>NC_087208.1:69395987-69450987 GCF_015104395.2 Macrobrachium nipponense | reverse complement strand
AAATATGCGGTATACAGAAGCGGTCTAAAGTTATCGAAGATTTCAATATGGCTCACATTTTTATCAAGTTGTATTGGCTTTGTGCAGGTAGGACATAGCCAGTGTGGGAAACATGGAATGGAAGAGGTGTGGAACTGAAAGTCTTAATATCCAGATATGAGAGAGAGAGAGAGAGAGAGAGAGAGAGAGAGAGAGAGAGAGAATGACAATGAGTGGGTGGGTGCAAGGCATAGGTGAAGAACGGAGCAGATGTCAGTTTTCTGTATAGATGAAAGGTTCATCTAATGTGTTGGTTTTCTGCATGGAAAGTGCATCCTTAATATGTATAAAGATGAATGTGGCATTGACTATTGCTTTGTTTCCTCTCTCGGGCCACTCCAAAAGGCCGGAAACTGCGTACTAATCTATGTATGTGTATGATTATTCTTCTACACAATATAGTTAAAGCCCTCTTGAAAATAATGGTATGTATTGCATTATAAAATTGCCTTATTAAAATGTGATAGCTGGAAGGGATACCGAGAATGATCAAGTTTCATTTTGTCTCCTTTGTGGTTATGAAGGGGAAGACGATCGATACCTTTCCTTCCCCCCCCCCCCCCCCCCCCCCCCCCCCCCACCCCCCCCCCGCCCCCCCCCCCCCCCCCCCCCCCCCCCCCCCCCCCCCCCCCCCCCCCCCCCACACCCCCCACCCCCCCCCACCCCCCCCCACCCCCCCCACCCCCCCGTCCCCCACGCCTACCCAAACAAACCTATCTCATAGTAGAATTTCCCATAGGCACCCATCTCCTTCCTCCAAGTTGAGGTTATAAGAGTCGAAGGTGAGCCTATTGATTTCCTTGAAAGAGTCTTCTCATTCCGCTAAAGATGCTGAACTCTTGATTTATCAAGGTGCTCTCTCTCTCTCTCTCTCTCTCTCTCTCTCTCTCTCTCTCTCTCTCTCTCAACTTACCGCCACGTAATATTATATATAGTACAATTTTTATTTTTATTCCATTATCTGAATGCAAGGCTATAATGAGTCGATTGTTAGAAATGGGGATCAGCCAGGTTTTAGTTCCTGCTAATGCTGTTGTGGATGTCTGTATCTTGTCGTTTGTTTGTCTACATATTTTTATTTGGGTTTGTATTTGTCTTTCACGTCTAGTAATTCTGCTTTACAATTTATAAGCCTTTTCGGCATGTTTTGTTGGAATAGTTGCCCATTTTGAATAATAATAGTAATACTAATAATAATAGTGTTTTAGTTTAGATCCGTTTTCATTTATGTTATGCGTATACATCACTTCACAATTGAACATTGGCCATCTGGATTCCAACAAAACGTAGGGTAGAAATTGTAATATGTCGGCTGAGAATGGGCCATACTCGATTGACCCACAGATTCCTTTTTGATGGGGGAACTGCACCAGTCTGTATACAGTGTGTGGCTCTCCTATCACTGTGGAACACGTTATCACATTGCCGTAGGTATGCTGCAGCACGGCAAAGACATGTGTTAGTGGGGAGGGATATCGCAGAACTGCTTGATCCTGATGTGGATGGTAATATCATTGTGGCATTCCTTAGAGACATTAACTTCTATACTATGGAAATATGATATTTGACGTCTTGGTACGTTTCAAATATATGGTAATACAAATTTGCAGTTGTGTATATAAAGATTTTTATGTATATTTTTTTATTTTTTACTTTTTTTTACCATAAAGGTTATATGAATATACTAAATTCAAAGTTATAATTTTTTTAATGGAGAATAACAGTTTTGACCAAATATCAATTCTTACCATAGTTTTAAAGTAATTTTTGTTTTATTAATTCCGTTCATAACGTCATTGACACACATCTAAAACCAAATTCATTATAGCTCTGAATAATCCTTTTGGATTCCAGTGTTTGGCGTCAAGCCTAAATTCCATTCCATTCTACAGTGAAAACAAATCTACTGAAATATGGTGTACTGTAAGAGATGCGGCATAATAAACTCATACATTATAAAATCACCCATCAGTTGATTAGAAATAAAACACTAAAATACGCAAGTCAATTGAAACTGACAGACAAATTTAGGGACGCAGAACCACCAATATATTGCTTTTTCCAAATAAAACTGACGGCAACATATTGTACATTTACATCAACTGGTGAGGTAAGAACCCTCTGCGCTTCAGCCTAGATCAGGATAGCGGAACATACTTTCTCTTGAATTACGAGAGTGTATATGGCAATAGGGCCGGGAAAACATTTCACTTACATATACATCAGGAAATTTTTAAGTAACAAAGTGTCACGATTTAAAGACGATATTTTCACATGTCGTCCCATTTTGAAAGGTTCAATCTTCAACAAATCTTTGGTTCTCAAAAGAGGTAGGTACGCCTTCGGCCCCTGCATTCCTGTAATCATCTTCGTCAAAAAGTAACACGGCTGTGGGAGGCGTTGCGCCCTAAGCTTTCAAGTGACTGACTGTTCAAGTAAGAAGAGCAAGACCACGGTAGAGATTAAACTATCGTAGAGTAGGAGCAAACTCGGTATGCCTACGAGTTTCCTAATTATTCGGTTAACATTCAGTCACAATTTAATAAGTTTTATCAAAGTATTTCAACTCATTCTTCTAGTCGGTGACCTTCTTAACCAAAAATAAATCTACTTAGCTCCTTGTTGTATATGAGGAATAGATATTAGCTTCATATTTATGGGGAAATTTGGAGCAAAGTAAATGGCTTAAGAAGGTAGATTTTCATCTAAACATTCATCTTTTTTATTGTTCACATAATCTGAGACATAGCGCTTTCACCTTCACCAGCAATGCCAAATAATTAATGAACAATTGAAACTCAATGGGCCTAAATTGGAATTATGAGGAACTCCGCAAATAATAAACTAAAATCAGAACATATTTTACTTAAAATACTTGTTATGTTATTTTGAGAATAGTTATTTTGTAACGAAATTTCAGAAGCTGCTCCTGAGGCCGAATTCGTCTAGGTTTTACTCTATGTGAAATTTATTAAGAAATTGGGGTAAAGAAAAAACCAAGTTTGTATAATAGTGTTTGTAGTACGTTTGCCGCAGCAGAAACCAAACTGACAGGCCCTTGACAAGGATTGGATAGCAGTAAAGTTTTCCAGCAATAACAGAAGCTGCCACGTGACAGATGTATATAGCTGCTATGATTAGTCCATTAGGAGTTTTTTCTGCAGATGGAGTTATCGCATTTTCTGTGTTTGCCGTGTCCTATTTAATCCGGTTCTTTTCAGAACTCAGGGTATCAAAATTTTCAGAACTGAGATTTGGTCACTTCATCCCGTTTTGGTTCTTTTCTATCAAACCCAATATTTTGGGATGAGGCTGCGAGCTCCTTGTCCTTTTCCACCGGGCTACCACCCAATCAAATCGGCGGCGGAATATCAGGGACCTATTTCACTGTTTGGATCAGTGGGTCTGAACAGAACGTAATCGTATTGCTCAGCTTCACCCGGATTCCAGTTCGGGAGTCCTTTTTCATGTTATGGAATGGATGCATTTTATGTTGAAGTTGACCTCATTTCATGGATGCCAATAAGGAAATATGTCTTTTACGTCACTTTTTCACGTGTTTTTGCATTGCGGCGATTCGGAGTTTCATTTTTTGATCGGGATATTGCAATGTTGAATACATCAAGAGCAAACGAAACGTTATATGAGCGGAGACGTTTGGACGTTTGATGTTCCGTTCGCTTTCAGTCTGTGACGATTGTGTAATGTAATGAAAAGAAGGATTTGAATGTTGTTTTTGGCATGTCGACACCTAATGGCATTTTAAGCCAATAAAATCTAAGGGAAAAAAAAAGGCTTTATCCATAAGTGTTTTGAAGTGGAAAGCGCCTCTCTCTCTCTCTCTCTCTCTCTCTCTCTCTCTCTCTCTCTCTCTCTCTCTCTGAGTATAATTTATTTTCGTTAACATACATACATACACTCAACTATTGATTTATCAGGAAGGAAATCGAGGAACAAAATAATCAAACTGTAACGAGACTGACATCCGTATTAAGAATGTTGTGGGGACAAGATTTACTTGAACAGATCATTTTCACGGCCGATGTCTTCATTTGGTGTTATCGTAAACCGAACAGTTTGTTCACATTGCAGGTATCAAGTTTGGGATTGAGATAGCTTTTCTTTCATTGGCTTTTAAAAAATGGGTCAATACATTTACGATAGTAATATATATATATATATATATATATATATATATATATATATATATTATATATAATATATACTATATATATATATATATATAAATGGGCTTTTAGTAATTTGTTTCTGAGGGTTCATTTCAGATTCGAAATAGATGTTTTATTGTCCTAGACATTTATCCGGATTTCACGGAATTTATTAGCTTGTTTCTAAGGCTTTCTTTTCATGTAGAACGTTCAGAGAATAAGTAACATTCATTGTTTAGTCGACTGAAACACTTTGTTTCAAATTCCACTTTTATGAAGGGGTCTCTGAAGGTAATTTTTCGTAATGAAAGGAACTTCAATAAATAAATCAGATTTTGTATTGGTTCTGCGTTCATTCTAATTAGAGAAATTCAAAGTAAATGGAAGTCTTTACTGAGAGGAACATCAAATATAAGATAATCCGCAATTATCATAACCTCTAAATCAGGGACATGAGGCTAGACCAAGTAAATTGAGGATCGGTCACACTCACTTAACACATGGGTTCATTCTGGCAGGTGATGGGCCACCATTGTGCGGTCTCTGTGACATCCCCTTTACAGTGGAGAGTCCCAGATATGTTGGTGACAGAAGGTAACAAATTTCAGGTTCCATGAAAGAGAATTTAAGTGATGACGTTGATGTAGGCAACGTCATGGACGTTTTAAAGGTTACTGGCGTTTTTATGATGTCTTTCCATTGTTATCTCTTTCTTATAAATATTTTTGTTACTTTTATCATTTATCATCAGACCATTGTTTCATATATCAGTTTTTATAAAAGAGGATTGTTTAAAAGAGGACTGTGTATTTTGTAAAAGGACTGCACAGCATAACGGATCAATCTCAGAACTTTGCTGGTGAGGCAGGGCTGATTGTGAACCAAGAGGAATAATATAATATATATATATATATATATATATATATATATATATATATATATATATATATGTATATATATATATATATATATATATATATATATATACACATTCTTCTGTTTCCTTGTTTTCAGCTTTGCCCATTTCTATATAGGGTCGTTGTTTCCTTCCTATCAGACATCACCTTCCCCCGTACAATGCATCCTGACTTCTTAGAAGCTTCCCTCACATGTCATTTGCTATCATATCTCTCCAGCTGAACTTTGGCCTTCATTGTCTTCTTCTTCCCTTCACCACCATTCTCATAACTCATTTACACACAAGATCATCATCTCCACATAATATGACCAAACCACTATTGTCTTTATTCCTAGGCATTCTTCAATGCTTCCTCTATTGTAACTATTCCTCTGACAAATTCGTCTTGATCTTATCTCTTCTTGTGACCAGTCTGTCAGGTATCCACACTTAACTCCATGTTAGTCTCAGAGACAGTTGCCAGTTATGGTATATTTTCGAATTTATTAATATAATGGTTGGAACTTTAAAGGAATGTTTGTCGCGTTAGGTTGTCTGTCTTGATCTTTTAGTACTGACAACTTAGCGACATAAATTTACGGTAAGGGAGATTTTTACTATGTAAGGATGGACACTGACCTTTCATTTTTTGTTTAATATTGTTCAAACATTCAGTTACATTTGTATGCTTTTGTTTTTAGACGAGAGGGGTAAAAAAACAAAACTTTTTCAATGATAGTCGATACACCTTATTTTTTCCCTGATGAAAACATTAAATAAACGCCTTTAAATTGATGTTAGAAAAGCGAAATGAAACTCCGTGAAAAGATATTGAAGAAGTGAAATGAACCTCCTTTAATTGATGATGAAATATATTGTAATAATAGAAATATTAATAACTTAATTTGGAAAATAGAAAACAAATTAAAATATACTGCAGATCTTAATGCAGCTCTATTTTAAATGAAGGACTGTAAATTTTAAATTAATAAATAATACAACAAGCACATGTGGATATCAAAAAAGAATGATTGCTCTTTATACATATTGTCACAGGGCAGGCCGCGGTGTATGATTTTACTTTGGGGAAAATCTTGGGGGGGAACTGGCTCTACACTAAAAATGCCTTTTGGAAACTACAACTGACTAAGGGTGGCCCGCCACTAGTGATCAGAAAAATGAAAAGTAAGTACCTTAAAAGATTCTCCAAAAATTATTTACATAAAAGATTTAAAGGTATACGTAACGTGTCCCCTTACAAGTATAATTCTATAAGATAATTAGAAGAATGAAATTTACGGGAGCTCTCACTGGATCTGAGGCACTGAATCACTACTGACTGTTATGTACAATATCAAGAACAAATGTGCCACTGGGTTGCAAGCAAAAAACACTAAATCTAGTGGTTAAACATGGTGCTTGGATACATGGATCGAACTCTTAATAATAATAGTAAACACAACACAATAGGTGGTGCAATGTAAGCAAGGATTGCTCCCACAGTAATCTCAGGAACTACAGAAGATGGCATACAATGGGGGAAGTCTACAAGAATCTGCAAAGCAGGTAGCATTGTAACACAGATAAGACTGATTACTGCTAAATGAAAAATATGCAAATTACAAGATATACCAAATATTCAACGAAAAGCTTATACAACCAAATTACTGTTAGCATGACCAACACAGATCTCATAACACTTCCACAATGAAGGAGACGGGATAATAGGATCGTGGGAATAGGAAAACAATTATACCCTGTTTCGGGAGTTGCCAGAAATGTCCTGTCTGACATCTGTCAAAACTGTGGTGATCTCCTTCGGTCCATTGATCTCTGCTGCTAATCCTAGCAGGCACCTGAAATGGTAATTGAAATGCTGGCAGAGAGGGTTACGGAGGAAATAATACAAAGAGGTGTTATTTGTTTGATAGGGTTGGTTCTGTGGACGGAGATGAAGGTGCGAAACTGCAATAAACAAAGACAGGGTGAGAGGTCAGGTCATATGGACCGCGCATTTGAGGGTGTGAATTTGAACAGCACTGATGGCTGATCCCTTCCAATGGCTCTCGTGAAATTAGACTGAGGACTGAGCACAATGGTGAAAAGGGGGTGACTGTCCCTTAGATTTGGGACAGTGATGTCCATGATGAGGGTATGGCAGGCAATAAATGAAGGTTAACAAGATATTAAAATGATATTTTCATTTTCTCATCTTTGGGAAGTTGTTAAGAAACACTCCGGACAAAAGTTAGTTAAAAGATCTCACAGGTCACGACACCGCTTTGCTTCACTCTACATCAGTGGTTCCCAACCTTTGGCACTTTGAGGAACCCCTGAGACAATTTTTCTCATCCTGATGAAATAAAGCATGAAACAAATACTAAGGAATTTTATAAAGGGTTAAGTAATCGAAAAGATGATAAAAGGAAATCTAAAATTTTCAGCATTATCAAATTTTATGTCATTTCTACATATATCAGCTTTACCAACATCAAATACTGATGCAGACAGTTTCTCCAGTAAGGTAAATCTTATAAAGACAAACTTTTAAAGTTCTTTACAATTACCATCAATAATTGTACTTACAGCTGTGTAAGAGGGTCCACTATACGGCTAATAATGAAATGGTTGAAACTATCAAAAACATTGTTACAAGTGTCACAACAAGCGTCAAAACATAAGGGAAATTGAAAGAAACCTGATGAAATAGTGGAATTGGTTCTTGTATAACATAGAGCAGCCATCCTCAACCGAGGTTCCGCAAAACCCCAGGGTTCCGTGAACGATCGCCAGGGGTTCCATGAGAATTCATGTTTTATTTAATTATTTGTTATTCATAAGTATATATTTTTTTCCTTTGTTAAACATGGCTGGGGGAGGAAACTGTCCGTAATAATTTATTTTATCGTAATATATCAATGCGAGATTTTTTTTCCCTCTGTTTTTCTAAGGGTAATTATTACAAATGCATGTGTGTATGTATGTTATAAATATATATATAGATATATATATATATATATATATATATATATATATATATATATATATATTATATATATATAAAGGTTTTTGCCACGAAGGAAAAAAAAGGAAAAGCGAGATAGCCAAGCACTTTCGGTCTAGTTCGACCCTTTATAAGGCACAACTGATCTACAAAGGAAAACATAGTCAAGGTAGGCTTAATATCCAAACTGACACTACAGATTAGCAATAAGGTCGATTTCACTCTACAGAAACGAGGAAACGCCCGAGGGCAAAGCCACCACACTTGGAGGATACACGCTGTCAACAGACGACTCACCCAGAAAACAATACATTCTGAAAAAAGGAGGCATATACAACTTATTATCATGAAATTTACAAAAATGTTCCCTAAAATTATTAATGAAAAAACGAGAGAAAAAAAAAAAAAATATATATATATATATATATATATATATATATATATATATATGTATATATATATATATATATTATATATATATATATATATATATATATATATTATAATATATATATATATATAAATATATCAAGCAAGAGAAAGAAGGAGAGAGAATATCGAGCGAGAGAGAGAGAGAGAGAGAGAGAGAGAGAGAGAGAAATAATAACTATATACATGTGGGATTAATTTATTAGTAGTTCATTTATTTTAAGGTCCTTCATAAACATTTTACAAATATACGGGTCCAAATGGTACATTCCCGGACTAAGATTTAGGTTGCTTTTATTAGTGATTTGTATAATTGCTGATTCCAGTAAATTTCTTGAAACATAATCATTAGATTTAGCAATTACAGAGGTATCACCCCAATTAATACAATGAGATTTTTCACTCAGATGGATAAACAGTGCATTTGAAGTCTGGGCTGTTCTAACTGAATACATATGCTGCTTAATACGTACACATAAATTTTTACTTGACTGACCAACGTAAAACGATGTGCAATCCTTACAAGGAATTTTGTAAAAGATGTTATTTGTTACGGGACTGTTCTTAATGAGCATATCTTTAATGGTATTGTTATAAGAGAACACTATATTAACATTAAATGATTTAAATATTGATTTTATGGTTTCAAATCCACGGAAGTAATGTAAGCTATGTACATTTTTAGGCATTTCTTTTTCATTAATAGCAACACTATAAAACTTTTTGTGAGCTTTTTGATAACATAAATCAATTAAATGAGGTGGGTAGCAGAGATTGTTTCCTATCTTTTTTATGTATTCTATTTCTTGGTCAAGATATTGTGGACTCGTGATACGCAAAGCACGTAGGAAAATAGAAGAAAAAATTGAAATTCTAATATTAAGATGGTGGCCAGAATAAAAATGTACATATGTTAAATTATTTGTGGGTTTTATATAAATACTGAATTTACATTGGAAAGATTCTCTATGTATTAATACATCTAGGAAAGGGATGATTTTGTTATTTTTATTGTTATTTTCAATTTCAACAGTGAATTTTATGGATGGCACTAAATTATTCAATTTAGACAATAAATCATTTGCATCGATACCAACAGGTAAGACTACTAAGATGTCATCTACATATCTGTACCATTTTAAGGGGACAAGTGTGATATTCGGGAGGTGTTCTTTCAAAAAATTCCATATATAAGTTTGAAAGGAGAGGTGATAAAGGGTTACTCATGGCCATACCAAATATTGTTGGTGATATTCTCCATTAAAAAAATAAATCTGAAATCACAAATACATAACTTAATCAATGAAATTATGTGACTAAGGGACATAGGCATTTCATGCAGTACAAGTTCATTACTTAAATATTCTAGTACAGAGTCAAAAGGGACTTTTGTAAACAAGAAACATACATCAAAACTGACAAAGATATCGCTAGGGTTTAGTACAATGTTATTTAATTTTTCCACAAGATCAAGAGAATTCCGGATGTGTGAATTAGATACAGTTCCTGGTAGCGGGGATAACAATTTAGTAAGATATTTAGATATTTTATAAGCAATTAATCCTACACTACTAATAATTGGGCGCATAGGATTGTTTTCCTTATGAGTTTTGACTAGGCCATATAAATAAGGTAATGAGGGACACTTTACAGTTAACTTACACAAAAGTTCTTTTTTATCTTCAAGTATTTGTTTGATATTGATATTAAAGTTTTTTATTACTTGGTCCAACGGATTTTTTGCGAGTTTTTTGTAAGTTATTTCGTCCTCTAGTAAAGTATGCATGCGTGATATGTAGTCAGTTTTGTCCAGAACTACTAAACTATTGGATTTATCAGCCTTAGTAATGTATAAGCTATTATCATTCTTCAATTCTTTTAAACTTTTTTTGTAGCGAGCGGGGAAGTTATTTTCATGATAGGCATATGTGTCAGGTGTAGTGATCCAGAAAAGGGTGTATGTTTAAAGAAGCATAATGTATACATTGCGGAGAGAACCATCCATCTTCACAAAATTGTGAAGGGTACACCATGGAAAAGGAGGTAAAGACCATAATGGTAATGGAATGCATCACATTTACAGAGGCTAAACAGGAAGCTTTTCGCCAGTGAGTTTGACCAGGAATATCCTTTTCAAGTATGGCTGCAAACCATAGAAGAACTGTTAATGCTAAAAGAAGGACTTCCTTTGATAATAGAAAAGGAAGATCAGTGGTGACATGTACTACTCCCTCTTTGGAGCTTGTGACAGTAATATCTGGCACTCCTGCCTCTTCAGAGCTTGTGACAGTAATCTCTGGCACTCCTGCCTCTTCAGAGGCTGCTCCAGAAATTTCTATTACTCCTGCCTCTTCAGAGGCAGCGCCAGTGCTTTTTTGTGCTCTTTCCTCTTTGGAGGCTGCCAGTTGTCTGTGGCACTCCTGCCTCTTGGAAGGCTGAGCCAGATATGTGGAGATTGCACCAGCTGTACCTGTTGTATTGCTGCTTTGGAGGCTGTGCCAACTTTAGCTGGCACTCTAGCCTCTAGGGAGACTTCATTATCTATGTCGGGTGTTAGTGTCCTTCTGGAGCATGCACCAATCATGAGTGGTGCCCCTGATGCTTCAGAGGATGCACAAGTTGTGTCTGTCTCCATGACCCCTCCACTAGTAGCTCCAGCTTTGTCTGGTGCTCCTGAGCTGAAAATTACTGTTATAAAGATACCTTCAAAGGTGCCCAGCACCCATGATACTAGATAGGCTTTGCCATCTGTGGTAGGCTCCTCCTCCCTGGAGACAGCACCATCATTGTCAACATTAAATCAGAAGGTAGCCAACAGCAATCAGTCTCCTTCTAGAAGAAAGCAGGTGCAAGGTATTAAAGTGAAATCACTGAAAAGGAGGTTCCAGTTCAAGAGTGGAACTATCAGGGATTAAGAACTAAATGGGAGGAACTAAGGCTACTCATATCAGAAATGTCCCCTATATGTATAGCTTTGTAGGAAACTGTGAGTGGTAATAATAAATTTCCCAGCCCACGAGAGTGTATATTGAATGGGTGGAGGTGGTGTTTGGGACATGTGATCTCTTGCAAGGAGCAGCTATCTCGCTGTTGGGAAACGTGTGTATTGAGTGTTTATTCAGTGCTTAGTGTACAGTCGCCTTTGGGATTCAGGAGGATCAATTACTGAAGGCACTTGGAGACAAACCACGTGGGAGTGGAACTGCTCTGTTCGGTAGTAGCTGGTCCAATCCATCCTTCAATTCACTGCTGATAGACACGACCTTATCTAATCCCTTTTAACCCATTGAACCTGATCAAAGTCAATTGGCTGGTTGCAGAAAACACTTTTCAGGGATCTTGTCCTACAGTGTTCAGATCCTGCCTAAAAAGAAAAAAGATTCTGATTAATAATAATTAAAAATATAAAAGTCATATGCTCTTTTCATACTAGTACAGTATGAAAAAAGGGTTATTTGAGCTCCCTAAAAATGTAAGAGCACACAATGCTCAATTTGAGAAAGCTATTAATCTTTATTTAAAGTGCTAAAAATGGCCGAATCTTTCACACATCTAGCGAAATGTCATGAGAAATTGATGTCTCAGGTTGAAACCATAAGGGTTTTTTTCTATTGACGGTGGTCATCTTGGCCTCCATCTTGGATAACTTTTCGAGCTCACTGTTAAGGCAGGTAAACTTTACTCCATTGAACTAAGTATGGTTTCAGGTGACTCCAGTAAAAAATTCAGCTTTCTGCATTTGTTTTCCATGTTGTAAGCTAATGCTTCTATACTATAACCCTGTAAAATTATTTTTCATGAGAATATCTGGCAACGAGGAGACCGAGGAATTGGAGTCTATTATTCATCTCCCTACCCAAAGTAAACTTAATTGTAAGATGTTAACTGTTAACAAATTCTAAAATATGTATCTGCGTCGTGTTCATATCTGGATAAAACAAACGTGTCGTCCATATGTCTACCGTAAAATTAAAGGGATGCGTTCCTCCAGGGAGTTTATGAATTTATTAGCTATAGTAGGTCCCAGAGGTGACCTCTTTACACAATCCCATCTGCCTGTTTATATAAAATACCAGTTAAAATAAAGGCCGCATCAAGCGCGGCTAGTTCTAAAAATTATTTTAACAATGTTTGGGCAGATTGATGAAATTAAGAGTCTGTGTCAAGAACAACTAGTTCAGATAATTTAAATAGTTTCTAAAACTGGAACAATGGTGGAAAGCGATTTAGTATCAAGGCTGGTCTTATGTAAATCTGGATCTTGAATGATGATTTCTTCTTTTAACTTTGTAGAATTAGGTAAGAAAAAGTTATTTTTTTCTTAGAGGTCCTAGAAATGTGGTACCAAAAATATAGCTAATTTATAGTTAGGCGTATATCACGAGGACAAAACTGGTCTTAAAGGGTGTCCATTCGTGTGTGTTTAGGGAAGTTCATAGTTCCTCGCTGGACGAGTGGTTTCGCGCTCGGCTGCCAATCTGGTGGTCCGAGGTTCGATTCCGGTTCGGCCAACGCGGAATCAGAGGAATTTATTTATGGTGATGGAAATTCATTTCTCGATATAATGTGGTACGGATCCCACAATAAGCTGTAGGTCCCGTTGCTAGGTGACCAATTGGTTCCTAGCCACGTAAAAATATCTAATCCTTCGGGCCAGCACTAGGAGAGCTGTTAATCAGCTCACAATGGTCTGGTAAAACTAAGATATACTTAACTTAGGGAAGTTCATATAGAATACTATAGGACGCAATCGTTGAGAAAAGTTCCACGTTTATTAATTTATTGTTTTAGAGCTCGTAAAAACGGATTGGATTTGTATGCAGGCAGAAGTTTTAGTAATGGGATTTAAAGTTTGGTAAACAGTCATCTATCCCAAGAAAGGGGATTCTTCCGTTTAAGATAAAATACAAAAAGAAGAAAGAAAATACCTAATTTACTAAGATTCCTGTTGTGTCTATCGCTAATTACTGTATTAAAATCAGAAAGATTTCACTTGAGTAGGCGCTGCTAAGCCCTTAGTTTTAGTGTAACCATGTGATATTTGTCAACACGGCTATTCTCTCTCTCTCTCTCTCTCTCTCTCTCTCTCTCTCTCTCTCTCTCTCTCTCTTTCTCTCGTTTCGGCAATCTTCGAGTGTTTGACAGACAAACATTTTATCTGTGCTGACATGATTTGTCTTCTTGTGCACCAGAAAAAACCAAAACCCCCAGATGTGTCAAGATCTCATTGTAGAATTAGTCTGTCTATTTTTTTTTCTACAGTTTTCAGCATTGCGAACATTGTTCATGCTCGTATATTTCGAGATTTTATCAATTAATTCCTCTGAGAGGAGGTACAAGGAACAGTTACTAGAAGTGAGATAAAAGCTGATTTCTTGATGATGTCTTGTTCAGGCCTGGCAACAGATTATGCTTGCATGTTCGTAATCTATACAGACTTTGGGATGCGATTTCCAAGTAAAGTCGTAATTGATTGCGATGTTACGGACTACTGTTCCTGGCATTTTCCTTAATTTAATTTTCAACCTCTTTCCTGAACTCCAGAACAGGTATTCATATGTCACATTTTTACTCTTTTGACAATTCAACAAAAAAACTAGAAGTAAATAAAACATGCTTGAGAGTTGCTTACCCCTCCAAGCGCCTCAGTCGCGTGATCGGTATGGTCTTGGCCTGCCACCTCAGTGGCTGCGAGTTCGATTCTCGGGCATTCCACTGAGGGGTTAGAGATGTGTATTTTCTGGTGATAGAAGTTCACTCTCGACGTGGTCCGTTGGTCCCGTTGCTGAATAACCACAGGTTCCATGCAGCGTAAAAACGCCATTCAAACAAACCAAACAAACAAGCTTGCAACCTCCATCTTTTTTAATTTGCCAAATTTGTTATTCAACTCCCATTCCAGAATTCATTGCACGTGCTTATGCATCTTAACTTACCCCTTTCCAAGTGCCCTAAAAAAACGGAAAACCTGTCATTTCCTTATTTAACCATTTCTCTTAATTAATTTTTAAACTTTTTTACTTTAGTTTTCTAAAGTGGCCAGCCCTATGAGAGCTGATAGTCAGAATAGTGGTCTGATTAAACTATTTTGATAATAATAATAATTTCTCCGTGTGCTTAAAAAACCGGGGTTTGCTTGGGCTTGTGGATTGCGAAAACCATCGTTACCTTTATTTTTCTATTGCCTTGGATTTATTTTTCAAAACTGCAATCAAGTATTTTAATTTGCTATTTTTCCCAGTGCCTAAAAAAAATTTATTTTATTTTTTATTTTTCCAATTCCGCAGGCTTATTTTTCATCTTCGTTTCCAAAATCCATTACGCGCATTCGTGTATTTCAACCTGGAGCTTTCCCAGTGCTGCAGAGACAGGGAGGGGGAGGTAAAAGGGAGACGTTTGGCAAGCTTTGTTGCCTCTTTGACGAATGGAACAAGAAACCTCTTGGGAGTTGAAGGACACTTTGGTACGGTTTCTTCATGAAAATCTCCCCTCCTCTTCAGTCAACAGATGTTCTAATCTTTTCCCTTGGTACAAGGAGAAGCGCAACCCTTGATTGTAGTTTCTTTAACGTCTTCGCAGTCAGGTCTTCGTCATTAATAAAAGCCTCTTTTTTGTTATTCATTCTCTCTCTGTCAAAGATGGAGTGAGAGAAAATCTATACATTTCACATGAGAGAGAGAGAGAGAGAGAGAGAGAGAGAGAGAGAGAGAGAGAGAGAGAGAGAGAGAGAGGTGTTAATCCACAGCGCCTCTTAGAGAGGAAAAACTTTTTTGTATTGTTTTTAGCGTTGTCTAATCCACACAGGAAATACGCCTTGACCGAGATACGCACAACAATGAAGAAAAAGACGGAAATATTAGTTTTTATGAATACCCGCCTCAACCTATGTTCTTGTTGCTTTATTTCTTTCCCATAAGAGAGAAAATGATTACTGATCCAAACAGATCTTGTTGTGATAAATGTTGATAATTTTTTCAGGATCCTTTCTTGGTGACCCTCCCCCTAGATGCTGACACCTTGACGTGGGTAGGGGGCTTAGGGACCAGAAGCTGGGGCGTGATGCCTGGTAGGGTTGCTTTCTCACTGGTCCTTGGGGCCCAGCTGCTGATCCAACTAAATAGTCAGAAATTTTCCTTCTTTCTGCAATTTTTTCCATTCTTACTACATCCTTCTCCTTCATGTAATTTTTTTTATTAATTATGTGGAAATTTCCACCTTTGCTAAAATTTACTTGACCTGGTAAACAGAAAAGATATCATAGCTGAGACTGGGTTTTATATCTGAAGCTAAATAGTGGGAACCATGGCAGGATCATCAACTGCCCGATAATATTCGGACCTGAGTGATATCAGGCGGAACTATTTTGCAGGGCTGGACCACGGATTCCAGGGGGGGTCTAGATTTTGTGGATAGGACTCTCAGCATTCTGTCCAGTTTGCCCATAATGTGGTTAGGGGTGGGGGATGATTGTATTCGTAATACTCTCAGTCTTATGAAGCGGGTTTGGTTTACACTTGGGCCACTCTAATCATGTTGTGCCATCCCCTATGGGGTAGGGTAGGGATGTGGACATTTGGGAGTCAGTTCTCACTTGTGCCATTAGTGGAAGAATAATCTCCATGAAAGGTTGATGACATCTTTTTAAAGTTTTCAGGTATATTTATATATTTTTTTTCAATCTTTAATCTTTATGATAAAAATAAATAAAGATTCAAGTACCCCTGGGCCCTTTGATGGTGGTGAATCGGCACAGTTGATGGCAGCTGGAACCTCCCCTGACAACCTTCCTCTGGAGAAATCTAAAAAACCTTCCTGTGTAATTAGTACACTGAAACCCTATGCTCCAGTACAGAGTAAAGGGAAATTGAGCAGAAGCATATTTGAAATTGGACCGGGAATAATTGAAAAGTCTTATGATAAGTACTTAACTTTTAATCTGGAAGAATCAAGTTGTGATACTTTTGGTGTGTACCAAGATATCGTGAAGTGTTGTGGCCAAGAACCTAAAATTTCTTATGAAGGTCGAGGAAAGCTGATGGTGGAATCTACTCAGCAAAAGAAACGGAAAATTGAAAGCATTATCACACCTTGAGGAGTCAAAGTGGAATGTGCAGTACATGCCTTTTGGAATTACTCCAAGGGAATGATATATGCACTCCAGCTGATGACCTACTGAGAAGAAAAACTTGTAGAGGAATTAAAAGATCAAGGTGCAATAAGAACTGAATGAATGAAGAAGAGGGTAAATGGAGTCTTTGTCCCACTTCGTTATTTAATTATTACATTCAATTCTACTCGATTGCCCTCTATAGTAAAAGCAGCCTGGCTACGTTTTAAGATCAAACAATATATCCCAAGACCGAGGAGATGTTTTTATTGTCAAGAGTTCGGACATATGTTAGGGTCCTGTAGACAGAGACTGCAGGGCAAGCCGGCTACTTGTGTCAAGTGCAGAGCCGGAGCATGGCATGTGTGGTAAACAAGCGAGATGTATACATTGTGGAGACAATCATCCATCGTCTTCACTTAATTGTGATGTGCATCATGGAAAAAGAAATTCAAACTTTAAGGGTAACTGAATGTATTACATTTAGGGAGGCAAAAGAGAGAGTATTGAATCAATTCGTTAGACCAGGAATATCCTTTTCCAGGAATATCCTTCCAGTGATTTCAGGAAACTCCTGTCTCTCCGGAGGCTTGCACCAGTGATTTCTGGTGGCTCCTGCCTCTTCGGAGGCTTGCACCAGTCATATCTGGTGCTCTTGCCTCCTCGGAGGCCGTGCCGATGATTTCTGATGCTCCTGCCTCTTCGGTGGTGGTGCCATTTGGTTCTGGGACTCCCGCCTCTTTGGAGGCAGTGCCCGTGGTTTCTGGCTCTCTTGCTTCTATGGAAGCAGAGCCAGTGATTTCTGGTACTCCTGCCTCTCTGGAGGCTGTGCCGGGAGTACCTGGCACTCCCGCCTCTCTGGAGGCTGTACCACCTGTAAATGCTTTCGAGGATGCACCAATATCCGATCCTCACACCCCTCCTCAGGCGACACCAGCTTTGTCTGCTGTTCTTGAGACTGATAACCCTCTAAAAAGGAATGCAGCCTTAAACAATCGGTCTCCTTCCAGAAAAAAAGAGCAAGGTTGGAAGCTGAAAGCTCTTAAAAGAGGCTCTAATGCAACAGCCTCTAAAGGTAAGTAAAATTCATTCATTTTCTCCAGTGGAACTGTCAGGGATTAAGAGCTAAATGGGAAGAGTTAAGGCTGCTCATATCAGAAGTGTCTCCTGTTTGTATAAGCTCTGCAGGAGACCATGATTGGTAATAATATGTGCCCCAGGCCCACGAGAGTATATCCTATCACTCCACCTATAATTTAAATATTGGAAGCCATGGTGGTGGTGTTTTGTATGTTCAAAATGACATCCCACAAAATCCTATTATTATTCAATCAGCATTGCAAGTGATTGGTGTGCAGATCCATTAGCAAAGAAAATATACAGTATGCTCTCTCTATCTACCACCTAACGAAGTCTTCCCCATCAATGAATTTAAATCTCTTATTCAACAGTTACCACGTCCTTTTGTTATTTTGGGAGATATGAATGGCAGAAACCCTCTTTGGGGTGACATCATCACCAATCATCATAGAAGATGAAAATGTGGGGATCCTCAACTCTGGGGAGTCTACACATTTTCATGTTCAAACAGGCACGTTATCAGCAATTGATTCTTCTATATGTAGTGATGACTGTCTTATTGACTTTACTTGGAAAGCTATAAATGATAGAGTTACCAGTGACCATTTTCCAATAGTGGTGAGTGTAGCATCAAGTCCTCCATCTTCAAGGCTACCCAAATGGAACATTGGTCAAAGCTGATTGGTCAAAACATTACCAGGAGCACAGCTCAATAGATGACACTACTGATGACTTTCCCTGTGTAGATGGACGCTCTTGACTTTTTGAATACAATAATGTTCTCAGCTGGTCTTCAATCTATACTAGGACTTCGGGCAAATTTGTCCACTGACCAGTTCCCTGGTGGACTCGTAAATGCCAGGAAACTCATAGAACTATGAGAAAATGTGAGTATTATCGTGTAGGATTTCGAAAAGCGAGAGCTCATTTTCGAATGGAAATCAAAAAAACACAAAAAGAATCTTGGACAATATTCATATCTTCACTAAATTCGAAAGCTTCTCTAACTCTAGTTTGGAAGAGAGTTAGAAAATTAGCAGGCAAGTCCACTACAGTTATCAAGGTCAATGGATGCGAGGTAGCAAACCCCCAGTTAGTGGCAAATGAGTTTGCTAATCATTTTGTTAATGTTGCGAAGAAAATTGATGATAGACCCTATTCAGCTCAAAGATGGATAATGGAACAGGTCGAAATTGATTTTAATACCTCAAGACATGAGCAGTACAATGCTCCTTTATATTAGAGAATTTGAATCAGCTTTGAATAATGTAATGAATCAGCTCCTGGACTGGATGATATAACATATTCAATGATTAAGCATCTCCTGAAAATACCAGACTTTTCATATTAAGCCTAATTAACAGAATTTACCGAGAACATATCTTCCCCAATCTTTGGGAGAAATTAAAATTACTGTTATTTGTGAAACCTGGAAAAGATCCGTTCAAGACAGAAAATTATCGTCCTATTGCATTGACATCTTGTTGTGTAAGATCATGGAAAAAAATGGTGAACACACGATTGATGTGGTACTTGGAAAGAGGTAAATACCTTTCGCCTGCTCAGTGTGGTTTTCGGAGTATGCACTCCACAACTGATGTATTGGTACGAATGGAATCTTCAGTATGTGAAGCTTTTGCCAACAAACAGCATCATATCACCGTTTTCTTTGATCTATTGAAGGCTTATGATACAACATGGAGATATGGCATTTTGAGGGTCCTTTATGAATGTAACCTGAGAGCCAATTTGCCCCTCTTTATTAAGGCTTTTTTTAAAAAATAGGATATTTCAGGTTCAGGTTGGAGCAACATTGTCACATGTGTTCAATCAAGAAGAAGGAGTACCACAAGGAAGTGTTTTTAAGTGTAACCTTGTCACCTTGGTAATCAATGGGTTTCTAAAATAATTCCCCCAGATATAACATATACCCTATTTGTGATGACCTGTCAATTTCTTTGCAGCATCAAGGATGGGTTGAGGTTAATGGTTTTTAGATTTTCTGCCAGTAAAACGATAACTATGCACTTTTGTCGTATAAGGGGAATCCACCCTGATCCAGATCTATTCATTCATAGGCAGAGAATTCCATGTGTTGGTGAAACAAGGTTCTTGGTCTGATTTTTGATAGCAAGCTGACTTGGATTCTACATCTGAAATATATTAAGGCAAAATGCTTGAAAGCAATGAATTTGCTGAAAGTCGATGTTGAGATTATATAAAGCCTTGGTCTTTTCAAAATTAAGTTATGGGTGTGAGGTGTAACACTTCTGCAAAGCCAAATAGCCTTAAAATGCTCAACTCAATTCATCATGGAGGAATATGATTATGTACAGGAGCACTTTAAATCCTCTCCCACGAGAGCATGCTTGTAGATGCTGATGAAGTTCCACTGGATCTTCATTACAAGCGTCTGCTGGTTCGGAGCTGGTATTGATTCCAGAGGCTACCTAAGTCTTTAACCAGCATTTGTATGAGAAATAAAGGCAATTGGCAGTTTTTATGAAAATCACCCCCCAAGCAACCTCATCCATTTGCTTTTTGAGAGTAAATTTTATTGTCCGGGAATAAAATATACCAAGAATACAGACATTTCCAGCAAAATATTCAGTTAGTTCCCCCTGGAACTTTCCAGGGGTAAAACTTTGTAGATATTTTAATTTTACCAAGACAGAATAGTCCAGTGAGGCCATGTGGTCAATATTTTTAGAACATTCCATGCAACATAATGACTCCACTGCAGTTTTTACGGATGGCTCAAAGCCTTCCCTGATGTAGAGAGAAGTGGCAGGTTATCATCTGTTGCATCGATTTTTACAGCAGAATTATAAAAACATGGAATTTTAAAGGCTTTAAAGGAAGTTTTAATTCGGAATGAAAAGAATATTTTATTATATATTGTGACTCAAGAAGTGTTTCTTCAGTCACTGGAATCTTTTAACCCTTTAAACCTCTGATTTTAGATATATTAGAATGGCTGCTTTTACTAAAAAGAAGAGGGAAAGAAATAAAGTTCTGTTGGGGTGCTTCCCATGTTGGGGTGGCTGGGAATGAGAAAGCTGACCAACTTGCAACGTCTGCGGTCAGTTTCCTCAGAACCCACAAGATGCCTACTACCATATCGGGATTTGTATCCTCTAGTAGGTCCAGAGAGTTAAAAATGTTGGCAGTCCCCAGTGGGAGGATATTTTAACTAATCAAAAAATGCGTAGTATCTCGTCATCAGTGTCTCCTTGGTCATATCCGAATATGCCAAGGAGACAAGAAACGATGTTGTGCAGATTGAGGATCGGACATACAAGACTCACCCATAGGTTCTTGATGTCTCGTGAAAATCCTCCGTTTTGCGAGAACTGTCTGTGCCCTTGACTGTGAAACATTTGTTGATTGAATGTCCCAGATTCTTGAATTTGAGACATAGGTTCCTGTCTACAGTTCCTAGCTAAAGTTCCTGTCTCAGTTCATAGCTACAGTTCCTAGCTACAGTTCCTAGCTACAGTTCTTGGAAAGGATTGTAATATAGAAGAGTATATATCTATGAGGGAGCGGGCCTCCTCAACCAAATTTAAATTATACATAGATTGTCTATGTAAGAAACTTATATATATGAAAGAAAAAAAAATTTATATATTTTTATTGATATTTTTATATGAAATTTATTAAAAATTTAATTTTTTTTATTTAATCTATTTCGGTGTCAATTACCCAGATGTTGTGAACGCCAGATATAATACACAATCAATCTTAATCAATCGTGGTGACCCCTAATGATCAATTGTTTGGGGTTTGAAAAGGCACTGAAAGATCACGCCTGTATTTACAATACAGATACTAGAGCTTTATTTGTGTCTTTAAGGAAGTAAATGGCTGCAGTTTAGGATAAATGAAATTAAAATCGTTGGGTGATCTCTAACGAACCTCAGACTTGGCTTCCTCATAGGCTTTCGCGATTGATATCAAGTTTGCGGTTTTTAGGCATGTGGTTAGAACGTTATTTCCAAAAGCACAGCTTAGGAACTGTCAGCAGTCATCAGGAGTCTGCTGTGTGAGGCAACTAGCCCGAGAAGCCAACAAAATGAATAAATGGCGTCAATAGAAAGACACACTTTTGATGCTAGCCCATATTACTTTACACCCCAAAGCATTTAGTAGAAACAATTTTACAGTAGCCTGTTCTTTCGTGTTCAATAAATGAATGATAACATTACCGAGTTTAGCTCGTGCTTCTAGCAGTGTATTTGAAGTAATCGGAATGGGGCATCCCTTTTCCAAGGGATTCAGTCACAATTAAAGTAAAAGTAGTGATTAATATACCGTATTCCACAGCGGAGTTGCATATACAGGGGTTGGAGACGCCACGGATTTTGAGTATCATGCACAACTTCCGTAACTTGTTTTACGAATGGGACGTAGTTTAATAGTTTATGCTGGCCAAGGCCATTGAGCTTTCCTTCCATTACCAAACCTAAAAAAAAAAGAGGTTTGACGAAGGAAAACATTTTTTTTTGACCAAGGCAGACCTGGGTCACTCAAGGAGGACTATTCACCACCTGTACAGGTGGGTGCGACTCTCGAAATAATTATCAAGAAGTCTAAAATAGGAGGCCAAAAAACGCCCAAACCCAAAGGGCTCTCTCACAGGCTATAAGCATTTATATAGAGAGAAGTGACTTTGAATTTCAGGTCTGCCTAATCAAAAACGACCATTCCAATGTCAAACCTCCCCACTATAGGCAAGGAGAGCCGTTCCAAGAAAGAAGAAGAACAGCGCAATCCATCCATCAACTGTTTCCACCCATCGTTACCATGTTCAATATTGAGTTAATATAGTGGTTATCGAACTGTGTGAAATGTGAAAGGAAAGAAAACCATGAAGGGTGGGTCTGAGTGACCTAGGTCTGCCTTGGTCAAAAATAATCCTTTTCCTTCGTCAAACCTCGTTTTTTTCTTTTTTTTACCGAATGGGCAGACCTGGGTCACTCATGGAGTACTTATCATGAGTCATAAAAAGGGAATTTTATGACAAGGGAAAGAAGGGAGGGGAAAGGAATCGGCTAATGGAAGAAGGATACACCTGAAAAAATAGCTTATTGATGTATCCTGAGATAATATAATTGGAAAAGCAAATTAATGAGAAATATTCAGTAATACTATAATTAAATATAAGTATTCTGTATCTTAACCCTGTTAAGAATTGAATAAAATAATATGTAGTAAACAAGTAATTAATTATTTGTAAAACCAGTTGTCACAATGAGTGTAAGGGTACCGCCCCACTATCACCACTAGCAACATAAACAGAAACAATAATAATGATAGAAATAATAATCAATTCCCTATTTGGCATGATATTCTTTATTCAAGCGCTATCTACATACTAAAATACATGGAAGAAGAAAGGTAAGGTTGCTGTAATTCGTGGCCCGATTGTTGTCAATATTCTATTTTATTCATGAAGATTTCCTATTAAGAGAGGAGATGGTCTGTGAGATGAAGGTGGCTTCAGCGTGACTGCTTTACCACTGGTCTTTAATCATTTTTTTTTTCGTTCGCCCTCCCCCTCACTTTCTCTCTTCCTCAGTAATAATTTTAAGAAAACAAAAGTATAATTAATTTTCTTTCAACAGCTCCTTTATTGTATTTTTTAAAGTATGGCATCCACCATCACAACCGTAATTAAACAAGTCATAATCATGTAGATTGGAAGAAGAGAGCAGGAGGCGAAAGAAAAAGATAAAGAACCTGTTTGTTGGGCAGCGCTTCTTCCTGGAACTCACTTTTCAAGAAATCAAAAGAGGCTGTTGAAAGAAGGGTAATTACCAAAGGGAATGGAAGTCAAAGGCATTTACAAGGGTTTTGGGGTTATAGGTTGATATTGAAGCTTCAAACGCATAATGCTTCCCTTGGTGGCTTACAGAATTGAGCCAAAATATGGATACTTAGCATTTTTGAACTTCTCGGCTTGTTTATTAAAACAGTCATTATTAAAGATTGTATTCACAATTATTTGGAATAATGTTAATAGAAGAGCTTCACTCAGGGTGGACAAACTGGCTTGCAGGGTGTGGGTGGCTGTGTCATGTCTCCCCTATTACCACTTGGGGGGGGACAAACAAGATCCAATCGGGTATTATGATTGTTGATTAATATTATTATTATTATTAGGCCAAGTCAGTATACTTGTTTTCTGTTCTATTCGTTGTGATTGTTTATTAATATTCCATTGGAAAACTTTTTTTGGTCCAGTTGTTGGTTAAGGACTACACTCAGTAAGCTGATCTATTCAGGCAACGTGGCCTCCATAATAGATTTTATGTGTGTAAAACTCACGTAGTCACAGTTATATCATTTAAGCTGCTGAACCAATGATGTTCATGTTACCCAGTATGTACATCTCACGATTTTGATTGATTACCGGGCACTGTAGTTCACTAGTAGGTTCTAGTTCTAGTTCTAATATTTTGAAATATCATCTCCTTAGGAACTCATGAACTGATCTGCTTGGCCTTTGAAAGACGCTCAGCTGATTGGAGTTTTGAAAAACTATTCAGAATACTGGTCGTTTTGCAAATTGATCTGAACTGATCACTGAAATTCCAAAAAATAATGGAAAAAATTCAAAATTTGACATTTCTTTGAGCTTCACAGGGAAAATAGATTCAGTACAATTTTTGATATTGTAAAGTGGATTATGTGACTCCTGCACCTGTTTTTAGCAATATTGGTCTGTATAGTATGGTAATTTTGGGTCTGTGATGTTGATTGTAATACTAATGCACTCTATGGCGGAGTTTGCACAGGTGCGGATAGGAACAAGCTCAAGCACAGTGTAAGAAAAGCTTACTGTGGCTTAGTGTAAGAGAAGCTTAAGGTGTATGCATGTCCCGAAAAAAAAGTACGATGGAAGGACTAAAATAAGTCAATAGAATTGTTCACTGTAATGAAAGGTTGAACTTCTATGTGATAGTAACTTTCGATAACCAATGAATAGATTACTGGTTGGTTTGTTAGAAGAAGGAATTTCCCGTATCAGATGTTTACTACAGGTATTCTTCTTTTTCGTCTCTAATCCTCTTCGATGTTTCAAGAAACCTTTGAAGATATAAGTGCAATTGAACTGTAAAACTTATCAACTAGCAGATATGATATAAAATTTAAGTTGTGCGCAATTTGAAAGCAATTGCTTTTATATCCCGTGAACACTAGTTAATGTGACTAAAATCTAATCACAACAAGCCTAATGAATAGGAAATTTTGACTTGAAGGGAACACTTATCCTGTAGCAAAATAAGCTAACGTTAAAATGCCTAGAGATGCTGATAACATTTATGGCATAATATGCAAAAGTTACATAAGTGATAAATTATGAATATTTTAATCACAATATTTACGGGGCTTATTTTTTTGGAATTGAGTAAGAGAATATTTGTCCACGATAAATACATTGATAATAAATCACCTTAGAAATCAGCATATTTTTCGTAATGACATGCCTTATCAGAACCATTCCTTGGAAATCCGGCAAAGATTGTGTCGTCGATGTTAAGACACTTGCTGCTGGCATCATCTTG
This sequence comes from Macrobrachium nipponense, assembly GCF_015104395.2. Lineage (NCBI taxonomy): Eukaryota > Metazoa > Arthropoda > Malacostraca > Decapoda > Palaemonidae > Macrobrachium > Macrobrachium nipponense. The sequence continues at coordinate 69,425,690 of NC_087208.1, read as the reverse complement.
TGCAGGATGAGGGAGAGAAAAAATTGGGTTAATTACTTCTGCATTGCAAAACTTTGACAAACTAATGATTCCGATTGATGTCCACCAGGTAAGAAAGTCTTCTTTGAACTGCCCACTTCTGTCGGCACTTGTTCCTTCAGGACTTTGGACACTGTGTTAGAATAAGACAGCCAGCAGATAATTCCAAAAGTATCATCGGGTAGTTAATGCTTGAAGGGATTTATCATCAAAACTAAACAAAACAATATGCTATGTTTCCTTTCAAGAGCAAACGACCATTAGTATTAATTTACAATATATAATTTAATAGTAGGTAATATAGATTTGGCCATAAAGGAGAAAAGGAACAATGCATTAATAACAAAAGGAAAGCACAAATTCAACAAAAAGGTAATTCTCAGCACTGCAGGATGGGGCTGGGCCAAATTTTTCTTGATGTATATTGACCAAAATCTGTGGATGTTCCAGATTTATTCTCGGTGCTTCTTCCTAGTTCTTAATGTTGAAGCAGTTGTAGTTTCTCTCTCTTTAAATTATAAAGAGGCTTTGGTTGCGTTCTCTGAATATAGGGAGTCTAAGAAGAATATCTCTTGTACTTTAGTAAAAAGGCCCTATTCTAACCAAAAGGTATATTACCCAAAAAACCCAGACAACAAAATAATTAAACCATCTGTAGCAAGAAACCCCAAGGCGGCAAAATGGCTTGTAGTGTCAGTTAAAGAAAAACGGGGTTAACATAATACTATTCAGGAGATACTTGCTACATCACATAGGAGGCATTAGTAATTCTAAAATTACACACTTTGGACAAAATAGCTGTTTGATCCATGCAGAATCAGTGGAACAGACAGCCATGGTATCCACCTGGAGGATTACCCCAGAATTAATTACCAAAGAAGTAAAGCCTCAGTACAATTTTATCTGTGCTAAAGGTGCCATCTTCCACCAGGACTTGTATGAATTTTCAGAGGAGGAAATCCTTGAAATGTGCCATCCTAATGTTTGGAGATTATTTAAAGTACCCAGGTCTTCTATGATTATATTTACGTTTTATGATGGAGACTTACCAGATTCCATTGAAGTAGAAAAAGAAATAATTAATTTTTGTCCATATAAGCCTTGGCCACTTCAGTGTTTCAACTGCTTTGGTTATGGTCATTCATCCCTGGATGGATGACCTAAGCTCTGTGGCACCTCCCAGAGCATGGTGAGTGTTCAAGACAGTTAGATTATATTGACTGTAAGAAGGAACATAGTCTCAGAGATAGGAATTGTGAATCGTACAAGGATGAACAGGAAGCTTTGCTTAAAGCCCATGCAGAGCACATAAGTGTGGGATATGCAAAGAAACTCTTAGCTAGGACAACTAAATATAGTGATGGGGTGAAACAGAAATATAATAATTCCAGTTACCTCAGCAAACAACCTCCACTAAAGAAAGAATCTCGTCCTTCTATAAGCAATCTAGCTCCCCAGCCTGAGCAAAGGAGCTCCATCCCTCGAAAGAACCAACTTCCTGATGCAGAGCTTGAAATTTTTCAAGCTCCAGAGGCTTCCTCTGTGGGGGCTTCTCAAACCTCCTCTTTAAGGGCATTTCAGGCTTCTTCAGAAGCCTCCCTAGCCTCATCTCTAGAGACATCCCAGGCAATCTCACTCCCAGATTTATGGAATCTTCCACAAGAAAGATTGCAGACTTCAGTATCTCATGTGGCAGAGGTACGTCATGCAAATATAGAATGTGAAATTACAGGTAATAAAATATCACGTACCCATTCCACATCTCCTCCTCTGTCACCTGCCCAAACAAGGCAAGACAAATGTAAAATTATGCCCTCAAAAAAGTCTCCCTCCTTTGAGAGGGTGAATAGACCACCAAGAAAGACCAGCATGACCAAATCTCCTTCAAATAAGCCCTCTCTTTCAAGAGCTTCAATATTCTTTATTTGGTCACCCAACTAAAATCTCTCTTCATAATGGCATCTTTTTGATATCCTGCAATGGAATTGTAAAGGACTGGGGTTAACTATGAGATTTTCTCCTCGGCCCCTCCTGCTGGTGACCGTGCACATGGGGGAGCTGCTATTATTGTGAATAAATCTTTGGAAACTCTCAAGGGCCCCTTACTACAAATTTACAGGCACTTGCACTAAACATAATTTTAGACAAACAGATTACTGTCTGTTCCATTTACTTTCCTCCTAGATCTGCTTTTTCAGTGACTGACATTCAGTCATTGTTAAGTCAATTACCATTACCATTCATGCTTCTAGGAGATTTTAATGCACACAATCCATTGTGGGGAGGTGATTCTATAGATAATTGGGGAAAAGTGATAGAGGAAGTTATCAAAATGATAATATTTTGCTTCTTAATGACGGTATGATGACTTACCATAACATACATTTTATTTTGTATTCAGCTATTGATTTGAGTATATGTTTCTCAGATATAGCTTTGGAATTTAACTGGTCTGCTGACGAATATCTGCACGGTAGTGATCACTTTCCTATCCATTTGAAGTTCGTCAGGGATTTTCCTACAGAAGCACCACCAAAATAGAAGGTAATGGAAGAAGACTGGGTAAAATATAAGGCGGGTATAAGATTAGACAAAGCTTATGAATCTTTTAAATGCCACTTAGAAGCATATGACTATTTTTCAAATAGTGTTAACGAGTGCAGAGGCTGCTATTCCAAGAACAAATGGAAAACTACGAAGACCTGCTGTCCTTTGGTGGGATAAGAAATGTGCTGTTCTCAGAAAAATTACAAGAAGATGCTATGAAAAATAAGTCATGTGGCACATCTACTGCTAAGATATCAACGAGCTATGGCCAAACAGCGTCAATATTTTCGTAGTGCAAAAAGAAATACTTGGATATACTACATAAATGGGATTAATTCAAAAACTCCATCCAGAGTAGTTTGGAAGAAAGTAAGGAAGCTTGCAGGGAAATTTTCTCCTCCTAAAACACCCTTTTTAAAGGTTGGAGATTCACTGATAACAAGTCCCGAAGATGCAGCTGAATACCTAGGTCAGCACTTTTCCCATATTTCAAGTGCAAATAATTATTCAACAGACTTTCAGGGGATTAGGAACTCCCAGGTTCCTTTAGATTTATCTGGTGGTAATCTTGAAGCTTATAATGCTAAATTTTCTCTGCATGTAATGCTTTGATAGCTACCTGAGGAAGCAAAAACGTACCTCCTGAAGATTATTAATATAATTTGGGATACTGGAATCTTACAAAGAGGATGGAAAATTGTTGTAGTAATTGCTGTTCAAAAACAAAATAAAAACCCTTATCAAAATACCAGTTACAGGCCCATAGGTCTTACTAACTGTGTATGCAAGCTGATGGAGAGGATGATCAACTCTCGTTTAGTTTGGCATTTGGAAACACACAAACTACTTTCTCCACTACAGTTTGGCTTTCACAAAAACATATCTACTCTTGACCCTCTGCTGAGGCTTTCCAATCAAATTCAACAGGGCTTTGTAAACCAGCATCAGACAATTGGTGTATTCTTTGACTTAGAAAAACTGTATGATACAACATGGCGTCATGGAATTGTTCAGCAGCTGCATAAATTAGGCATAAAGGGAAATATGATTAGGTTCATCAACTCCTTTTTAACAGACCGGTTTATAAGAGAATAGGAAATAATTTGTCTTCCCCACTCAAACTAGGTGTTCCACAGGGAGGGTGCTAAGTGTAATTTGTTTTGCTGTTGCCATTGATTGCGTCCATCAATGAAATTTCAATCCTGTATGGGCCTCACTATTTGTTGATGATCTCCCCCTAGATGCTGACAACCTTGGCGTGGGTAGGGGGCTTAGGGACCAGCAGCTGGGCCGTGATGCCTGGTGGGGTTGCTTTCTCACTGGTCCTTGGGGCCCAGCTGCTGATCCAACTAAATTAGTCAGAACCTTTCCTTCTTTCTGCAATTTTTTTCATTCTTACTTTATCCTTCTCCTTCATGTAATTTTTTTTTTACTAGCATTTCGAATTAATTATGTGGAATTTTTCACCTTTGCTTAATTTACTGGCTTGGTAAACAGAAAAGAATGTCATACTGGGACTGGGTTTTATATCTGAAGCTAAATAGTGGGAACCGTGGCAGGACCATCAAACATGCCCGATAACTGTTTTAGACCCTGAGTGATGATCAATCATGGCGGAACTATTTTGCAGGGCTGGACCATGGATTCCAGGGGGTCTAGTTTTGTGGATAGGACTTTCGGCATTCTGCCGGTTTGCCCATAATGTGATTAGGGTGGGGGTGATTGTATTCTTGTAATACTCTCAGTCCTATCAAGCGGTTTGGCTTACACTTGGACCACTCTAATCATGTTGTGCATCCCTTATGGGGTAGGGTAGGGACGCGGACACTTGGGAGTCGGTTCTCACTTGTGCCATTGGAAGAAAATAAAATCCATGAAAGGCTGATGATATCTTTTTGAAGGTTTTCCAGGTTTATTTATTTATTTTTTTTTTTACTTAAATCTTTATGGAATTAAAAACTAAAGATTCAAGTACCCCGTGAGAACCCTTTGAATGGCGGTGAATCGGCACAGTTTTAATGACTGCTGGAACCTCCCCATGACAAAACGTTCCTCTGGAAAAAGCTCCAAAAAAACCTTCCAGTGTAATAACACTGAAACCCTATGCTCCAGTACGGGGTAAAGGGAAATTTAGTAAATAAAAATTTAGTATCTGAAATAGGTCCAGAATGTTTTTGAAAACTCACATGATAAATATTTGACTTTTAATTTAGAAGACTCTGATTGTGACATTTTTAATGTATATAAAGATATCGTGAAGTATTGTGGCCGAGAGCCTAAGATTTCTTCTGAGGGGCGAGGAAAGCTGAATTCCACCCGATTGCCTAGTATAGTGAAAGCAGCCTGGTTACGTTTCAAGGTTAAACAATATATCCCAACACCGAGAAGATGTTTTAATAGTAAAAAATTTGGACATATGTTGGGGTCCTGTAGACAGAAACTACAAGGCAAGCCTGATACTTGTGTTAAATGCAGTGAACCAAAGCATGGCATATGTAATAAGGAGGCCAGATGTATGCATTTGGAAGGACAATTCATCCATCATCTTCACTTAATTGTGATGTATACATCATGGAAAAAGAAATTCAGACATTAAGGGTGACCGAGCGTATTACATTTGGAGAGGCAAAAGAGAGAGTGTTGAGTCAGTACATTAGACAAGGAATATCCTTTTCCAGTGTTGCTGCCAACTGAAGAAGAAATATCAATGTCACCAAAACTAATTTTAATAAAAAACCGTTACGACCTGTACTCGTTGCCTCTTTGGAGGTGGCGCCAAGATTGCTGGCGCTGATGCCTCTTCGGAGGCTGTGCCAGTGACTCCTGGCATTCCTGCCTCTTCAGAGGCCGCACCAGTGATTCCTGGCGCCCCTGCCTCTTCGGAGGCAGAGCCAGTTGATTCTGGCACTCCCGCCTCTTTGGAGGCAGTGCCAGTGGTTTCTGGCACTTCTGCTTCTATGGAAGCAGAACCAGTGATTTTAGAGTAAATTCTGATCCTTTGGAGGATGCACCAATGTCCAACCTTCACACCCCTCCCCAGGCAGCATCAACTTTGTCTGGTGTTCCTGAGACCGATAACCCTCTGAAAAGGAAGGCAGCCATAAATAATCGGTCTCCTTCCAGAAATAAGGAGCAAGTCAATAAGCTGAAAGCTCTTAAAAGAGGCTCTAATTTAACAGCCTCTAAAGGGAATAATATGTGCCTCAGCCCACGAGAGTATACATCCTATCACTCCACCTATAATTTGAATATTGGAAGCCATGGTGGTGTCGCTTTGTATGTTCGAAAGGACACCCCACAAAATCCTATCAGTATCCAATCAGCATTGCAAGTGATAGGTGTGCAGATCCATTTGCAAAGAAAATATACAATATGCTCTCTTTAGCTACCACCTAATGAAGCCTTCCCTATCAATGAAATTTAAATCTCTTATTCAACAGTTACCACGCTCTTTTGTTATTTTGGGAGATATGAGTAGCAGAAGTCCTCTTTGGGGTGACATCATCACCAATCAAAAAGGAAGGTGCTTAGGTTCCATCATAGAAGATGAAAATGTGAGGATCCTCAACTCTGGGGAGTCTACACATTTTCATGTTCAAACAGGCACGTTATCAGCAATTGATTTATCTATATGTAGTGATGACTGCTTATTGACTTTAATTGGAGAACTATAAATGATAGATTTACCAGTGACCATTTTCCGATAGTGGTGAGTGTAGCATCAAGTCCTCCATCATCAAGGCTACCCAAATGGAACATTGGTAAAGCTGATTGGTCAACATTCCAGGAGCATAGCTCAATTGATGACTCTGCTGATGACTTTCCCTGTGTAGATAACGCTCTTGACTTTTTGAACACAATAATATTCTCAGCTGGTCTTCAATCTATACCTAGAACTTTGGGCAAATTTGTCCGCCGACCAGTTCCCTGGCGGACACGTAAATGCCAGGAAACTCATAGAACTATGAGATCTGCCTTCACCAGATACCGCAGACGAAAATGTGAGTATTATCGTGTAGAATTTCGAAAAGCGAGAGCTCATTTTCGCATAGAAATAAAAAAAGCACGAAAAGAATCTTGGACAATATTCATATCTTCACTAAATTCGAAAACTCCTCTGACTCTCGCTTGGGAGAGAGCTAGAAAAATAGCAGGCAAGTTTACTTCTTGTCAACCTCCAGTTATCAAGATGAATGATGGCGAGGTAGTAGACCCCCAGTTAGTGGCAAATGAGTTTACTAATCATTTTGCTAGTGTTGCGAAGAAAAATGATGATAGACCCTATTCAGCTCAAAGACGGATAATGGACAACAGGTCAAACAAAATTGAATTTTTAATACCTTAAGACATGAGCATACAATAGCAATTCCCTCCTTTTACTATTAGAGAATTTGAATCAGCCTTGAATAAAAGTAATGAATCACCTCCTGGACTGGACAATATAACATATTCAATGATTAAGCATACCCCTGAAAATACCAGACTTTTCATATTAAGCCTAATTAACAGAATATTATCGTCCTATCGCATTAACATCTTGTTTGTGTAAGATCATGGAAAAAGCACACGATTGATGTGGTACTTGGAAAGAGGTAAATATCTGTCGCCTGCTAAGTGTGGTTTTCGGAGTATGCACTCCCTGACTGATGTACTGGTACGAATGGAAACTTCAATATGTGAAGCTTTGCCAACAAGCAGCATCACATCACTGTTTTCTTTGACCTAGAGAAGGCTTATGATACAACATGGAGATATGGCATTTTGAGGGTCCTTTATGAATGCAACCTGAGAGGCAATTTGCCCCTCTTTACTAAGGCTTTTTTAAAAAATAGGATATTTCAGGTTCAGGTTGGAGCAATAATGTCAGATGTATTCAATCAGAAAGAAGGAGTACCACAAGGAAGTGTTTCAAGTGTAACCTTGTTCGCCTTGGTAATCAATGGGGTTTCTAAAATAATTGCCCCAGATATAACATATACCCTTTTTGTTGATGACCTATCGATTTCCTTTGCAGCATCAAGGATGGCAGGGGCTGAACGCCACCTTCAGCTCTGCATTGATAATATATTAAAGTGGGCTGAGGTTAATGGTTTTAGATTTTCCACCAGTAAAACTGTAACTATGCACTTTTGTCGTATAAGGGGAATCCACCCTGATCCAGATCTATTCATTCATAGGCAGAGAATTCCATGTGTTGGTGAAACAAGGTTTCTTGGTTTGATTTTTGATAGCAAGCTGACCTGGATTCCACATCTGAAATATATTAAGGCAAAATGCTTGAAAGCAATGAATTTGCTGAAAGTATTCTTACACTTCAGGTGGTGCAGACTGAACTCAGATGTTGAGATTATACAAAGCCTTGGTCTTTTCAAAATTAAGTTATGGGTGTGAGGTGCACACTTCTGTGAAGCCAGATAGCCTTAAAATGCTCAACTTAATTCATCATTGAGGAATACAGTTGTGTACTGGAGCATTTAAATCATCTCCTACCGAGAGCATGCTTGTAGATGCTGATGAGGTGCCACTGGATCTTCATTACAAGCGTCTACTGGGTTCGGAGCTAGTATAGATTTACCAGCATTTGTATGAGAAATGAAAGGCATTGGCAGTTTTATGAAAATCACCCCAAGCAACCTCATCCATTCGCTTTTAGAGTAAATTCTATTGTCCGTGAATTAAATATGCCAAGAATCAAGATTTTACCAGCAAAATGCTCAGTTAGTCCCCCCCTGGAACTTTCCAAAGGTAAAATTTTGTAGATATTTTAATTTTACCAAGACAGAATTGTCCAGTGAGGCCATGCGGTCAATATTTTTAGAACACTCTTTGCAACATGATAACTCCACTGCAGTTTTCACGGATGGCTCAAAGTCAGATGCTGGTGTCGGCTTTGGTGTAGCCTTCCCTGATGTAGAGAAGCGGCAGGCTATCATCAGTTGCATCGATTTTTACAGCAGAATTATATGGAATTTTAAAGGCTTTTTAAAGGAAGTTTTAATTCGGAATTAAAGTAATTTTATTATATATTGTGACTCAAGAAGTGTTCTTCAGTCACTGGAATCTTTTAACCCTTTAAACCATCTGATTTTAGATGTATTGGAATGGCTGCTTTAACTAAAAAGAAGAGGGAAAGAAATAAAGTTCTGTTGGGTGCCTTCTCATGTTGGGGTGGCTGGGAATGAGAAAGCTGACCAACTAGCAAAGTCTGCGGTCAGCTACCCAGAACCCACAAGATGCCTACTACCATATTGGGATTTGTATCCTCTAGTAGGTCAGAGAATTAAAAAATGTTGGCAGTCCCAGTGGGAGGATATTTTAAATAATCAAAAAATGCGTAGTATCACGTCATCAGTGTCTCCTTGGTCATATCCGAATATGCCAAGGAGACAAGAAACGATGTTGTGCAGATGAGGATTGGACATACAAGACTCACCCATGGTTTCTTGATGTCTCGTGAAAATCCTCCGTTTTGCGAGAACTGTACTTTGCCCTTGACTGTGAGACATTTGCTGGTTGAATGTCCCAGACTTGGGAATTTGAGACATAGGTTCCTGTCTGGGTCGTGACAGAGTAGGTAATTTGATCCTAGCTTACAATTCTTGGAAAGGATTGTAATATAGAGCAGTTATATATTTTTATGAGGGAGGCGGGCCTCCTTAACCAAATTTAAATTATACATAGGTTGTCTATGTAAGAACTTATATATATGAACAAGTTTTTATATAATATATTTGTAGATATTTTTATATGAAATTTTAAAAAAATTTAATTTTTTATATTCAATTTATTTCGTTGTCAATTACCCAGATGTTGTGACGCCAGATATATTACACAAGCAATCAATCAATCAATATTGATGATCTGGCTATTTATTGCACTGCATATGGTGCTGAATCAACTTGCAGGTTTTTACAAAAATCCATCAACTCCATCTCTCGATGGGCAAAACAAAATAATTTTAGGTTCTCTACAAGTAAGAAAGATGCTGTTCACTTTACTAGGAGTACATGTCAAGAAGCTGTACCAAATTTGACCCCCTGATTCTAACCCCTTGACGATTTGGGGGGCTCAGGGATCCACCCTGTAGAGAGAGTACTCCCCTTTATGCCTATGCTCTCTGCTGTGGATCCAACTGCACATTGGGACCTTTACTCTGTTACTCCTCCTCCTCCTCTAAATTTTCCCTTCCCTCCTTCTTTCGTTGATGACCTTGGCATGTCTTAGAGTATTGAATTGACCGCTCTTTTAACTTGATGGAGGATGGAGTTGGACGGCATGCACTCCACCCATAAAAATAGAGTACCTGATGTGTCGAGCGAGGGGAAATTTTTATGTCAAGCCATGCCCACAGTGCTGGGTCCGATCTCATGGGGACTGATGACCCTTAAGGCACTGTGGGTATGGCGATGGCGTATATCCAGGTGAGTATCCAGGAACAGTTACACAGTGTAACAGTATGCTCCTCCCTCAGTTGGGCGCCCTCCGGTAAAAGGGATCTCATGCTGGGACGAAATATTTAATCCTTTATATATGGAAACTAAAACAAAAACCCCCACGCCCTCTGGCTTGGCAATGGACTATTCTAAGGAAAACCCAGGTAATGAAGAACAGGCTTGTATTGAAACTTTAATACCATACAAGCCACACAAAAAGCAAATTTAGAATTGACATAACCTTGACTCACGTGACTCCCTCTTTGGGAGTGGAAATTGGTCAAGGTTCTTGACTTTGGAAACTGACAGAAAAATATCTGCATTAAGATTGGAAAATTATTTGTCAAGTAGGCACCCAACCTCAGAAATGTCATTTAGACAAACAAAAGAACAGGAGTGGTTAATAGAAACCACTACAAAAAATCAATCCAGAAATTATTTAACCATATAGAACAAACAATATAAAAGTAACGATAAGAAAGCATGACAATATGAACAGTATACAGGGCACTGTAGTACTTCCTATAAGTGAAGAGTCAATAGAAAAAAAAATATTTTGCTGGATTCCCTTAAAAAAAAGGTACAACAATGTGCAAGATTGTGAAGTATACAGTGTAGCTAGTAGACAAAATAAAGGATAAGACCTTAAAATAGCAAAAATAAAATTTGAAGGCCAAGAATAGCCTTTCAAAATTAAAATAATGGGCCAAAACAGAGAAAACTGAGACCTCATGTTCCAAAACCACTACAGTGCCAAAACTGCAGTAAATATGGGCATACATGGAAAAATTGCAGAAATATGTAGATTTTGTGCATATTGTGGATCTGACAAACATACCACGCAGTGGAAAGTGTGGTAAACCAAAATGTGTGAAACTGTGGCCAAAATCACCATGCTAGGTCTAAAGATTGTATGTATTATATATACAATACAGAATTGAAATTACTTCAGGAGAGATCAGGAATGCCAATAAGAGAAGCCAAACTAGAGTTGAGAGTTAGAGGAATGCATGATCCTGCTAGGAAGCAAATGTTCTCTACTGCAATGAGCTTAAGGAATGAAACTAAAATGGAAGAAAGTAACAAACCCCTAATAGATGAATCATAAGAAAAAATAACTTTACAAAAAACTAATATAGAAAGAAACCAAGAAACTTGTGCAACTGAAACATCACGAGATAGTTATGAGCTGGAAGCTAAAGATAAAAAAAGGCCTTTAGAGAGTATCCACCACCCTTCCACCCAAAACCCAAAAAAGCCAAACAATTATTAGAGAGGTATCTGTTAAAGCAAAGACCAAGGATCTACAAAAAGTGCACAGACCAGAAAATGATAAGAACTTACCCTTGTCTCCTAAGATAATAATAAAAGAAATGGATGGAAATACCCAGAGAATAAAGAAATAGTAGAGAGAAACACCATAGACAAAATGATTATGTGAAGGGAGAAGAGATTACTCCCTCACCAGTAATTGGTGCACTAAAAGTAAATGAAAAAAGGAGGACACATAAAAACACGTGGATGTAATGAATGTTTCATCGAATTATGCAACAAAAACAGAAACATAACAAAAGATAGTTTAACAAACAATATTCGAAATTTTATAAAATATAGAAGTAAAGAAACCACTAGTCTAAAGACTCACAAAAAAGGCTTTATGTGCATTGGACACCTAATGTCTTATAAGGAAAATCAAATAATGTAACTAAAATTTTAGAAAAAATGCAAATAGATAAACCACAAACAAGAAAGTAACATTCTTAACATAAGATTTTCAATAATTATATAACACAATATCAACAATCAGTAAATATACCTTAGTCTACATCTGGAGAAGAAGAAGGAAATTTAGGTACTGTACCTAAATTTCCTTCTTCTTCTCCAGATGTAGATATATATGTACATGAAAAAGTATGTCATGACAGGGTACCTGTAAACTTTGATGACTTGCATATATCAAGCATCAAAATACGAATTAAAAACTACAATTATGTAATTTATAGCATATACAGCCAACCTAAAAAAAACTTATGACATTGAAAAACTTGAGGATTTGTTTGGCAATGCCAGAGAACATACATTGATAGTAGGGGATTTTAATGTTCATAACCCGATATGGGAGTGTAAACTGTACAATCCCAAATAGAGCAGGGAGTAAAATGGAAGAGTTCATGGAGTCAAACGACATGTGCTGTGTAAATGATGACGAAATTGGCACGTATTTTTTTTAAACACTTGGACCATTTTCTTCAGTAGACCTAACTCTTTGTACAAGACAAATATAGTTGACAGAATAGATTGGAATATGTGGGATGACTTGCACACCAGTATCATTTCCCATATAATATCCTTATTACATCATAATCTGCAAAACATGTTCCTCATTATAACATTAATAAAGCAGATTGGGAGAAATATGAAATGCACACAAGAAATATCCAACCATTTGAATATTTAAATGACCATAATGAAACTAACAAAATTCTTGTTGATTTCATTAAAAAGGCTGCTGATCAAGCAATACCAAAGTCAAAGCCCCATCCAACTAAGCACAAAGTGCCATGGTTTTCTGATAAACTAGCAGAATTAATTAATATAAAACACTCAATAGGGAGATGACTAGATAATTTAAATATAAAGTTCAGTAAAATAAATAAAACATTACCAATATTAGAAGGAACTTTACAAAAAATTACTATATTATTACTAGAAATTGATACATTAAAGCCTATATACAACAAAATATCTGCAAAATTTAAAAAGGAAGTAATTCAAGGAAGAATAATTTCATGGAGGAAATATGTATCAGATCTCTCTAATAACATGGGAAAAAATTCAGGAAAATAAATGGTACCCAAGTTAAACCATCTAGACATGCCATACTAAAAGATGGAAAAAAGAATACTTGATACAAAAGAAATAAGTAATATAATATGGAGAAAACTTAGCGAATATAAGTAGCGATAAAAATTTAGATGAACACTTCCTTACAAAGGAAAAAAATGAAAAGATCTAATAACAATAAATTTTGAAACACAAGAAGATATATATTATGACAGAAAATTTAATACGGAAGAGTTGTAATATGCTCTCTCGAACAGCAATAAATCTGCTCCTGGAGGTGACAATATTTGCTTTGAGATGATCGACCACTTAGCACCTATGGCAAAGTCATACTTATTACAATTTTATAATCCTTTATGGCTTAGAAATTTATTTCCTGATGAATGGTGTAATGCAATAATAATTCCCATCCACAACCTGGAAAAGATCCATGTAATGCAAATAACTACAGAACAATTTCTCCAACAAGTTGCTTATGCAAATTACTAGTAAAAATGGTAAATGCTCGATTAACTTGGCGCATTCGAGAAAATAAAATTTTGACCCCCACTCAGTTCAGGTCACAGTATGACAGATCTAAGTTAGATTCTCTCTCTAACCTCGAAGACCATATACTTAGAGGATCTGAGCGAAAACAAATAACTATAACAGTCTTTTTTGACATTGAAAAGGCTTACAATACTACATGGAGGTACCAGAACATTTCCACTTGAAAATGGTGTTCCACAGGGAAATGTAATTGTGGCACACTGTTTATCCCAACAATTAATGATATTAATAAAAATCTACCTACTGGAAATCAAAGCAACCTATACATGGATGATTTTGCCATATATTATTCAGCGTCTTATATTAAACATGCAGAGCGCATCATTAATAAAAATATAATAATAATAAATGAATGGATATCATCTGTAGGATTTAGGTTATCCATACTTAAGACTCAAGCAGTCGTGTTTTATAAAAAAAAAAAAAAGGTGAATGAAAGGTGAAGTTATAGATTTAAAAATCAGAAATTATAGTATACCAATTAGACAAAGTGCAAAATTTTAGATTTAGTGTTTGATACTCACTTAAACTGGAAGCCCCACATAACATACTTGAAATCAAAATGTAAAGGAGCATTAAATCTAATTAGAAAATTATCAAAAACTACTTGGGGAGCCGATAAACAAACCCTTACATTACTGTATAAAGCAACAGTCCTATCTATCATTGATTACGGTAGCAAAATATATGGCTCGGCGTCAGACGCAGCACTGAAAACGAACTCATTTCATAATGAGGACCTTAGAATATGTTCAGGAGCCTTTAAATCATCACTGACCACTTTTTACAGGTTGAATGTGGTAAACTACCTCTCGGTCTCCATACAGAGCTTGTAACATTGAAGAGTGCTCCGAGAATTAGGACAAGCAATTCTCAAACAAAAAAATTATTTGAACTAAGAGACATATTTATAAACAATCATCCACCTTCTTTCCCAATTAGAGCTAGAAGATTGTTTGAGACACTAAATATGAAATAGAAACAAAATTCTCCATAGTAAAATTACCTCCTCCTTAGAAAATGAATAAAATGAAAACTTGCACACAAACAATTTATAAAAAAAAAAATCCTCATATACACCAGCACACCATAGACAACATACAATAGAGCATATGAGCTGAAAAGGTCCACATTATGCAATATACACAGATGGATCTAAATCAGAACTTGGAGTGGGATATGCTGCAGTGTCCCAAGACAAATCATATTAATTCACTACCTAATACAGCTTCATTCACAGCGGAGCTGTGCGCAATTGCCTCGGCCATAAAAATGATTAAAGAAACATCACTCACTCAATAATTTTTGTGATTTTTAGTGACTGAAGAAGTGCCATAGAAGCCATCCAGAGTTATATACCAAAAAATAATATTGTAGAACAAATTAAATTATTACTTCATAAATTAGATATTATTGGGAAAAATGTAAAAATATGTTGGATCCCTGCCCATGTAGGGATCAAAGGAAATGAAGAGGCTGACAAAGCAGGCAAAGAAGCAAAGCAAATGAAAAGATCAAGTGTAAATCTCTCTATGAATGATTATGTAAAACACATAAAGATGGGTATTACAAGGAAATGGCAACATATTTGAAGTGAAGAATCAGAAAATAATAAATTAGACAAATAAAACCTGATGTTGGAAAGTGGAGTTCATCATATCAGAGAGACAGACATGCACAAGAAATTCTGACACGTCTCTGTATAGGCTATACCCATCTGACACATGGACACTTAATGAGCAACCCACGTGGCTCAGCTCCTGAGTGTGCAGAGTGCAAGGGGTTATAACTGTCAGACATATGTTATGCTAATGCCAAAGTACAACCAGCAACGACTGGTCGACTTTTGGAAACAGCTGTATGAAAAAAATCTTGTCAGAATCCTCTCTGCATTTTCTGTCATGCCCATTTTCATGTTCTTGAAAAAGTGTAATTTAATTGATAAAATACAAAATGTGAAAATATCAAAATTATTAGACTATTTAACGAATTTTAAAATCAAAACTTTTTTAAATGCTACTTAGCTTGTTCTGATTTTATTTTTTATGCATATATGGATACATAACTAAATGTATTTATTGTGAGCATGTGTTCCAGTGTGAGTGTGTGCCTTTGTGCAGGTTTTAGTTTAATTTTCCCTCATTTGTCTTCACCCCAAATTAACAATTCAGTTCCAGAGCTTTTCCTCTGGCCCAGTCATAATTTTTTTATTTTAATCTAATCCTTTGGGCCAGCCCTATGAGAGCTGAAAGTCAGCTCAATTAAACTACTTTAATAATAAATAAATAATAATCCATCAAATAAGGTTATTCCTCAACTTGATGCTAGCAAATTCAAGTTAAGATCTGTTCGATTTCAAATCCGGCTAAAAGCATCTGTAAATGAAAATTCTATATTGACCTCAGAATGTTCATGATTTGGGACCTTCCAAAATTCCACCTCCCCCTAGTTGCTGACCCCTTGGCGTGGGTATGGGGCTTAGGGACCAGCAGCTGGGCCCTGATGCCTGGTGGGGTTGCTTTCTCACTGGTCCTTGGGGCCCAGCTGCTGATCCAACTAAATTAGTCAGAACTTTTCCTTCTTTCTGCAATTTTTTTCATTTTACTACATCCGTCTCCTTCATGTAATTATGTGGAATTTTCCACTTTTGTTAAATTTTATTTCCTGCTTAGGTGAGTCTGAGAAGGGATCGTGTTTGGAAGGGGTTTGCATTCGAAGCTAATTGTGGGAGTTTTGGTGGTTGAGTCACCACCTGATATGGTTTGGACCCAAGAGGTAGTGATGGGACCCTCCCATTGCTACCTTGAGGGCAGAAACCATCTCTAAAACATCAGCCCATTGGAATCCAAGGCCGGGCTGGTGTTTGGGATGGGACTCCTGGCTTTTGTCCGGAAGCCCACCAATACGTTTGGAGTGGGGAGTCAGTCCCCCATTAGTGGTACAGAACTCCCAGCAGGCGTATAGGCTTATACCTGGGCCACCTGACAAGCGTATTGGTGCTATCCCGTAAAGGTAGGGTATGGGGTGGACCATTGGGAGTCGACTCTCACTTGTGCCATTGGTGGAGAATTTGAATACCTGACTGACCCACGATACCTTCTTGATATAACCAAGCAGTCTACAAAATATATTTGAATCTATGGATATCGACCAATGTTTGTCCTCCCCTGGATCTGATGACTTAGCGGCACTGGCGACAACTTGGACACGGATATGAGCTCGGCTATCACACAGAACCATGCACCGAGACACCAGGGTGCTATTAAAACTGGTGGATTTGACATGAAAAATAGAGTGCTTATTGCACTAATGCAAGCATTTCGTTGGACTACGAGTGCTTGCATAGTGTCGCAAAACAGTTTGGTAAGGTGGAGAGGATTAAAATACTTCTAGAAAAAGACAAGCAGTCTTTTTCTGCATACATTAAATTTTTTTCTCCCAAAGAAGCTAGTGAGGCACAAATGAAATTAAATGGCCACATTCTAAATGACTCTGGTTTAAGCACCAAGGTGTTTTTCGGTTAGGAATTTGAAACGATGAGCCATTTGATTTTGTTCCTAAGAACGAAGAATGTGGACCAGCAACATATACCAGGACGCTTTCCTCCCCCTATAAGGCATGTTGCCAGTTATAAAGCGGGAAGGGAAAATTACATTAAAGCTGCAGAATGTATTGAGAACAACAAAGTGGGTTCTATTTCTATCGATAATCTGAAACGATATGGAAAGAACTTACTCATAAAAGCAGGTAATGAGACGCAAGCTATTTTATTATCAAAGTTTAAACCTCCAAAAAGTGGAAATATTGAAGCTGTAACATCGCACAGATTCTTTAACACGCTGAAAGGGGTAGTTTATTCCAGAGACTTGCATGTTTTAATGAGGAGGAGATTCTCCTACGGTGCCCTCCTTGTGTGTCTCATGGGAGGGGATGCAGCTATGCTTTTAACTATCTCCTCCAATTACTTGCCTGATACCACCAATGTTGGCCATGAGAGGATGCAAGTCAAAAATTATAAAAGAAACCCTAAAAAATGTCACAAATATTTCTAATATGGCCACATTCAAGACTCATGTGGAAACAATAAGAGATGTTCCGTGTGCTCAGCCAAGCATGACAACTTTAAGGACAAGTGTGAAGCAGCCCGTTATTGTTTCCAGTGCAAGGGTGATCATTCTCCAAACACTAGGACTTGGCCTCAGATACAGGTTTGAGCAAGATGTGTTGGCAGTGGCTGATAATGACATCTCAGCATCAGTGCAGCAAAGCGTGTGGTATGGGGGCTGACAAGAGTGCCAACTCTACCTATGCTTCTGTAATAAAGTTGATGAAGAGTTCTAGCAATGAGAGGCCACCAGTAATAGAATCTAACAGTAAGCATCGGAAACCTGTTTCTCCTTGCACTGGAAATAATAATCGGAAACTAATGTCAGCAAGTGCTTTGAAGCCCAATACTAAAAATTGTTCTTCCCAAAAGCATGGACAATTTATCCTCTCAAGCTGATACAAATGTAACGGTTGCACATTCAGTCCCTAAGCAAAGTTTGCAAAACGTCCACAAATAATATCACCAAGAAGCAACCAAAAGAGTGGTCCAAACTAGAGAGATCTAGCTCGGATCCATCAATTATCACAGTCGCTAAGAAACTTGACAAAACTAAAGCTGCGCCCACCAGGAAGCATATAAGAAACACGTCACTGAATAATGAAAGGTTTTATCATAAAAACTTCAAATGGGTACAGTGTTCTGGAAGAGATCTCTCCGCCAAGGAAAATAGTTCCAAAAGCAGATCCAGTTCAAAAACATGCAAGTTCTCAACAGTCTGCCGCCCCAAGACTAATAGCGGTAGTGATGCACAGAATCACAGTAAAAATCCTGAGCAATCAGCCTCGAATTCAGAAATCTGTTTGTCAGCCAAGAACCCTGATCTCTGAAAAAGACGAAAAGGGATCAAGAAAATAATCTCTTATTAAGGAGAATCTTCCTCTCCACCCTAGGATCAGCACTTCCCCTCCAAAGAGTGGGAAGTAGTACATTACCACCTTAACATTCAAGTTCGATGTCTTTCAATGGAACTGAAGGGCCTCAGAGCCTGGACTGAAGACTAAAGTTTTAATGCATGAATTCAATCCAGGATTGTATGCCTGCAGGAGACTATGTTAGGTAACTCTCCTTATAATCCTGGACTTGATTATGCAATTTTTAGCTCTTGTTTTCCCCCGATTGGTGATCGTTGCCTATGGAGGTGCTGCAATTATTGTTAAAAATCTCTGCAGCACTCCACAATACAATTAAATACAACTCTACAAGCTGTTGCTGTCTCAGTCATATTAGACAAAAGGATAACGGTTTGTTCATTATACCTCCCACCAGACCTTTCTTTTAACTTTGGAGATATTCAGTCCTTGATTAACCAACTTCCCTCTCCTTTTTCTCTTATTAGGAGATTTTAATGCCCACAACCCCCTTTGAGGAAGTCAGTGTTTAGACAGCAAAGGGAAAATAATTGAGGACCTTATTGACACGAATGAGTCGCCCTATATAATAATGGGTCAATGACCTTCCACAGCATTCATAATAATCATCTCTCTGCACTGGACCTTAGTATTTCCTCAAACAAATTTGGAATAACTGGTCTGTTAATGAAGAGTTTGAATGGAAGTGATCATTACCCGATCCATCTGAAATATGTTGTAAATGCTCCATCTGAAACATTACCTAAGTGGAAGGTAGAGGATGCTGACGGGACAAGTTCAATAAAGGAGTCAATCTAGATAGGGAGTTTGAGTCATTTCATTTCACCTGGATGCCTATGACTACTTCACTGATCCATCTGAAGAGTGCTGAGGGCTCGATTCCAAAGACAAAAGGTAGACCTAGTAGACTGCAGTTCCCTGGTGGAATAAGACATGTGGTATTCTGAGGAAAGTCACTAGGAAGTGCTACCGACGATAGAAAAACTAGTGGCTCCCCTCAGACTAAATTAATCTATAATCGTGCGTTAGCCAAACAGCGGCGCTTTATAAGAAAGCCAAAAGAGAAAGTTGGCTTACTATATCAATGGAATCAATTCCAGAACTCCATTGAGAGTGGTGTGGCACAAAATCAGGAGGAAAACTAAAGTGGAAAATTTCTTGCGTCACCATACCTCATTAAAAGTCAATAACACTCTGATTACAGAGCCCACTGAAGTTGCTAATGAGCTGGAAAAACACTTTTCTCGTTTCCAGCCCTGACAATTATTCTCTAGAATTTCAAAGAAACCGGAATGCCGAAATGACTCTGAAATTTGAATCGGGAAAATCTGAACCATACAATCACAAATTTTCCTTAAGCGAATTTTGGGAGGCACTCTCTTCAACTGAATCAACAGCTCCAGGGGGTGATCAGTGTTATATGAAATGCTTAAACACATCCCAGATGATGCCAAAAAAGTATCTACTCAAGATTATAAACAAAATATGGGAAACTGGAATTTTACCCAAGGACTGGAAAATATCTATAATTGTTCCCATAAAAAAGCCTAATAAAGACGCTTCCCCAAACCACCAGTTATAGACCAATAGCTCTTACCAGCTGTGTGTGTAAGCTGATGGAAAAAATTATAAACACCCAGATTAGTTTGGCACCCGGAAACCAAAGGACTAATATCTCCATTTCAATTTGGTTTCAGGAAAAATCGTTCTACCCTTGATCCCTTGCTGAGGATGACAATCAAATCCAGCAAGGATTTGCTAAAACGATGTCAGACTATCAGCGTATTTTTCGACCTTGAGAAAGCATAGACACTACTTGGAGAATTGGCATCATAAAACAATTGTACAAGATGGCATATATGGAAGAATGTTATTTTTATATTCCTTTTTAACAGAGAGATTTTTAAGGTTAGAGTGGGCAACACTCTCTCCCAACCTTTTGTGCAGGAGGAGGGTGTTCCACAAGGAAGCGTTTTAAGTGTAACACTTTTTTCAGTGGCAATGAACAGTATAGTCCAACAAATATCATCAAACTGTTAAATACTCGCTTTATCTTGATGACCTTGAAATATACTGCACAGGATATGATGCCTCGTCAGTATGTAAACATCTGCAAACGTCTGTTAATGCTATTACAAAGTGGGTGATGAGAATGGTTTTAAATTCTCCTCCTCTAAAAACAGTTTCTGTAAGATTTAGTAGTGCCAGCGTGTGGAAGAGGTTTCCACACTTAGTTTAATAGGATCTATCATTCCTTATGAAAATGAAGTGAAATTTTTGGGAATGACCATTGACCAGAAATTGACATGGACCAGCCACATAAATGACTTAAGATTAGGTTAAAGGTTGTTTCTGGATTTAGTTAGGGAGCTGATAAAAAAATCCCTGCTGAGACTATATGACTCGTTGTGTAGATCCAAGCTAGACTATGGCTGTCAGATTTATTCCTCAGCTTGTTAAACCAAGCTGAAAAAAGACTGTCTTGAGGAAGAGATTATGGGAAAAATTTCTTGGAGCACAAAAACTGTCCATACAAATGTGACAAAAATATATACAGATGGATCAAAGTCAGATAGCGGTGTTGGTTGTGCAGTTATCCTTGGTGATACAGCATATACAGCTAAACTACCTGACTTTGCATCCATATTCACAGCAGAATTAACAGCCATAGTCTATGTTCTGAATATATTTTTCAAAGTAGCGACACTAATTTTGTCATTTACTCGGATTCCAAAAGCACTTTCGAAGCTATTGAAAAAATTCAATAGCTTCCATCCGTTAGTTCAAAAAGTTCAGGATCGCTCCTCCAGTTTTGTATTATATGCGTAAAATCTGTCTCATTTCTGTTTGGGTCCTTGCTCATGTTAGGGATTTGTGGAAGCGAAAGCTGGCTAGTGACCCCCCCTCATCAGAAAACAGCCTTTAGTAAAGTGCCTCATACAGATCTAAAAAGGTCCTTTTAGGTGTTATATTTCAAGCAAATGGCAAGAAAGATGGACTTCTCATCTTGCCAATAATGGAAAGTACAGAAGTATTAGAAATAATATATTGCCGTGGCCTTCGTCTTTCCAGTCTGATAGGCGAACAGAAATAGTTTTAAGCA
The DNA here is from genome assembly GCF_015104395.2 of Macrobrachium nipponense. Classification (NCBI taxonomy): domain Eukaryota; kingdom Metazoa; phylum Arthropoda; class Malacostraca; order Decapoda; family Palaemonidae; genus Macrobrachium; species Macrobrachium nipponense. The sequence continues at coordinate 69,404,219 of NC_087208.1, read as the reverse complement.
GACTGAGGATTGGGCACACTTGCCCCAGATATTTTTAACCAGAGAGAGAGATATCTTAGGGGTAAATCCCTTTGTGATATTTTGGGAGATGAAGCAGATATTACTGCTCTCATCTCCTTTTTAAAGTCTATAAACATTTTTAATAACCTTTAATTATTTTTTATCTATCACATCATAGATATATATATGTATCATTAAGGATTTTCTTCATTAATTCATTCATTTGTCATATGGTAATTTATCTAAACCATTTTCTTTTCTTCCTGCACTTATTAACCCACCCCTTTATAATGTGCCTTTATTTACTTTTCATTACGGCGCTGAATGGCTTCTTTGGCCACAGTGCCTGGGCTTTTGCCCTATAACTCATACATCCATCCATCCAAAATTCTACCCTAGTTCATACCAAAAGCTGAACTGTGCAAGAACAATCTAGTAAAAAAGAATACCCTTAATGAAGTAATAGTCACTGTTTTTAGAACATGATGACGTTCATAATAACGACTATAAAATTTATACAGAAGGCTCAAAGTCAAGCGAGGGAGTAGATTTAGCTGTGTTCACTGATAATTTTTGTAATTTTGCGGAGCTTTTTCCTGCTGCTTCATTATATAAAGCTAAACTATCTGCTATTGTAAAATAAGAAGTCATTTGTCATATACTCAGACTGTAAAAGTGGTCTGGAAAGCCTGAACAATTATAATTCTTCCCATCCTTTAGTACAAAAGGCTCAGGTGTGGCTGTTTCGGATTTCGTGTAGGCGTAAAACAGCGTGTTTTTGTTGGATTCCAGGTTATGTTGGGATCCCAGGTAATGAAGAAGCAGACAGAGAAGCAAAGAATGCCTGTTCCCCAGGAAAAATTTATACAAATAGAGTCCCCCACTTTGATATGAAAATCTCTATTTGTAATTATATACTAAGAAAGTGGCAGGAGGGATGGTCATCTCCCTTTCTTGCTAATAATAAGTTAACAACTATAAGAGCCCAAGTAGGAATTTGGCAACCATCCTATCAAACCGACAGGACTGAAGTTATTTTAACAAGGTTGAGGATTGGTCATTGCCGAATGACACACAGTTTTCTTCTTGATGGTGGTAGTGCTCCAGTGTGTGTTCACTGTGACAGCCCTTTGATAGTTGAGCATATTCTGGTTCACTGCACCAGGTATGTAAAGGAGAAGCGGATGTATCATCTAGATGGTAAAACTTTATCTGAAATTTTAGGAGACAACATCGATGTTGGATCCGTTATGAGTTTTTTTAAAGGCTTGTGAATTTTATAAAAATGTCTAGTAATTTTATATAGATATAATTTTTAATATTTTTTCTTATCGTAAATGGTAACTTTTAATTCCATTAGATATCAAATCTCTTGATTTTACCATTTAAAACATCGATCATCAGTTTATCTATTTTAAACTCATTATTTATATAATGTCTATTGAACTCATTATTTATATTAACATTTTTTTTCATTGTCACTATAGTGCTGAATGACTATGAGTCCCAGTGCTTGACTCTATGCCAAAATCACATATTTCATTCCATTCCATTCCATTCCATTATAGCCCTGATACAGGCTATTCAGATTTATTTTATGTGATGGACCTTGTGCTGCTAAGGATGTACAGTTTTTTTTTTATATTAATATGGTGTTTGTTGAGCCGGCCCAGTGTGTTTCTTTTTATTATTTATATAAACTATTTTGTAAGACTATGGCTAGGCAGGAGCTAGCAGTGGTGGTGGCTGAGCTTTTATTATATATTTAAATTGTATTTGTTGTTGACCTATGAGAAATGGTTGGAAGATGGGAGAAGAATGTCTTGGTAACGAGATTTAATGCCTAAAGTAGCTTTGAACTTTTTTTTTTTTTTTTTTTTTTTTTTTTTTTTTTGTAGTTGACATCATTTTGACTCCCACGGAGACAAGCAGGCTCCGGAAATATAGACACATCAATTTTGGGTGGCGCGATGCGGAAGATCGCTGCCTCAGAGATCGATCAATGGCAAAGACAGATCGCACCTATGTTCGCTTGTATGCAGAAGTAGGCATGTTTCTGAATCTGGATTTAGTTACATTCATGGTGTGTGACTATGGTCTGTATATGACGTCATGGGAAAGTAAGATAACTGGGACTGAGAAGCACCATAATCTTAGAATGTCCATCGTTTTGTTGTGTGTAATTAGTGCTGAAATGGACGGATCTGGCAGATTGTATGGGAACTTATCTGGTTCTGGTAATGGTGTTATGGGAGAGATCTCTGACTTTTGAATACCTATGTTATGACTGATGTCTAGTTATTGTAGAGAAAGGGGTGGATGAGTTTGGTCTGATCCCCAGGCTTGCTTGGGCTTCCTGTTTGAATTGTAATACCCTTAAATAATGGTGCATTGTTTGGAATTTTCATTGGGTTGTGTTTAGAAACTAAAGTTTCAGATTTGGCTAGTTCAATCAATCATTTTGTTCTTTGAGATTCTGACTTATTCAATTAATCATTTGGGTCTTTGAGAATTTGGTTTATTTACTTAGTCCTTTTGTTCTTAAATAAGAGTATTTTTTTTATAATTGTGAGGCTAATTTAACGACCTGCGGTAATTGTGATATGTGAGTTGCATAGAGGTCGCCTAGTGCCTGCTCGTCACATTACCATTTCACAGTTGCCATTTTCCAGTTAGCATTTTCGATCAGGTAAGTGTTACATATTGCATCCTCTCTGAGGATGTATAACATGGCAGCAGTGTGCCATAGGTAACATATGTATGTATAAATTATCTGTTGAATGCATTACACAAGCAACATATCCGGAAAAGTATAAGATTTGGCACAAAGTATAAGAGAGATCAGATTATAATTTTTTTTGAAGAGATAACTAAATTGTTTTGTGTAGTAAAGTATGAACAAATTTATTTGATATAAAGCATAATTAGGAAAGCGAAGTCTTTGATTAAAATTGTAAGTAGTGTAATATGATCAGATGATTATTGAGTTGACACGGAGATTGTCGATAAACAAGGGGAAGCGGAACTACATACGAATATTAAATATCATTAGAATTATAAATGGATAGCATGTAAACATGATATTAGCCTTTCAAATGATAGAATGATTAGATTATTATGAATGCAAATAAAGTGGATCACTTTATTAATGCATCATGTCAGGCGTGCGTTAATTATTTATACATTAAGGTGAGTTTACACTAGGCTTCACAGGACGCTTCATAAGTCACATCTGCCAGCATATGCTAGCCTACCTGGGTGACGTAACGCACTGCACAGCGCGTATTGCCTCTACACTATATGAGTGCTGTGACTGGTAGCATTATTTTCCTTACAGCCATGTACATCTGTATTTTTATATGATGTTAATTTTACATTCCTTAAACATGGATGATACTGGTAATACTCAATCAAACAACGGATCTTTTCTCACATCCAATCCATGGCAGTTAAAGTATGGTAAAGAACTGGAGGACAGTTGAAAGGTTACTAGTGATTCGTTGCTCGCGGATTGTCTGGGTGAGGCTTCAGCCATCAAGGTTGCGGCATGAGTTCTAATGAGCAGTCCAGTAGGCGGGGCCAATAAGAATTTGGGAGGATTTGGTGATGAGTCTTACATATGCAGTGTGCGGTGAAGCTTAGTGTAAACTTGCCTTAGACGGGCACAGTGTTCTGCCATTCTTCATCGTTTCCAGTCATCTGCTTAATTCGATGCCTTTTCAGTATTAGAAGAAATGAAAATTATCCAGAGCTCTTTAATTTGATTTATTATTATTATTATTATTATAATCTCGAAGTAAACCCTCTTTCAAGCATGTTTATTAACAATTATTGCTGCATCAGTGCATTAATTTCATAGAGGTTCTTTTCTATTTTTCTAACTGTGGTTTTCTCATAGTTGCTTAAACTGGTGAGCAACACACCGAAGGTTGGCATGTCAAAAATCAGGGAACAATGAATATCAGTTTTATTACAACACATGGGACATTAGTTAAAATTTGAAATTCAATTTGAATTTCAGCTATTCTGTGGAATATGGCCGACGTTTGTCTGGGGCTCCAGACATTTTCTAGGTAGAGGCTTTTGGAGAACTGAATGTGGAAAGTGAGTCCGTCTGCTTATGTACAGGCGTAATTAAACTGACATTTATTGTTTCCTGGTTTTCAACATGCCAACCTTCAGTGCGTAGCTCACCAGTTTAAGCAACTATGAGAAAACCATAATTAGAAAAATAGAGAAGTACCTCCAAAAAATTATTGCAGCTGATGCAGCAATAATTTTTAATAAAACCTATTATTATTATTACTACTACTGCTACTACTACTAGTAGTAGTAGTACTAGTAGCAGCATATACTATGTACTGTAAAATGCCAAAAACCCATGTAGTTTTTAGCACTTTATCCATGAACAGAATGTCATTTCTTATAAGGAGGAAAGATACAGAACTGATAAGTTACCCGTAATAGGAAAAGAAATACTGGATAATTGGACAAATGAAGAAATGCTAAGGTTAAGAATAGAAGGATCACATCAACATGAGATCTTGCTTTGGAAAGTTTAACTCGATACTAGTAGGCCACAGCACAAGGACTATGGTGTTGCATAGATTTTGGGAATATCATAATATAAAACAATTAAGCAGAGCGTGAAGTGAAATGGGCTAGGGATGTTGAGGGCTCCTTATGACCCATACAGCGTCACTTTAATTGATTGTGGATGAATGGAATTGATTATAGAAAAGCACTGGAACCTAGGAGGTCATTCAGCACTGAAACAGAAATTAATGGTAAAAGTTTTGAAAGGTGTAACAGGATGATAACCTTGCGGTTGCACCTGCGTGGTTTTCTCCTGTTACACCTTTCAAACCTTCTACTGACAATTTCAGTTTCAGCGTTGAATGACTTTGGCCTAATTTTGATATTCAATTCAGTTTTGAATAGTAACACTAACAAGGGTTAAATCTGCCACTTCAAATTTCTCGTTGCTCATAGTCTCGAAATAAGTTTTGTCGTATTGTGTTCCCTCTTAAGAAGTGCTAGGATTCTGCACTGATATTGTAGTTCACAGTAAACTCGAGACTGTTTGTAATCATGTCCAAGGCTTTCAGTTTAATCTAACAGTCTTGGAGAAGGCTAGAAGGATTCGTCACCCAAGATGGGCTGGCTTTTCAAGTTTAGAAATAGGATTAAACTTGAGCAATGACAGTTTTCCGAATTTGAATAACACAACTAGTTTTTTTATTGAATAAAAGAGATTACAGAAATTGAGGAACAAGGTAGGTGGTAGGCTCCCAAATTTATTGATAACTTTTACCAATTGTTGTTATTTTATAACCAATTTAATTGATAGAAATGTCCAGTTATGTATATTATATATGTGTAAGTGAATCAATGTTTTAGAAGGATATTGATTATAAAAAAATCCAAGTTTTTGTGCTAGTGATTATATTCGTTGCGATACTAGTTTATTGAAACCTATCAATCTGAAATACTAAAATTTTGTTGTTGAAGACAAAATGTTTTATCAGAGTTTCAAAGGTAAATTTTCTTCCTATATCTGTTTTCGGATGAAACGTAGAACTGTAATTTTAACAACTTGGTCAAGGTCAAAATCAATTAAAATCGCAAAAGGCAATAGTCGTCCTACAGTAGGCCCAAAGGAGCTCTTAATCCAAAATTCACTCGGACATTACAGTGAGGAATTGAATTTTTCTTTCTTAATGCGAACTTTTTTAATTACATTAGCATATCTGATAGCAAAACACAGTTCAGTTATCGTCTAAGGCCTTCTCGTAATCAGAAAAAATTCCATCTGCGTAAATGCCAAATTGTCCTAAATACCAGGTATATATATATATATATATATATATATATATATATATATAATATATATATATATATATATATATATATATATGTGTGTTTGTGTGTATATATATATATATAAAACAATCATCAACACATTTAACCCAAAACACCTTCGAGAATAAATTTCTTGGAATAAGTGTAGACTCAATGAACTCCATGTAAATAGTAGACAAAAGTGGCAAAATAGGGTTCCCATAGCCATACCAAATATGTGTTCATAAAAATTACCATCGGATTTAAATTTACATTTTTTGTACAAAGAGATATCAAATTAATAATCACATTGGTAGGTAATTCTAGATTATTGCAAGTCCAAATGTTGTGATAAATATTGAAGTAAGTCATCAATAGGAACTTTAGTAAATGAAGAAGTCACATCAAAACTGGATAATTTGGTAGTACTGAATAATTCAATATGGGAGAGTCTAGCACAGAAATCAACAGAGTTTTGTAATCAGCATCCAGGGTAGATGGTAGTAGTTTAACTAAATATTTAGAGAGTTTATAACTAGTAAAACTGGTTGAACTGATAATGGTTCGAGTAGGAAAATCTCTTATGGGTCTTGATTAATCCGTACATGTAAGGTAAAGATGGGTCAATCGTCGTCACTTTAATATAGTTATTATCTTAGGATTGAAACTTTTGACATGAACTAGTGGGTCTTAACGTAGTTTTTTTTATAAGTACTATAGTTTTACCAGCACGAAGATACTTCTCTGGCGTGGCGTTTGAAGATCTGCCCTGTTGCCAACTTTACAAAACGACAACTTTATACGCGTGACAAACCCTGCAATGTCTTTGAGACAAACCCTGAGGCTATAATGATGAGATTATGGGGCTTTTCATTTCCGGGTACTTTAATCTCCTTCCTATTCCACCCTGCTCTCTCTCTCTCTCTCTCTCTCTCTCTCTCTCTCTCTCTCTCTCTCTCTCTCTCTCTCTCTCTCTTTTATTTTAACATTTTAACTATTTTGCCATTCCTTGTCAATTAATTATCATCTCCCTCAAAAAACATATAGGAATTTTTATTTTTTTTTATTTAATATTTTCAAGAAATTGAGAAATGATCGACTTGATTTCATGAACAACATTCCCGTGGATTGGAGAACGGTGCTACTGAACAAAATTTATAATAACCTTAGATTCAAACTAAACAAACTAGTGCATTACCTGGATCACAAATTAAAAAGCCTAATTGAGATAAGTGACTGGAATAACAAACATAAAGGAGATTGTGTAATAAATATTTCGAGCAAAAACTGAACCAGAATCTTAAATGTGCTTTAGGTTATGGTTTATCGTATGCCATTAGTGATGAGGTTTCGTGCACAAACATCATTTCAGAGATACCCAAACTGGAAAAGAAAAACACAAGTATATCACTGTTAATGAATTTAGTTAAAGGGCATTTTTGTGGGATTACTTCAAATATCTAATAAAATAGTGAATTTCCCGAAAACGTTTATCGATTCAATTCAAGAAACGAAGATTGATAAAAAGTTTACCAAAGCTGACGAATCCAATTGTTTTGTAGTAATGGATAAAATTAGTTATTTGGAAAAAATGTAAAACTTATTATCAGACTCCAGTACTTACAAAAAGCTACGGAAAGACCTATTAGGTGATGTCATAAAAAGTTTCAGTTCTAAAATAAAAAATAAACTAAAGGAATTCAGTTCAATAAAAGAGAAAGTAACGACGGTTTACCCATCTTTACCTTACATGTATGGATTAATCAAGACCCATAAAAGAGATTTCCCCATTCATTCCATTATCAGTTCAACTGGTTCTATTAGCTATAAACTGTCAAAATATCTAGTTAAATTACTATCACCTATCCTGGGTACTATTTCAAATTCCCATTTACAAAACTCTTGATTTCTGTGCTAAACTCTCCCGTATTGAATTATACAGTACTGACAAATTAATCAGTTTCGATGTAACATCTTTATTTACTGGAAAGTTCCTATTGATGACTTACTTCAATATTTATCACAATATTTGGACATGTATAATCTAGAATTACCTACTAATATCATTATTAATTTCGGCAGCTCTTTGTATAAAAAATTGTAAATTCACTTTCAATGATAATTTTTATGAACAGATATTTGGTATGGCCATGGGTAACACTTTTTCGCCAATCTTGTCTAATATTTACTTGGAATTTTTTGACACTCCACTTATTCCAAGAAATTTATTTTCTAAGGTGTATTGGGTTAGATATGTAGACGATTGCTTTTACTTTGTAAAAGAAAATGTAAATATTCCTGATTTTCTGCATACAATTAATGATCTTGTACTCTCCATGAAATTCCCAATAGAGTAGGAAGAAAGCAATTGTATAACATTTGGATGTCTTA
>NC_087208.1:69345987-69390987 GCF_015104395.2 Macrobrachium nipponense | reverse complement strand
TAAGTTATTGGTGTTTGTTCTAATTTTATATATATATATATATATATATATATATATATATATATATATATATATATATATGTATTAATAAAAGGAGCCCATAAAATCGCCAAAATATAGAAAGAAAATATTATATTTCAGTTAGCGCCGAAGCAGCGAAAAAAAGTTTGTTTAAAAAAATCACATCACGCTTAGTGTTTTAAGATTAAGAGTTCATTTTTGACTCCTTTTTTTTGCCATTGCATGCAAATTAGTATGCAACCATCAGAAATGAAAAAAAAAATATTATAATGTGTAAATAATGGAATATATGACAGTGTGAAAATAAAATTTCATATATAATTGTATACAAATCACCCTGTGAGCAAAACAGTTAAAGCTAATGAGTTAATGTATTTTTCGGCGTATTGTGCACTACATTGCAATTATTTTGGTATATAACAAATTGTAAAACGATCAAAGCAACACAGAGAAAATATTATCACAAAATGATGCATGTATTCGTAACGCGCGGACGTAGAAAAAAAAGTTATTTTTAAAAATTCACCATAAATCGAAATATTGAACTAGAGACTTCCCGTTCGTTGCGAAATTAAGGTAATTGATTGAATATTACTAGACTGTAAGTTATTTAGCTTACAATTGTAGGTTTCGACAATTTCGGTCGAGTTAAATTTGACCAAAGGTCGAATTTTTTCTATTTATCGTGATTTATATGAAAATATTTCAAAACTGACATAAGCTACAACCATGGGTTGTTTTATTGTTGTATTCTACATGAAATTGCGCACATTTTTATATGTAAAACTTTATGTAACGGCTAATATAAAACGGTGCAAACATTACGACTAACTGACGAAAGAATTTCTGATTTTTTCGGCAGTTACCATAAATCGAGTTACCATAGATCGAAATATTGTGCTAGAGACTTCCAATTCATTGCAAAATTAAGGTAAATGATTGTATATTAGTAGAATGTAAGAGTTTTTGCTTACAATTGCGTTTTTCGACCATTTTGGTCGAGTCAAAGTTGACCAAAGGTTGAAATTTTGGCACTTATCGTGATTTATATGAAAATATTTCGAAACTGATAAAAGCTACAACCATAGGTTGCTCTTTGTTGTATTCTACATGAAATTGCGCACATTTTCATATATAAAACTTTATGTAACGGCTAATATAAAATGGTGCAAACATTACGTCAAACTGACGAAAGATTTTCTGAGATGTGTCGCTGATGCTTTTTAGTGGGAGAGAAAGAAATTCGCGCATGCGCGCCTGGGTAACTCTTGTAAAAAAAATGACAGCTTGATCCGGGAACTCCCAGCATCCTTCAAGGCGTGTGATTTAAAATTTTTTTGCAAACTAGGCCTATAACTATTTTTCCACGAATATTTAAAAAAACTTTTTGTAGTCGATGTATCGTACCTCAATTAAGCATCCAACAGACAATTTTAGTCGATGCATAATACGTCCAGTCGGCATTTAAGGATTAATATCTAATTCACTCTACCTCGGAATTAATACATTTTCATATATGTAAACCGAAGGGGCATTTTTAGTTGATAATAAATTTCGTCCCCTCATGGGATTGAACCACCGTCCAGCGGACAGGCACGAAATCAGGACGACATTGACATTACCGACTTGGCTAACGTCAATGTCGTCTTGATTTCATGCCTTTCCACTAGACGGTGGTTCAACCCCATGAGGGGACGAAATTATTATCAACTAAAATTTCCCCTTCGGTTTACATATATGAAAATGTATCAATTCCGAGGTAGAGCGAATTAGATATTAAAGGATATTTGTAGCTCGAATTATTTTTTATGAATCACGGTGATATGATAATTATTATCATATATATATATATATATATATATATATATATATATATATATATATATATATATTTATATATATATATACTATACATATATGTATGCATCGAGCTACAAAATGTCCTTTAATATCCAATTTGCTCTACCTTGGAATTAACATATTTTTTCATATATGTTAACCAAAGTGGAATTTTTTAGTTGATAATAATTTTGTTCTCTTGTGTTTTCGAACCAGCACCCAGCGGACAGAGGAGAAATCAGAACTTCAGTGATGTTATTGATTGGGCCAACAAGTGAGGTATAAGTTGCTACCGATTCTGACCTTACAAATCACTGTTGAACTCAGGTATTTGTATTTAGAATCGATATCCAATCTCTTTTGCCATGTTAACAAAGTCGAACGTTTGCCGCACATAGCCATATTAGGAATTTTTTTATCACATCACCGTCATTCATATACATACATCGGGCTACAAGTGTGCTTTAATATCCAATTAGCTCTACCTCGATTCGAATTACAAATACCTGAGTTTGACAGTGATTTATAAGTTGTAATCAGTATCAATTTATACCTCACTTGTTGGCTCAGTCGATAACATCACTGAAGTCCTGATTTCTCCTCTATCCGCTGGGCGCTGGTTCAAACCCACGAGAAGACGAAAATATTATTAACTGAAAAATTCCCATTCGGTTAACATATATGAAAAAATATATTAAGTCCGAGGTAGAGTGAATTGGACATTAAAGAACGTATGTAGCTCGATATATGTATATGAATCACGGTGATGTTATAAAAAATTCATAATATGGCTATGTGCGGCAAAAAAAACATTCGACTTCGTTTCATGGTAGAGGGGGTTGGATATCGATTCTAATTACAAATCCCTGAGTTCGACAGAGATGTGTAAGGTCGGAATCAGTATCAACTTATACCTCACTTGTTGGCCCTATCGATAACGTCACCGAAGTCCTGATTTTTCTTTTCTCCTCTGGGTACTGGTTCGAACCCACGAGATGAAGAAATTATCATCAACTAAAGAATTCCACATCGGTTAACATATGTGAATAATTCCGAGGTCGAGTGAATTGGATATTAAAGGACATTTGTAACTCGATGTGTGTATATGAATCACGGTGTGATGAAAAATTCATATACACACAATTTTATATATATATATATATATAAGTCATATCACTTTTCCGTGATTCATATACATATATCGAGCTACAATGTCCTTTAATATCTAATTCGCTCTACCTCGGAATTAATATATTTTCATATATGCTTAACCGAAGGGGAATTTTTTCTCGATAATAGACTTGCCTGGATCGGGGCGCGATCCCAGGATCCTTTCAAATCCAGGAACGTCAGTGAAGCTTTTACCTACTACACTACCTCTCGCGGTAGTGTAGTAGGTAAAAGCTTCACTGACGTTCCTGGATTTGAAAGGATCCTGGCATCGCGCCCGATCCAGGCAAGTCTATTATCGAGAAAAAATTCCCCTTCTTCGGTTAAGCATATATGAAAAATATATTAATTCCGAAGGTAGAGCGAATTAGATATTAAAGGACATTGTAGCTCGATATATATATTATATAGTATATATATATATATATATATATATATATATAATATATATATATATATATATATATATATATATATATATACATATATATAGAATATATATATATTTTACTGTATATTGTTGTTGGTGCTGTTGTTGATACTTATCTCTTGTCTTGAAGTAATTTTCATTTTGGAATCGTTATGGTTTTAATGTATCATCAGAGATCTCTTTTTATAGATATTCTGCGGTATAATTAAAGTACTTTCCTAACATGATTAAAGCTCTGTTGAGTGATGAAGTGGTCCATTTGCACACACTAAAGCACGGGCTCAAGTTATTGAATTATTATTATATATATTTATTATATATATATATATATATATATATATATATATATATATATATATATATATAATATATATATATATATATATATAGTATAGATATTAGAGAGAGATAGAGAGAGGTGGGGGATATATGCATCTTCCCCTAAACTGACGCCATTTTACTTATGGGCATATGAATACGATCTTTCATGCATTGTTATCATTCGTAATTTATGTGACATAAATGATTTTTTTTGCATTGTCTATCTCAAACCAATGTAAAAAAAAAATTATAAAAAAATAAAATCGACATACCCATGACCTTATTATGAAAACAACCCGACACGCCCTGTACGAGACCTCTTGAAACAGTCCAACGTAGTCTACCAATTCTTATGCCCCGTCCGTGAATGTCCCGGCTCTAACGTTGGTATAACTTTTATGAAACTGTCCAAGAGGATTTCTTGCCACATACACGAAGGAGCAATTAAAAACCACATACAAAAAGGAACAATTAAAAACAATTAATAAGGAAGACGACATTTGCGACTGCTCGAGGCCCTAATTAAATACGACGCAGGAAGTGCTCTTCCTTCCCACCAACTTAAGAAGACCTGTGAGTATGAATAATAGTGCAGCTAATACCAGACCGAGCGACACCCCCGATCAGAGAATACCAGATGAGACAAGCAGCCCCGCAGCCAGCTGCCAGTGACAATGCAAGCCGTCGCGACACAACGCCCTGGGATGCCATGCCCCAGCCTCGACGATCTGCTAGGTTGCAACACCGCGACCTTCAACGACGAGAAGTATCTTGAAGGAAACTTCCTCCAACCAATAGCAGGAACGCATTGCGCCACCTACCGATGAAAACTCAGTTAGCGGTTGACCCCCTGCTGACCTGTCACTATATATTGAGTAGATCCCGACAGCATATACAATCTGCTCCGACCTACTGCCGTGATCATGCTCGGATGATGCCGAGAGAAACCTTGGCCACTAATTCGTCTCATATTTTGATTTATTTGTTTTTCTATTTAATGTGACAAATAAATATGTAAGTTACATGCTTGAAATTACCTCCTCATGAGTAGTATCGGCGTAATACGCGCCAGTTGTAATAGCAGAGAGAAAGCAATTATTAGAAAAATAGAGAATACTATTTACAAGTTGAAAGCTGATGCAGCAGCATCTTTCAATAAAACTTGTTCGTTAGAGGGTCTCCTTCCAATATAATATTATTATTATTATTATGAAACTTGTGTTTTACCGTAATTTATTGTGTTTTAAGCATGGTTTCCTGTTAAGTTGACTTATAGATAACTATTATTTTTAATTTTATAATTTTTTAAATATAAAAAATGATTTTATTTATATCTATTGTAGAACTCCCTGAGGATGCAATGATGTACTGCGAAATGTCGGAATAAATCTGTCATAATGTCAAATTCCTGCCTTCATTTACTTACATACACACATATATATATATATATATATTATATATATATATATATATATATATATATATATATATATGTATATATAGATATATATATATATATATATATATATATATATATATATATATATTATATATATATATATATATTACATATAATGTAAGGTGTATGTGTTGCATGACATGTTTACGACACCCATCCCATCCTTATTTTGATAATTTTGATAATGTGGCTATAATAAATACTTTTGTAAGGAGACACCTTGCATGTAATTATATCCAGTTTAATACCTGGCAATGAAGTGCATATCTCCACCTAAAAACATATTTGGAAATGATTGTATTACTCTGCACAGGGAATCTGATACCAAATTCCACGTTTGAGTTGTTCTTTGTTAAAGTGATTGTAGTATTTGTCCTGATGTTTATGGCTGGTGGGAGCTTTCAGGAGCTGACTTTCTTTCTTACCTTTGTGAGTGATTGGGTGGGAGGAGGGTGTGAGACAACATGTACCTGTTTTTAAACGGTAAGCTGTTCTGTAACCCTAGTATTCAGCTTTCAATCTCCATATATCTGTAAGAACACACATGCACTCACATACACACACACACACACACACATATATATATATATGTATATGTGTGTGTGCGTAAATATATATATATATATATATATATATATATATATATATATATATATATATATATATATATATTGTGATGTAGAAGCCTTTGTTTATTTATGCAGTGTATATAAGTGACATTTGCCCTGGTTTGTTTGTTTGGTGTTGACATCCATAGAGGCTGGTCAGGAAAATGTACTAGTACATGTCAGTAGTCAGCAGACTGTACTAGTAAGGGCTAGAACTTTCTGAAAACTTGGAGAAAGTTCTAGGCGATCAGAAGCTATACAAGGCAGCTGATAGCATTCATTTCGAGTCAGTTGGTTGTTGGTCATAAGAAGCTTACACACCCAGTACAAGTTGGAAGTGTTTTTTGGGAACATTTAGTAACATATTTCAGTTATTGAAAGCTCTATATGGATATTGTTAATAAGTGAATTTCCTCTGATTATAGCGCTAATAGAAATGCACTTGCTCATAGCTTGTACAAATTAAAAAGTGATTATTCCGGGGTAGGGCTAGGCAGGCAAGTGCACCAGTATGTATAATGTTTGTAAAATATCTCTGAACATTGCCTTCTGCATATCACCATTGCTGGTTTGTTGTGAATAAAGTCGTGACCGGTTTTTCCGCCGCAGGTCTTTTCGCCGCCGGTCTTTTTGCCGCAGGTCTTTTCACCGTTATCACTTTTTGCCGTGAGGATTTTTGGCCGCAGAATTTAAAGCAAAAGCCCATTAAACGCCTAAAAGACAAAGAAAAACCGAAAAGAGTAGAGAAACAAAATGAGCCATTTAAATAATTACATTACAAGTAGTTTCAATACTGTAAACATTTCAAAACAGCAAGCGTTAAAAAAAATGCATTACAACTAGCTTCAATACTTTGATATTTACCTAACACCAACAACAGCGTTGTATTGTTCCATAATGGGCTTTTCTTTTTTCAATTCTGCGGCCAAAAATCCTCACGGCAAAAGTTCTAACGGCAAAAAAACCTGCGGCAAAAGGACCACGGGCGAAAATTCCGGCGGCGAAAAGACCTGCGGCGAAAAGAACCTAGAACCGAATAAAGTTAAGGTGGAATTCTTAGAATTTTAAAGCTTTTTAACATAAATGTTTTCAGTAATATTAATGTTAAGAGTTTAGTAATAAAGAATTCCTAAAGACATTCCCGGCTACATATATAAAATTCCTTGTAAAAAGTGTGATAAAATATATTACGGACAAACCGGAAATCCCTTTCACAACGAATCAAAATGCACCAATATTTTGTGACAATTGGGCAAATATATATATATATATATTATATATATATATATATATATATATATATATATATATATATATATATATATATATATATATATATATATATATAAAACTTTAGACCTAGTATTTGTGAACGTGGTGAATTATGTTAAAGAAAATAGTGAATATTTATCAAACATAGATATTAATGAAGCCGATATTGTGCAGGCTATTAATGAAATTAAAAATGGAGCAGCGGCTGGGCCTGATGGTGTCTGCTATTTTGTTAAAGAGAGTAGTTCATTCTATCGCAAAGCCTCTTGCAATATTATTAAGGCAAAGTGTAGATACAGCCCAGATTTATGATGAACACAAATTAACATATATTACCCTACTTTCAAAAGTGGATCAACTAATTATAGGCCTGTGAGTCTAACATCACATATTATGGAAGTGCATAAAAGGATAATGAAGAAAAATATTTTGAAACATTCAATAAAAAATAATTTGTTATATATAGAACAACATGGTTTTGCACCCGGAAAAAGTACACAAACCCAACTGTTAGTCCACCGTGAGAACATTATGAAAAACGGAAATGAAACAGATGTGGTTTATCTAGACTTTGCAAAAGCTTTTGACAAGGTAGGTTATAATATATTAGCGAAGAAAATTAGAAAACATAATATAGCGGACAAAGCAGAAAGATGGTTAAAAGAATTTTTACACAACAGAAAACAGATGGTTATTGCAAATGATGAGAAATCGGATGAAACTAAGGTAATATCCGGTGTGCCACAAGGTACGGTGCTAGCTGCAGTGCTGTTTGTTATTATAATTGCAGACATAGACAGTAATGTTCAGGAATCAGTAGTGAATAGTTTCGCTGATGACACAAGAATAAGTAGAGAAATTGCTTGTGATGAAAATAGGAACGAGCTACTAAGAGACCTTAAAGTATATGAATGTGCAGAGGTAAATAGGATGGTATTTAACTCTGATAAATTTGAATCAATAAATTATGGAGATAGAGAAGGAAAGCTATATGCATATAGGGGACCTAATAAAGAGACAATCACAAATAAGGAAGCAGTTAAAGACCTTGGTGTGATGTTGAATAGGAACATGTTATGCAATGATCAAATACCAATTCTATTGGCAAAATGTAAAGCAAAAAGGGGAATGTTGTTACGGCACTTCAAAACAAGAAAAGCTGAACACATGATTATGCTTTATAAAACGTATGTTCGTAGTCCACTTGAATATTGCAATATGATATGGTACCCACACTATCAAAAGTATATTACACAAATAGAGAGTGTACAAAGGTCCTTTACAACTAAGATTTTAAAAATTATATAATCTAGAAAGGAGAAGAGAACACTACATGATAATTCAGGCAAGGGAACAGATAGAAGGAATTGCCGAAAACATCATGGAGCAAAAAATATCAGAAAGAGCAAGCAGAGGTAGATTAATAGTGCCCAAAACTATACCAGGAAAAATAAGGAAAGCACACAGGATATTAATCCACTACGCAGCAGCATCGACAATGCTGCGTCTATTTAATGCGTTGCCAGCTCATCTGAGGAATATATCAGGAGCAAGCGTAGATGTGTTTAAGAAAAAGCTCGACAAATATCCAAGCTGCATCCCAGACCATTCAAGATTGGAAGATGCAAAATATACCGGAAGATGCATTAGCAACTCTATGGTAGACATTAGAGGTGCCTCACACTGAGGGACCTGAGGCAACCCGAACAAGATGTAAGGCTATGTAAGGTTACATATATATATATATATATATATATATATATATATATATATATATATATATATATATATATATATATATATATATATATATAAACCAAATGGGAATGTTTTAGTTGATAAGAAGTTCGCTCGAACGACATTTGTAGCTTAATGCTTGTGTATATAAAATATCTTTCTATTTATGTCTGCTCTTAATGTGTTGACAGTTGCTAATTCAATTAATGATCTTGTACAGAAAGTAATATGAATGATAATTTTTACCGCAACTACCTTAACTGTTACCAGTGTGGTATTCCGTGTTAATCTGTATAGGTGTAATAATGATAATTTTCTAATGAATTCTTCCAGCCGTGCTTTCGCTAATGTTCGCATCTTGAGACGCTTTGTGAAGAGGGGACTCGACGTCATTTTAGTGATGGATTGGTGTCATTAACGATTAAAAAATAGTACAGGAAAAAGTAAATTCTTGATAGATGCCTGGTTTGTGGTATAATTAATTGGAATAGTGTTTTTTCTCACATACGGGCAAGTATTAATTAAATCTGCACACATCGATATCGATAATCATATATACTCTATATATATATATATATATATATATATAGATATATATATATATATATATATATATATATAAATATATAAATATATATGTATAATATATATATATATAATATATATATATACATATATATATATATATATATATATATATTTATATATATATATATATATATATATATATATATGTGTGTGTGTGTGTGTGTGTGTGTGTGTGTGTGTGTGTGTGTGTGCGGTCTTTTAACGGCTAAGCATTGCAACATAAGCCACTTCGCTCAAGGAAATTCTTCTTGTGGAGGTGTATTAGGATTTTTCCTAAACATTTTGTAAGTAATAGTAGTATACATACTGTTGTGTACTCACTCATGATTAATGTCGGGCGGTGGATATTTTATCATTTTTCTTTTATATATGTAGAGTTCGTACGTTTGTATGTAAAAAGGCAGGTGGAAAAGTTTTTACCATTTCACTTTTCACACAAAGAACCTAACAACGACGAAAATCTTTTGTGCTACAAATAAATGGATTTTCCCCCAACTTCACGTGGTACTTAAATCGTCCGTTCTCATTAGAACCTTCCGTTTGTTCTGTCTACCCATCCATCCTCCTTAGATTTTCCCTGTACATCCCCTTTTGCTCGTTCACTTCTACACATCTGCTTTTCTTTTTAATCTAGTTTCCACCCTTTGCTGAATATTTTTACTCATAATTCTCCTTCACTTCTGATTTTCCGCTTCCTTGTTCTACGCCCCGCGATCCCCTCCTGGGCTACCTTTTATTCATGTTAACCCTCCGTTCTTTTCTTGAAACATCGCTCTTTCTGTGGTAAACCTCTCTCCTGCCACCCTCCACCGCTTTAAGCTGCTAGCCCGTTGGCCTATCATTTCTTCCCACTAGGTCTTTTTTTCCTTGTTAATCACTTCCTTTTGCAAACACTTCATCCCAGCCTGCTAACCTCACCTTCCTCCAGTTAACCCTCCATCTTTCTCTGCCAAGTCTCCATGACATTTCCATCAGCCTTTAGAGGGGTAGCTGGAAATTGTAGACTCCTGCTACAAAAACACGAGACAAGCGAAGCCAATGAGCTAAGGGACGTAACTAGATTGGGTTATTAATTACAGTCTTCTCGTAACTCCTTCATCAAGCCACAGTTTTCATTGATAAGAGGAAAAGAGAAATTGCAGACAAATCACGACCGAATCTTGATGGGGAAAAATGAGGGAAATATCTCGAGTTTCTTCATCCGAGATGCTCTGGTGGTAATCATTGAAGTTGATTGAGCGATTGTTGACGTTGTCGCCGACGTCAGTTAATGACTCGATTGATGGATCGTCACAGATTCATCATTAGAGGGATGAAAGGGGTAAGGGAGATCTTTGGGTGGCTAGGTCCTCAGCACTCCTCCTCTCATTAAAGGGAATTTTGCTGTTGGTGAAAGTTTTCTCCCATCTGATCATCATAGTCTGTCTTTAGTAATTGTAACTGCTGCCGTGGATGTTGCCATTTTCTTACCGACTTCCAGTGTTCGTGTACTTTTTTTTTTAGCCTAATCAAGGATGCCATGTTCTAAATTCTCTTTGAGATCACGCTTTAATTGCATTTAGTGTAAAATACACGATATTTTTTATTGGCTCGGTGACTCTAGATCCATCGTACCCAAAGCTTTTTTGGTTGGTTAGGAGGGAGCGGGGAGAGATAGAGAGGTTCAATGCAGGTTTAATGCAACCTGCCAGGAAGTCTTGCCAGGCGCTACTTCCCCAAGATAGTTGTTAAGATTCCCTGTGAGCCCTCCCAACGGGTCAATGAAGTGCATTCAGAGACATCGAGTTGTCTTGCCAGAAGCGTGCCTGTAGACAGCAGTACCTGATTCATCACGAATAGAGGTTCCTGTTAGGAGATGGAACATTACCGCCGTTTTTATCATCTCTAAAAGCCATTGGTATGAGCAGATAATGATTTTTATTGCTAGCAAGGGTACAACCTTGGTTGTAAATGTAGAATTCTGTAAGCCCAAGTATAAGGAAATAATTGTGGGAATAAGGAATAATTTGCAGAAAAAACAAAGAACAGCAAAGAATATAAAACGAAGTATGAAATGAGATTAATGTGAAACCTGGTTAAGTAAAGTGCATTTTCATAAAGTTAATGAATTTCAGGAATCCCGGTATCATCTCAACGGAGACTTGAAGTGTACTAACTCGGATTGATGTCAGCCATCCATGGGACCATACATCGATCCCTGGGAGGAATGGCTGGGTCACTGGACATGGTTCTTAAACAAAAAATTCATTGTGCCATTTTGACTTGAGAAGTAAATTAGCTACCTTTTAGGTATCAATGATGTTAACACTCCAATGGCTACCCCTCATAGGAAAAGAGGAGTATGATGCTTACCTCGATATATATATATATATATATATATATATATATATATATATATATATATATATATATATAATATATATATATATATATATATATCGAGGTAAGCATCATATATATATATATATATATATATATATATTATATATATATATATATATATATATATATATATATTATATGTATATATATATATATATATATATATATATATATATATATATATATATATATAAATATTATATCAACATCACGGGAGGAAGAAGGAAATTTAGGTACAACCATATATGTACAGAACAAAGGATGTTATGACAAAGTATCTGTAAACATTGCAGACTTCCAAATATCAGGTATTAAAGTTCGAACAAAAAAACGATAATTATATTATTTATAATTTATACAAGCGACCTAATAAAAATTACGATATTGATAAGCTTGAAGAATTACTTAACAGTGCCAAAAAACCTACATTAATATTAGGTGATTTTAATGCTCATAACCCAATATAGGACTGTAGTTGTTCAAAGTTAAATAGAGCAGGAAATAAAGTAGAAGAATTTATGGATTCAAACGACGTGTGCTGTATTAAATGGTGATGAAGTTAGCACATCTTATTAAAAAACACATGGAACATTTTCCTCAATAGACTTAACTCTATGTTCAGTAAGAATAGTAGACAGGTTGGATTGGAAAACAGTTGATGACTTGCACACCAGTGATCATTTCCCAATATTCATTTCCTTATTACAAAATAATCCAGCTAAACATGTTCCTCACTATAGCATTTATAAAGTAGATTGGGAGCAATATGAAATACACACTAGAGGTATAACCACCATTTGAATATTTAAAAGACCATAATGAAACTAATAAGTTTCTTGTTGATTTCATTAAAAATGCTGCTGATAAATTAAACACCCAGTAGGGAGACGATTAGATAATTTGAATAGAAAGTTCAGTAAAATAAATAAACCATTACCAATATTAGAAGGAACTTTACAAAAAATTACTCTACTATTGGTAGAAATTGATGCATTAAAGCCTTCCTACATTAAAATATCTGCAAAATTTTAAAAGGAAATAATCCAAGGAAGAATCATTTCATGGAGGAAATATGAATCAGATCTCTTCAATAATAATCCCATACAAAAGATATGGGAAAAATTCAGGAAAATAAAAGGCACCCATGGTAAACCACCCAGACATGCCATATTAAAAGATGGAAAAAGAATATTTGATTCAAAAGAAATAAGTAATGTATATTAGGAGAAAACTTAGCAAATATAAGTAGTGATAGAATTTCAGATGACCACTTCCGCACAAAGAAAAATAATATAGAACTTATAACAATCAATTTTGAAGCAATAAAAGACATATAATAGAAAATTTATATGGAAGAGCTGGAATCCCCCTTGCATTGGGACCAACTTGATGTAGTGAGTGACTCTCGAACCCCAGGAATTTGTTCCTGGGTTTAAGTCCAAGAGTCCCATACATCATTATATATTTAAATTGGATTAATTTCTGTGGAATTTTCCACCTTTGCAAAAATTCATTGGACTTGATAAATAGAAAAAGTTATCATAGCTGGGACTGGGTATATATCTGAAGCTAAATAGTGGGAATTGTGGTAGGGCCATCAACTACCCGATAATGTTCGGACCTGAGAGCTATCATAGCTCAAGGGTGGAACTATTCTTCAGGGCTGGACCACAGATTCCAGGGGGGTCTGGCTCTATGAATAGGACTCTTGGCATTCTATCAGGTTTGCCCATAATGGGGTTAGGGTGGGGATGATTTTATTCTTATAATACTCTCGGTCCCATCAAGCGGCTTTGGCTTACACTTGGGCAACAGTAATCATGTTGTACCATCCCCTATGGGTAGGGTAGGGACGCAGATATTAGGGAGTCGGTTCACACTTGTGCCATAAGTGGAAGAATAAACTCCATGAAAGGCTGATGATTTCTTTTTAAGGTTTTCATGTTTATTTATTGTTTCTTTCTCATTACTTCAATCTTTATGACTATTACAAATAAAGATTCAAGTACCCCTAGGCCCTTTGATGGTACCCAATTGGCCCAGTTGATGACTACTGGGACCTCTACTGGCAACATTTGTCTGGAAAAATCAAACAAACCATCAAGTGTATTTACACTGTAACCCTATGCTCCAGTACTGAGTAAAGGGAAATTGAGCAGAAATATAGTATCTGAAATAGGGCCAGGAATATCTGAAAAGTCATATGATAAATATTTGTCTTTTAATCTGGGAGAATCTAGTTGCGATATTTTTTAATGTACACAGAGCTATTGTCAAGTGTTGTGGCTGAGAACCTAAGATTTCTTCTGAAGGTCGAGGAAAGCTGACAGTGGAATCTGCCTCAGCAAAAGAAAGTGAAAAACTAAAAACATTATCACACCTCGGAGGAGTTAAAGTAGAATGTACAGTTCAAGCTTTTTAGAATTACACCAAGGGAATAATTTATGCGCCCCAACATATGACATACTCTGAAGAAAACTTTGTAGAAGAATTAAAAGATCAAGGTGTGATAAGAATTGAAAGCATGAAGAAGAAGATAAATGGAGTCTTTGTCCCTCTTCCCAATTTAATTATTACATCTAATTTTACTTGATTGCCTAATATAGTAAAAGCAGCCTGGTTACTTTTCAACATTAAACAATATATCCCAAGACCAAGGAGATGTTATCTTTGTCAAGAATTCAGATATAATTATACTAGGGACTTGTAGACAGAAACTACAAGGCAAGCTTGCCACTTGTGTCAAATGCATTAAACCAGAGCATGGCATATGTAATAAACAAGCCAGATGTTACATTATGGAGACAATTATCCATCATCTTCACTTAAGTGTGGTGTATACATCATGGAAAAAGAAATCCAAACATTAAGGGTAACCAAACGTATCACGTTTAGAGAGGCAAAAGAAAGAGAATTGAATCAGTTCGTTAGACCAGGAATATCCTTTTCCAGTGTTGCTGCCAACTGAAGAAGAAATGTAAATGTTACCAGAAATAATGTAAATAGAAAACCAGTGAAAGCCTCCTTGGAGGTGGTGCCAGTGATTGCTGGTGCTCCTGCCTCTTCGGAGGTGGTGCCAGTTGATTTTGGCACTCCTGCCTCTTTGGAGGCAGTGCCAGTGGTTTCTGGCACTCTTGCTTCTATGAGAGCTGAACCAGTAATTTCTGGTACCCCTGCCTCTCTGGAGGCTGTGCTGGGTGTACCTGGCACTCCCATCTCTCGGAGGCTGTACCAGCTGTAAATGGTGCTTCTGATGCTTTGGAGGATGCATCAATGTCTGATCCTCACACCAGCACCAGCTTTTTCTGGTGTTCCTGGGACTGATAACCCTTTGGAAGGAAGGCAGCCATAAGCAATCAGTTTCCTTCCAGAAAAAAGGAGCAATGCAGTAAGCTGAAAGCTCTAAAAGATGCTCCAATTTAACAGCCACTAAAGGAAAGTAGAATTCATTAATTTTCTCAATGGAACTGTCAAGGATTAAGAGCTAAATGGGAAGAATTAAGGCTGCTCATATCAGAAGTGTCTCCTGTTTGTATAGCTCTGCAGGAGACCATGATTGGCAATAATATTTGCCCCAGCCCACGATTGTGTGAAGCCTATCACTCCACCTACAACTTAAATACTGGAAGCCATGGTGGTGTAGTTTTGTATGTTCGAAATGACTCCTCACAAAACCCTATTAGTATCCAGTCACCAATGCAAGTGATAGGTGTGCACATCCATTGGCAATGAAAAGTTACAGTATGCTCTCTCTATCTGCCACCCGGTGAAGTCTTCCTCATCAATGAATTTAAATCTCTTATTCAACAGTTACCACGTCCCTTTGCTATTTTGGGAGATATGAATAGCAGAAGCCCTCTTTGGGGTGACATCATCACCAATCAGAGAGGAAGATGCTTGGGTTCCATATTAGAAGATGAAAATGTGAAGGTCCTCAACTCTGGGGAGTCTACACATTTTCATGTTCAAACAGGCACGTTATCAGCACTTGATTTATCTATATGTAGTGATAACTGCCTTATTGACCATATTGAAGAGCTATAAATAATAGATTTACCAGTGACCATTTTCCAATAGTGGTGAGTGTAGCATTAAATCCTCCATCTTCAAGGCTACCTAAATGGAACATTGGTAAAGCTGATTGGGCAACATTTCAGGAGCACAGTTCAATTGATGACTCTGCTGATGACTTTTCCTGTGTAAATGATGCTCTTGACTTTTTGAATACAATAATGTTCCCAGCTGGTCTTCAATCTATACCTAGGACTTTGGGCTTATTTATCCTCCAACCAGTTTCCTGTGTGAACTCGTAAATGCCAGGAAACTCATAGAACTATGAGATCTGCTTTCACCAGATACCACAGGCGAAAATATGAGTATTACTATGTTGAATTCCAAAAAGCAAGAGCTCATTTTCGCATGGAAATCAAGAAAGCAAAAAAGAATCTTGGACGATCTCTTCAAGTACGAAAAGAATCTTGGACGAGCTTCATAGCTTCACTAAATTCAAAAACTCCTTTGACTCTAGCTTGGAAGAAAGTTAGAAAAGTAGCAGGCAAGTTTACTCCTTGTCAACGTCCAGTTATCAAGATCAATGGTTGTGAGGTAGCAGACCCCTGGTTAGTGGCAAATGAGTTTGCTAATCATAATGTTGTAGAGAAAAATGATTATAGACCCTATTCAGCTCAAAACAGCTAATGGAACAGGTCGAAATTGATTTTAATACATTAAAACATGAACAATTCAATTTACCTTTTACAATGAGGGAATTTGTATTGCCCTTGAATAAATGTAATGAATCAGCTCCTGGACTGGATGATTTAACATATTCATTGATTAAGCATACCTCTGAAAATACCAGACTTTTCATATAAAGCCTTATTAACAGAATTTACCGAGAACATATCTTCTCCAAGCTTTGGGAGATGCTAAAATTACTGCCATTCGTGAAACCAGCAAAAGATCCATTCAAGACAGACAATTATTGTCCTATTGCATTGACATCATGTTTGTGTAAGTTCATGGAAAAAGTGGTGAACACATGATTGGTTTGGTACTTGGGACTGGGTAAATATCTATCGCTTCAGTATGTGAAGTTTTTACTGACAAGCAACATCACATCACTGTTTCTTTGATCTAGAGACAGCTTATGATACAACATGGAGCTATGGTATTTTGAGAGTCCTTTATGAATGTAACCTGAGAGGCAATTTGCCCCTCTTTATTAAGGCTTCTTTAAAAAATAGGTTATTTCAGGTTCTGGATGGAGCAACATTGTCAGATGTATTCAATCAAGAAGGAGTACCATAAGGAATTGTTTTAAGTGTAACCTTGTTCGGCTTGGCAATCAGTGGGGTTTCCAAAATAATTGCCCCAGATATAACATATGCCCTTTTTGTTGACGACCTTTTGATTTCCTTTGCAGCAACAAGGATGGCAGTGGCTGAATGCCTCCTTCAGCTCTGCATTGATAATGTAGTAAAGTGGGCCGATGTTAATGGTTTTAGATTTTCTGCCAGTAAAACAGTAACCGTGCACTTTTGCCCTATAAGGTAATTCTATCCTGATCCAGATTTACTCATACAGAGGCAGAGAATTCCACGTGTCAGTGAAACAAGGTTTCTAGGGTTGATTTTTGATAGCAAGCTGACCTGGTTTCCACATCTGAAATATATTAAGGCAAAATGCATGAAAGCAATGAATTTGCTGAAAGTCCTGTCTCACACTTCGTGGGGTGCAAACCTAACTCAGATGTTGAGACTATATAAAGCCTTGGTCTTTTCAAAATTCACTTATGGGTGTGAAGTGTACACTTCTGCAAAGCCAAATAGCCTTGAAATGCTCAACTCAATTCATCTTGGAGGAGTACGGTTGTGTACAGGAGCATTTAAATCATCTCCCACCGAGAGCACGCTCGTAGATGCTGGTGAGGTGCCGCTAGATCTTCATTACAAGCATCTGCTGGTTCAGAGCTGGTATAGATTTCAGAGGCTACCTAAGTTTTTAACCAGCATGTGTATGAGAAAGGAAAGGGGTCGGCATTTTTATGAAAATCACCCCGAGCAACCTCATCCATTCGCTTTTAGAGTAAATTTTTTTGTCAGTGAATTAAACATGCCAAGTATCGAGATTTTTCTAGCGAAATATTCAGTTGTCCCCCTTGGAACTTTCCAGAGGTAAAATTCTGTAGATATTTTAATTCTACCAAGACAGAATTGTCCAATGAGGCCATGTGGTCAATATTTTTAGAAAATTCCTTGCAACAATGTATATCCACTGCAGTTTTCACGGATGGCTCAAATTCAGATGCTGGCGTCGGCTTTGGAGTGGCCTTCCCTGATTTAGAAAGAAGCGGGAGGTTATCATTAGTTGCATCAATTTTTTCAGCAGAACTATATGCGGTTTTAAAGGCTTTAAAGGAAATTTTAATTCAGAATTAATATAATTTTATTTTATATTTTGACTCAGGAAATGTTCTTCAGTCGCTGGAAGCTTTTAACTCTTTAAACCCTCTGATTTTAGATATATTGGAATGGCTGCTTTTACTGAAAAGAAGATGGAAAGAAGTAAAGTTCTGTTGGGTGCCTTCCCATGTTGGGGTTGTTGGGAATAATTAAGCTGACCAACTTACTAAGTCGGCAGTCGGCTCCTGAGAACCCACAACATGCCTTACTGCCTTATTGGGATTATATCCTCTAGTAGGTCAGAGAATAAAAAAATGTTGGCAGTCCCAGTGGCACGATATTTTAACTTATGAAAACATGCGCAGTATCACGGCATCAGTGTCTCCTTGGTCATACCCCTATAGGCCAAGGATACAGGAAACGGCGTTGTGCAGATTGAGGATTGGACATACAAGACTAACTCATGGGTTCTTGATGTCCGTGAAAATTCCCTGTTTTGCGATGACTGTACTGTGCCCTTGACTGTAAGACATTTGCTGGTTGAATGTCCCAGACTTGGGAATTTGAGACATAGGTTCCTGACTTGGGGGCGGGGCAGAGAAGGTAATTTTATTCTAGCTACAATTCTTGGAAAGGATTGTAATTTAGAGCAGTTATATATCTTTATGTGGGAGGTGGGCCTCGTCAGCAAAATTTAGATTATCCATAAAATGTTTATATAAGAATCTATATATTTGAACAAATATACTTATATATATATATATATTATATATATATATAATATATATATATATATATCCATATATATATATATATATATATATATATATATATATATATATATATATATATATATATATATATATATATATATATATGTGTAATAAATACATTTATTCAGTTTACAGGATCTGTAAATATATAAACCCATGACCTGAGGTCATGGCATTAGGAGGGTCCCTACGTGACCAAAGCAGATCTAGATTACGCTATGCGCTGTCTGCAGTAGCCTGGTCTAGCTCTGAGCGTTGTCAACATTTTATGTTAATGATAACTTTGCACAACAACTTCCATGGGAAGCGGTTGACCTGTTAACCTACGCCGGAAACTTGTAACTTCCGAGCCGGCGGACTACGTATGTTTTTATATGAATCGCTGAGATAGCTAATGTTCCGCTATCGACGTGATGCTTTACAATGGCAGTTCCTAGTATGGAGTTACAGAATAAAGTTGTTATATCTGTTCAACTTATCTGTTTGAATCATCTCCTTTAGTTAAGAAGAACCACTCTACTAAGATATCCCAAGGAGATGGGAGGAACCAGAAATACTTACGAATGACAGTCGTAAGGAGAACACAAAAAAAGTCTATCGCAAAGCGAAGAGACTTAAATGTGGTGGCAGCGGTGGGATGAAGAATAAAATTAACAAGACCCATATCAGCCGACCGAAGGTCTACAAGAACCAACTTCCACCTTCAACATCAAAACTAAACAGAGGAAACGGGATCTTCAATCAACGCAACAGTTTATGAAGACGCAGATATGTCCTTCATCGAGAAGAATACAAGCATTAACACCGACGTTTGAGCGACTGTTGTCACTTATCTTCGAGAATCTACACCGGACGAGAGCAGCATCGAACATCTACGGAAAGAAGAAAACAAACACAGGAAACATCACGCGATCACGAACAAGGACGCAGAGAGTAGAGCCAGAGGCAGTAGTGCAAGGACGGAGGCTGTGACGTCATCAATCTTGGACTCCTTCACGCATCGTGCACCGAGAGAAGACCGTGACGTCATCACGACTTCCGACGCGAGACTTAGACAGGAACTGAGACATCATCCCAAGTCAACAATCCTTCGCAATATAATCTGGAGCTAAGTACCATTTTATCTATTCAGGTCTTTTCCTCAGTGAAGTGTTGTTTCATCAGGAGTTCGATTCATCCAGTATTATGGGGGTGAGTTGTTCGCCATATTAATCTTCCTTCATTACAGAATCAATCTTCAACTACGAGTTCTCGCCCGCAGATTAATTTTTTTTTCTCTTCTCGTTGTTGTTGATCGTTTCTTGCAGGAATTCTCCGTATAATATTTTATCAAATTATCTGTATTTTTGTATCTTTTGGGGGATTTTCCTATTATTATAACACATTTATACAGTACATTGCATATGCGTTTACGTAGTGGTCGAGTGTACTCTTATAGATATTTTGATAGGATCGCAAGGAATAGAAGTGATAAGAAAAAAGTGAAAGTGGAAATGGCAACTACTCCGGCTGGCAACCCCAATGTGGTGACTCTCGTTAGCGCGAGGTCAGCAATTGTCCCTTTTCAAGGTCGGGTCAATGGGTTCCTGCCTCAAAATGTTGAGGCATGGATCTCATCTGTAGACGCTCATTTAAATGCAAAAAGCATCACAGACCCAGCAGTACCATTACAGGAGGCCAAAAGCTTCATAGACTTTGCTAAAGGAGACGCAAGTGCGTATCTAAGGGGGGTTTCTTTCCAAGAGGCGCTTACATGGGACGATTTCAAAATCAGATTACGTGCCGTGTATGGGGGTGAAGAGGCTTTAGATGTAGTATTGGCATTGAGAAATATTCTTAACCAAGCCTCCATGACTCAGCTTAATGTTGTAGAGCGGGCGGCGCTAATTGCCGACCGGCTAAATGAATATCAAGTTAGTTTAAGTAACTCCGGGTGGGTTACGAGTGCCAAAATCAACGTGAAAGATTTTATCCGTTTGATCTACCTTACGTCTATCACTACAATGTTGCCTGAAGCGTTAGTGCGGTGTTTTGACAAAAAATTGCAGCCCGACAGTACGGAATTAGATGTGTATAAACAAATCAAAAAACACATGTCTAAATGTACCGACCTAGATCCTTCGCTCATTCAAGTTTTTGCAAAAAATGAGAACAAGCCACAACAAGTAAATGTGGTACATAATAATAATCAAGTTGCAGGGATGGTTTGTTATAACTGTAAACGACCAGGTCACATGATTTCAGACTGTCGGACGCGTTTTTGTTCAAATACACAATAGTTCAACTCATTCATATAACCGTTGCTACTCGAGGAATCAACAGCAGAATCCTAAACAAACACGCACCCAGTTGCCAGTGCAAATAAAAAGAAGGGTCCTCAGTACTATAAGAAGAAACAACCAAACGGAAATTCTGCACAACAGCGAAAACAAACAAATCGTGCTTCAGGTACCTCTGTTCCTGGGCCGTCTAGCCAGAACTCGCAAGGGCAAGCGAATTTTCAAGGTGTGATAAACAAAACAAATACCACGTAGTTCACTCCAAGGGGGGAGAGGGCGATGTTGGGTCATCAATATCAACATCTTTTTGTATCAAATAAATCAGTTTAAATCATTTATCAGATCATTGTGAGGCAATTGATTTTCCTATGAAACACACGGCCGAATCCAAAAAATCTGTGCAGGTTCCCGTAGATTTGCAACAAATTCATGCAGTTATTAGTCAAAACGAGTTGCGACCAAAAAAAAAAAAACCTTACATGCAGTAAATTTGGACCTTAAGTCATTCACTTTGTTCTTTGATTCTGGTAGTCCACGCAATATCATGGATTTAAGGACTCATCATTTACTCTTTTCAAATTTCCCTATAGAAAAAGTCCGGAATAAGGCTCTCAGGCATAGGGAATAATGAATTAAATGTCGTAGGCGTAACTCATGTACAGTACAAGGTCGGTAAGCGCACGTTTGCTGATACCTTTATCGTTGTACAAAACATTAATATGTATCCCGCAGTAATTATCGGATACCCGTCTATGGGCACTCAAAATATTATCTTAGCACCTGCAAAACACGGCGTGTATATCAAAGGGAAATTCTATAGGTCTTCTAATACCCTAAAATCAGTTTTAGATAATACAAAGAGACAGACAGAGTTGTCACTTACATTACAGAACCAATCACCTGTCTCATGAACCAAGAAATAATACAGGCAACCCCAACAGAACTCTCGCTCACCCGTAATATCAGCTTGCACGCAAACTCTCGAGCCTAACGTAACTTCGAACATATTAGTGCGTGTAAAGAGAACCTTGCCAGGATCTGAAACATTAATCCTTTCCGAAACTCTGAAAACACACGGATTATCCGTCACACAAGCCATTTATACAGTCGGCTCACAACAACAATGTAACATCGAAGTCTGTAATCATTTGAATACCACTTTAGTAATCCACAAAAATCAACATATCTTGGATGCCGAAGTTTATAAAAAACATCGACCTTACAGTAGCTGAGATAAAATCACGCTCAATCAGTTGCGGATGAATCCCTTTTGCAATCTATAAAGAACAAAATCAATAAGACATTCAAGAAGAAGAAATTCAGCAGAAATTCTTGAATCTTTTAACTAAATATCATGATGTTTTTTTCCACTACGGATGGAACCTTAGGAAAAACGGAATGTCATCGAGGCATGCAAATAACGGCTCAAGGACAAACAGAAAGTAATCTATGTACCTTCGTACCGACTTCCTATGAAATTTCAGAATGAGATAACAGAGGAAGTAGGTAAAATGCTAAAAGAAGGAGTCATTAGGAAATCAAACAGCCCTTATAATTTTCCGTTAATAGTAGTACCGAAAAAAGATCGAACTTGGCGGATATGCTAGATTTTCGTCGTTTAAATGAAGAAACAATCCCTGACAGATTCCCAGTACCATGTACCGATGATATCCTATCTCTACTAGGTCAGAACAAATATTTCACAAGCTTAGACCTACTAAAAGGATTTCATCAGATTCCGTTGGAACAAGAGGAGTATCCCATACACTGCCTTCAGCACAGCCAGGGGACATTATGAATTTTTGCGTATGCCTTTTGGTTTACATTGTGCTCCTATAACTTTTACTCGTATGATAAACATCGTGTTTGGAGACTTGTTAGGAGATATCCTACATGCCTACATGGACGACCTAGTAATCTTTTCCTACACATTAGAAGAACATTTACGTAAATTAGAGTTAGTGCTACAAAGACTAAGGCAGCATAATTTAAGGGTAAAGATAAGTAAGTGTGAATTTTTTTAAAACAGAACTAGTCTATTTAGGTTTCACGGTTTTCTAGTGAAGGTCTTAAAGTCGTCCATGATAAGGTGTCGGCTATCCGTAACTTTCCGATACCTACTAACGTCAAGGGAATACAGCAATTTTTAGGCTGTAGCGGCTACTACCGCCGCTTTATACGCAACTACTCAATCATAGCCGCTCCCCTAACCGATACTAAAAGAAAAAAAAGGGCGTAGATTTTTCGTATGGTCTGAAATTCATCAACAGGCGTTCGATAAATTGAAAGATGAACTGTGTAGTTCTCCTATCTTGAAATTTCCTGACTTCGGTAAGGAATTTTTCATAGCAACAGACGCCTCAGACCTAGGAGTAGGTGGGGTATTGCTTCAACAATATGATAAAACAGTTTTTCCCTATAGCTTTTTATTCACGTAAACTGAGACCTTCCGAAAGTAAATATGCAGTAATAGACAAGGAAGGGCTCGCTATTGTTAATTCACTCGTGCATTTTAAATTCATAATATACGGTTATCCCGTCAAGGTTCTCACTGATCATAAGCCCCTAACCGACTTCTTAAAGGCTTTAGTCACAGCCCCAAGCGAACTCGGTGGCACATGATCATTCAGGACTTCGGCGCGAGGATCGGGTATTTACCTGGGAAAGCAAATTCATTGCTGACGCATTATCACGCAACCCCTCTTCATCTTGTACCGAGCCATTAGCTGAATTAATAGATATCTCAACCTCCACGCCCATTGTTAAAACTACTATCTGAACAGGAAGATCTGGGCTGGAGTGCTGGACTATTACAGAACAAGGAAACAAAAAAAAAGATCCGCAAATAGAAAAAATCATCATTGCGTTTTTTTAAACGGAAAAATCCGAAGGAAAAGGAATACCTAAAGTATAAGCAGCAGAATTATATCATACAGGACAATATCCTGTGTAGATCCGTGACGAGGAAAACCCGCAACACACCGCAGTTGAATAACAACCAGGTGGTGGTGCCTATCTCACTCATACCCACTGTCTTAAAATGGTTGCATGAAAATACCACTGCATGGACACCCGGGTTATTCCTTGATGTCACAGAAAGCCAAATCCTTATTTTATTGGCATACGATGCTTCCAGATATAAAAAAGCACATAGCAAATTGTCGCACTTGTCAAGAATACAAAGGGCACACGAAGACACCTGTCAGCCTAGGGGCTTACCCCGTGCCAAATCAACCCTTTGAAAGAGTACATTTAGATTTATTAACAGGATTTTACGAGTCAGACAGAGGAAATAAGCACCTCCTAGTAATTATAGACGCTTTGACTCGATATACAGAACTTATAGCGCTTAAAAACAAAAACCGCGGTCGAGTGCGCTAGGAAGTTTTACGAGTGCTACATTTGTAAACATGGAATTCCACACATCATTATATCAGACTCGGGCGGGGAGTTCAATAATCATTTCCTTAACTCCTTGTGCGAATTCCTTTGTATAAAGAAAATCAATACCATGATCTATCACCCAGAGTCTAATGGGCTAGTGGAAAGGGCAAATCGTAAGGTTTTAAACATTTTAAGGGTCACCTTAGGGGGGCAGACCCCAACTGGGACATTGCCATACCTGCGGTACTAAGCACACTTAATCACTCGTATCATGTGTCTATTAAAATGACACCGCACGAGGCACTGTACGGTATCCCGGCTAGAACGCCTTTCCACATCTTAACGCCTACAACTAATTATCAAATCCTCTAAAGGATGTTATGGATGCAAGCATAAGTCGATATAATATACTTCGTAAGAATCTAGAAGAAGCACAAATAATAATGAAAAAAAATCATGATAAAATAGCTAAGCCAACTAGAAACATATGCCGTGGGCGATCAGGTATACATACAAGTATACGTACGTAAAAGTTTAAATTATAAACTGACACCTAAGTTTGAAGGCCCGTTTAACCAAATTTTAGAAAATTTAACGGCCAATAGATTTAGGGTTCAAAATGTATCCAAACCCACTGATGTGAGAATAGTCCCATTGGCACATATCAGAATCTAAAGAAAGGTAGATGGAGTGAGGGAAAAAAATGGTTGTATTTATGAAACTTGTATAATAACTATATATATATCTATTAATCATATTTGTATGTAAACCTATTCTTTTACGCGAGTTATTACATATGTTTACTCATTGCAGGTTTCAAAAATGAATCTGTTATTGTTAGGAGTGATATTGTGTATTCAGACATCTTTGTTGTATGGAAAGAGCGCTAGGACGAAAGAAATAGAATTTAATCATGGCTCGATTATCGAGAGAATAGATGATGTATTCATCGTGTCAAGTAATATTGTTATAGAAAGTAGATTTTTTTATGCATGCAATATTCTTGCCTGAAGATGACGTCCTTAACTTAAAGAATGACCTGATGAGGTTTGCTATTTCGCTTAAGGAAATGCACGAACGTAATTTTTCATGCTAACTCAGAGATTTCGCTAGTCAAACACTAAGCGTCGCGGAAATGTTCCGTCTTATGACATACAAAATAAAACCGCCGAGGCAGAAGAACTTGCTCGTGACCTGCTGATGTGGTCTGTGCGGCACAATACTCTCGAACGCCGCAACCCGCTTATTCTGGCTGGACTAAACATCTTAGGATCAGTTGGCGAATCTAGGCTTAGGAATTTCAAATCGCCTTAAGATAAATAATCAAAATAAAAGAATTGAGTTTTTGCAACACCAAAACCGAATTGGCTTTGTCGAACTTCGCAGCCAGTTATCTTCAATCAATCAAATAATGATATCGTTAATGAACATTCAATAATATCGATCAGGTCATGGAAGTTCAACATTTGCTGGCTACGTTAGTTACTACTAGTTCGAAAATAGATCATATCCGTGTGAAAATATCACATTTTATTGAAAAGTCAAAAGATTACGTAGCGATTACGTTAGCAACAAAGGGTGTGTTATCTCCTCACCTCATGCCTATTAAAGATCTGACGTTAACTTTGGGAAAAAACGGACGGGAGAAACTAGGTTTTATATTCCTTTATTAGAACGCCCATAAAGTAGAGTTCTATTTTATAGAACCTAATATCAGTCAGCGTTGAAAATTATAGAATATGATCACAATTCCTTTTGATTCTTCCGATGCTTGGCAATCATACAAAATAGCACCGTTTCCTACTTTCATGACGAATAACTCAAATCCAGTAATATCCAATTTGACGAGGCATGTACTGATTTCTTCTGATAAGAAATCATTTACAGTCATTAAAGACTTAGATAAACTCACTCACTGTTCAGAAGCCATGAATAATAAATTTGTACAGCTGACTCTTTTGAATTCTATCCTATATCAACGGATTCATGTGAGTTAGGCATAGTGCTAAACGGCTCTCTCTCTCTCATACAAGCGAAGGTTGTCTGGGGAAACTTTATCCCTTTAACGGTAATAAATTCAATTACAGGATGAATAATGGTTCCTGGATCCGTTACGATAAAGCCGGATTCGACGTAGTGTGTCCGGACGGTACCACCGCCCATGCCCCTATCTTTGTAGCAGCCGATGGTTGTACGGGGACATCTACAAACTACACCGTCAGAGGGGTCAACACGATAATACGTGAGAAGGCG
This sequence comes from Macrobrachium nipponense, assembly GCF_015104395.2. Classification (NCBI taxonomy): domain Eukaryota; kingdom Metazoa; phylum Arthropoda; class Malacostraca; order Decapoda; family Palaemonidae; genus Macrobrachium; species Macrobrachium nipponense. Next base: position 69,364,067 of record NC_087208.1, on the reverse strand, counting down.
TATTTTGCGAACTACACTTGGGCATCTACAATCATCCCATCACTACCTCTCCCATACAACGCGCGGGTGGCTCATCGTTTGACGCAACTGGCTGAGATGACCCACGCGTCACCGACTTATGCAGGTGGAGAAAATCTTCGCTACTACATTCTGCTAGCCGTGTTCAGGGTGACGGCCATATTGGTTATCGCCGTCAACATCTTTGCTTGGTGTAGGCTGAGGCGTAAACAGAAGGATCTCCAAGGGAACGTATTGGCCCGTCTAGATGATGTACCCGTTAAACTCAAGTCGTTTGAGTTTAGGGCCGCCTGAACCTGGCCACTTCAGTTTGTGCCTAGGGAATTGTCTGGAATTGTGTTGTGTGTGAAAAGCGGTCCGTATGCTGGCAAAAATGTAGGACAAGAAAAGACTCACGCTTTGCATTTGAACAGTTAAAGTAATCTCCCCGGGCACCTAATAAAACATTATAGCCAATATTATACATTAATATATTCCTAAAGGTATTTTTCGGGCACCTAATAAAATATATCAGCCCTATATATTGCATTTGTGCAGAATTACATAGTTATACTATTATACCATTGTACAATTATATTTATCTATTACAAAGAGTGTCAAGTACTCTTTAACAATTATCCATGATCATGCTATAATCATTAGTTTAATTATAACCATTATTCCTTAATCAGGTTACCTATTATCATATTAATCATGTATACATGTTAATCTTTTGATTTTTACCTTTTTATTATTTTGGGTACCTAATCATTATTATTACCAAACATGGATCTATATTTTCCATGCGTTTATCTTTGTTTATGAATATGTCAACAAGGGTATGTAACAGAACCTTTTTATGCATTTAATCACATTATTATGTTATACCTAGACGTATGTTACGAGCGCTCCTAGAAACAATGTTTAAAGTAATTTTTTTTTATTCAAGGCTTGAATAGGTAGCAGTCCGAGCCTAATGTAATAAATACATTTATTCAGTTTACAGGATCTGTAAATATAAACCCATGACCTGAGGTCATGGCATTAGGAGGGTCCTACGTGACCAAAGCAGATCTAGATTACGCTATGCGCTGTCTGCAGTAGCCTGGTCTAGCTCTGAACGTTGTCAACATTTTATGTTAATGATAACTTTGCACAACAACTTCCATGGGAAGCGGTTGACCTGTTAACCTACGCCGGAAACTTGTAACTTCCGAGCCGGTGGACTACGTATGTTTTTATATGAATCGCTGAGATAGCTAATGTTCCGCTATCGAGGTGATGCTTTACAATGGCAGTTCCGTGCCAACCCTCAAACATATCGGTCTTCCGACCGAGCTGCATCTCCTAGTATGGAGTTACAGAATAAAGTTGTTATATCTGTTCAACTTATCTGTTTGAATCATCTCCTTTAGTTAAGAAGAACCACTCTACTAAGATATCCCAAGGAGATGGGAGGAACCAGAAATACTTACGAATGAGATTTATTTAAAAAAAAAATGTTACATTTAAATTTATTTTGGTGTCAATAACCTAGATATTGTAACGCCAGTTTTGATAGACACAATCAATCAATCAATCAAGAATTAAAATATGATCCCACGAACAACAATAAATCTGCTCCTTGAGGTGACATTATTTGTTTTGAAATGATCTGCCACTTTGCACCTTTGGTAAAGTCATACTTATTTAATCAATTTTATAATCATTTATGGCTTAGAAATTCATTTCCTGATGAATGGCGTAAAGCAATAATAATTCCTATCCCCAAACCTGGAAAAGATCCAAGTAATTTAAATAACTACTGGCCAATTTCTCTAACAAGTTGCTTATGCAAATTACTAGAAAAAAATGGTAAATGCTCGATTAACATAGTGCAATCGAGAAAATGTAACAATGTAACATGTCTACGTTAGATTCTCTCTCTAACTTAGAAGACCATATACGTAGAGGATTTGAGCAAAACCAAATAACTGTAGCAGTCTTTTTTGACTTTGAAAAGGCTTACGATACTACATGAAGGTACCCTATATTAAAAACTTTACAAAAAAACAACATCCTGAACATTTACCTAGGTTCATCCAAAACCTTTCAGCAAATTGCAGTTTTCAAGTGAGAATTGATTATATATTGTCCAAAACATTTCCACCTGAAAATGATGATCCACAGGGAAGTGTCCTTAGTGGCACATTGTTTACCTTAGCAATTAATGATGTTAATAAAAATCTACCTACAGGAATTAAAAGCAACCTACATATGGATGATTTTGTCATATATTATTCAGCATCTCGTATTAAACATGCAGAGCGCATCATTAATAAAAGTATAATCAAAATAAAAGAAATAAACCTCATCTGTAGGATTTAAATTGTCCATACATGACTCAAGCAGTCGTGTTTTATAAAAAAATAAAAGCTGGAAGAAAGGTGAAGGAATAGATGTAAAAATCAGAAATCATTGTATACCAATTGGAAAAACTGGAAAATTTTTAGGATTAGTATTTGATGCACGCTTAAACTGGAAACCTCACAAAACATAGTTGGAATCAAAATGTAAAAGAGCATTTAATCTTATTAGAAAATTATCAAACACCACTTGGGGAGCCGATAGACAAAGCCTTACATCACTGTATAGAGCAACAGTGCTGTCCATCATTGATTACGGTCGCGAAGTATATGGCTCGGCATCAGACGCAGCACTGAAAACGTGAGACCCAGTTCATAATGAGGGTCTTAGAATATGTTTAGGAGCCTTTAATCATCACCGACCTCTTCTCTACAGGTTGAATGTGGTGAACTACCTCTTCCTCTTTCTCCATAGAGACGAGCCTGTAATAATGAAGAGTGCTCTGAGAATTAGGACAAGTGATTCTCCAACAAAAAATTTTGAACTAAGGGATATATTTATAAACAATCATCTACCCCCTTTCTCAATTAGAGCTAGAAGATTGATTGAGTCACTAATTCCTCCAATAGTAAAATTACCCCCTCCTTGGACAATGAATAAAATAAAATTTTGTACACTATTAAAATATAAAAAATACTCATATATTCCAGAACGCCATAGACAACATAGTGCATATGAGCCGAAAAAGCCCGTATTACGCAATATACACAGATGGATCTAAATCAGAACATGGAGTGGGATATGCTGCAGTATTCCAAGACAAATCTTATCAATTCTCTCTACCTAATACAGCTTCAATATTCACAGCAGAGCTGTGTGCAATTGCCTCAGCCATAAAAATAATTAATGAAATATCACTCAATAATTTTGTGAATTTTAGTGACTGGGGAAAATGTAGACATTTGTTGGATCTTGCCCATGTAGGGATCAAAGGAGATGAAGGCAGCCAAAGAAGCAAATCAAATGACAAGATCAAGTGTAAATCTCCCTTTGAGTGATTATGTAACATACATAAAGAGGGTTATTATAAGGAAATGGCAACATATATGGAATAAAGAATAGGTAAATGATAAATTAAAACATAAAAACTGATGTTGGAAAGTGGAGTTCATCATATCAGACAGACAGACACGCACAAACAATTCTTACACATCTCCGTATAGTTCATACCCATCTGACCTATGGACACTAAATGAGCAACCCACATGGCTCAGCTTGCAACTGTCAGACATGTGGTATGTAAATGCCCAAAGTATGATCAACAACGACTGACGACTTTTGGAAACAGATCTATGAAAGATATCATGTCAGAATCCTTTGCATTTTCAGTCATGCCCATCTTTATGTTCATGAAGAAGCGTATATTAGCTGATAAAATATAAATCTAAGTAAATTATGGAAATACAAAAATGCTTACACTGTTAAATGAATTCTAAAAACAAAACTTTTAAATGTGGCTTAACTTATTCCAGTTTTATTTTTTACTTATGTGTGGATACATGAGTAAATGTATTTATTTTGTGCATGTGTTCCAGTGTGAGTGTGTGCCTTTGTGTAGTTTTTAGTTTAATTGCCACTCATTCGTCATCACACCGAATGAACAATTTGGTTCTAGAGCTTTGCCTCTGGCCTAGACTTGATATTTTATTTGATCAAATACTTCGGGCCAGCCCTATGAGAGCTGAAAGTCAGCTCAGTGGTCTGGCTAAACTACTTTATTCTTTTTATGTAGTCAGCTTTTTAAATCCTGTGGCCTTTGTAATCTAATCCACCTCTTACCTCTCTGACCATTTTATTCAATATAAGGTTTATGGATATGTTTATGAGTAGATCAAACCTGAAAGGTGAAATAATATTCTCTTATAGACCCCCACTACTTTCTTTTGAAAAACAGGCGTCTGTATTAACTTTGTACCTACTTGGATTATGCATAATTTCAATTAGCTTTACACGTTTAACTGTAATAGCTTATTGACGAAAGTTTTTCCATAACACTGGTCTTTGGATGCTGCCAGATGCCTTCACACAATTGACAAAAGCCCTTAGAATGTGATTTTTAAATTCCATTCACAAGCATTTGATTTTTTGTCTCATGCATTTAATGCAACTAGCCTGTCCGTAACAAGCTTTTTATCAGCTTATTCTCCAGGGTATTGAGATTAAGTACACTAAATATTTTTAGTACAAATAATGTAAGTACAATGCTTTTGCTGTTGCTACATTGTCAGGTTAGTTAGTATAGTTAGTATACAAGGTTTGATTTTAGTTTCAGTTAATATCATCTTTGCATCATAACTTGGTTTTTCCTTCTCTCAAGTTTCTTTATAGTTGATTCCACTTCAGAAATTGCCCCCTGATCCCAACTCGTTGTCGAGGTGGGGTCCTTGGGGACCCACTGACGAGATCAAAGGCATTATGGTGCTTACAATCTCAGCCGTGAGTTCAATTAAACAATTGAACTGTATCCCTTTCACTTCTACTATAAATTTCCCTGTTTCCCTCTTCTTTCATTGCTGACCTGGGAATGGCATTGATCATGAAAATGAGTCCAGTACGTTTTGGCGCCGCTCTTTTGGCGACGATGATTTGGCACTAAATGGTTTTGGCGCTTGTTATTTTGGCGCTAGCCATTTGGCGCCAGCTTGAAAATTTTCTGACCTGATATATATATATATATATATATATATATATATATATATATATATACATATATATATATATATATATATATGTATGTATATATATATATATATATGTGTGTGTGTGTGTGTGCGTGTTTTATATATATTGCATGGGTCAAAAATAACATAAAAATAAAAAAGTTCTATTTATTTTCAGCAATACAGTATTAAAATGCTACCAAAATTAAATAAAATGAAATATTTTCACCAACATGTTAATGCATTTCATAGTTATATGCCAAACCACGTAAGTATTCCAGTGGGTCCCGTGAATCAAACTGCTGTACTATAGTTAAAATGCGTTCATCAGTCTTAATGTATTTTAAGTGTTTTCGAGCAGGAGGATTCCCAGCCATTAGTTGTTCATAATAAGAATCGCGTCCTTTCTGAATTATCTTTATGCCATCGATGAATTTCCATATAACTGGGTGGTTCATTCCAAGTTCTGCATAGATTTTCCTGTGCGTAGCTTCAGCATGATTGTTTGTCCTGTCCTCACCTAATATCGTTCGACTATACATATTCCACATTTACGTAGGGAAAAGTGGTGAACGACGGTCATTTCCCCTCCTCAGAGGTCTTCCTACATAATTATCTTCGACCCAGTTCATTAACGGCTGGAGTTCATCAGGCAAATATTGCGCCAAAGCATCGATGTAAACATCCATGTGAGAAATAGGTACAAAAGATAAAGTAACGATCATTTTGGCTATTACTGAAAAGTCGGGGTCATTATTATACAAATGTTGGAGCCCAAGTTGTTTCAGGTGCTTATGAATATTATGTGCAAAATGGAAGAAGCAGCCTTTCAACTCCACATCCGGAAAACATTCTGTCATTGCAGAAAAAGCTGCTTGTTCATAATCACAATAAATGCCCTTTGGTTGCAACTCTGCAGACATCTCAGTTATCATTCGAAACATTTTCACGTATGTCGTTCGACGCTTATTAGGTAATAGGGCGTATAGTATAGGGAGAACTCCTTCATGCTTTCTTGCCATAATTACGTAAACCTGTGCAAATAACGGAGGAGACATCTTAAACGTGCCATCGGCGTACCACACATCAGAATCACGTAAAATATTTACCCAGGTCTTTCTACCAAATATTAAAGTTCTGTCATGTTCATCTCTGCTATCTCCAAGCTAAAAGTCTTCAAATTGACCACCGTGCGTAAGGTAAAGTTTGTACTCGTCCGGTATTACTAATTCACTTAAACTGACAGGATTTGTAGGCGCAGAATATATTTGATTTCCCTTTCGTCGTACAATTTTTTTTCATGGCATCTGAAGTGGGCAATGCTGCCAGAGCAGCTTGAGAGCTATTTTCAATGCAAACATTAACAACTGATGACGGCACTTCAAAAGTTTCCTCTGCTTTACGTTTTACGCTTGTTTTAATTTCAGCAACTTCCACATTTACTGCCGACGCACCGTGTGAATGTCCATTTACTTCTTTCACTACTTCCTGGTTCTTAGTATGAATACGCCCTTTACACTCACTTTTTGATTCACACCTCCAAAACTTGAGAGAAGGATCGTTTTTGCTACATTTGTCAAACACATACATATATCCGTTGTGTGAAAATTTTGGCTTGCCTCTATTACTTAAGATTTTTTCGTCCATTTAAGGTATAGGCTGTACAAGAAACTAAAGAAAAGCGTTTTCCAATATAAAAAGACTTGAATATCGTAACAACTAGTTTACTATTACAATTCTCAAATCAGACAAGCCTTTGGTGTAATGAGATGATCACTAAACGAGACACTGGTAAAATTATATGATAACTAAACAAGACTTGAATATCGTAATAACTGGTTTAATATTACAATTCTCAAATCAGACGAGCCTTTGGTGTAATGAGGTGATCACTAAACGAGACACAAATTTGCGGATGGTCCTTAAGTTTGTTTCTTGGCTCCAAAACACCTCATCTCCAAAACAATGAGTGCCAAACTGTCTATCGCCAAAATGGCGGCGCCAAATCGTCAGCGACAAAGAGTCAGCGCCAAATCGTCCTGTCCCGCATGAAAATTGCTGCACCTTAAACGTAACCCCCTGATTTATGCTAGGTAATAGATAGTTATCTTCCACCCTACTATTTTAGTGGATCCACCTAACCCTATCCCTATTACCTACCTTAATCTACATTTCTGAGTTTTCTCTCTTGATTTTCTGAGAGTTTTTAGTAACTTTGTGCTTCCTTGGCATTGTATTTAAAGCCAAGTTAGTGATGGGATATACCGCAAGGTTCCTACTCATTGTGAGGGCCAAGAGAGCTTGATGGCTGGTGGATATGCAATGTAAAGGATGTAGCAGGTTGCTGGCTCTTTTATCCTCATCCGTGCACATACAAGGTGACTATGCCGGCCCCATTTGGAATGGGATAAACCTCAAGAATACAAAATATGTCAGGTCGTCAAAGTCCTTAGCTCAGTTCCGAGGCCCTGCATGTGTAAATGACCATAGTCTATGCATTTCTGGTCCTATGGGGACTTCTATTTCATCCCAAAGCATTGGGAGTCCATATTATCTTTTTCATGCACTCCAAATCATAATTCTAGCTTCAACTAAAGGAAAAATGGATTGTGAGTCAGTAACTAACCCTCTAGGTGCTTCTCCTATTCCCCCTGTTCCTCCTGATCCAGTCGATCCTCCACCTAATAGCCACAACCCAACCCCTACTGGTAGTGCCATTGGACTCTATTGTTGGCTCTTGTATATCTTCTTCTGATCCCCTTTACTGAATTATATGCATTTAGTGGGAACCATCCTGATCCCAACTCCTTGACGAGGTGGGGGGCTTAGGGATCCACTGCAGAGAGAGTATGCCCCTTCATGCCTATGCTCTATGCTGTACTGATCATTGGGACCTTTAACTCCTTTACTCTTCCTCTTTTAAATTTTCCCATTTCTCTCCTTCTTCTATCGTTGACGACCTTGGCATAGATTTGGACTAATGAATTGACTGCTCTTTTAACTTGATGGAGGGTGGAGTTGGACGGCATGCCACTCCGCCCGTAAAACTAGAGTACCCGACGTGGTTGAGCGAGGGGAAATTTTTATGTCAAGCCATGCCCACAGTGCTGGGTCCGATCTCATAGGACTGACGACCCTTAAGGCACTGTGGGCATGGCATATATCCAGGTCAGGATTCCATAGCAGTTACCACTATGTAACAATATTGCTCCTCCCTGATGATGAAGAACCTTTAGAAAAAAAATATATTGCTAGATTCCCTTAAAAAGAGATATAATAATGTCCAAGATTACGAAATTTACAACATAAACAGTAGAAGAAGTAATGGAAAAACTCTCAGAATAGCAAAAATAAAATTTGACGGCCAAGAATTACCTTTAAAAATTAAGATTATGGGCCAAAGCAGAGAACTTAGACCGTACGTTCCAAAACCACTACAGTGCCAAAACTGTAGTAAATATGGACATACAAAGAAAAACTGCCGTAATACAGCGGTATGTGCATACTGTGGATCTGACGAACATTCCACACAGTGGAAGTGTGGTGAGCCAAAGTGTGTGAACTGCGGGCAAAATCATCATGCAAGATTTAAAGAGAGTATGTATTATATATACGACACAGAATTAAAATTTCTTCAAGAAAGAACAGGAATGCCCATAAAGGAAGCCAAGTTAGAATTAAAAGTCAGAGGAATGTATGATCCTGCTCGGAAACAAACGTTTTTACTATAAGTTCAAACAATGAGACAAAAATGGAAATGGATAAGAATATTGAAAAAATGGATAAGAATATTGAAAAAAGGGAAGGAAAAATAATTACCTTGCATAAAGAGAACAATATAGCAAAAAACCAAGAAACATGCACAAATATTTGTTCTAATTCTTTTGAGATATTAAAAGAAATAGAATCTCAAGATGGTACATGTATCACTGAAATGTTAGAAGAAAGTTATAATGAACTAGAAGCTAAAGATAAAAAGAGGCCCCTGGAGAGGACTCCGCCCAAAACCAAAAAGCCAACAATCATTAGAAAATTGTCTGTTAAAGCAAAGACTAACTACCCAACGAAAGAGCATAAACCAAGAAATAAGAATCCCATTGTTTCTAAGGGCTTTACGTGCCTGTAGCCCGCAGTTTATTGACGCTGAAATTAAAACTATTTATGATATTGCAATGAAACTTAAATACCCAAGGACTTTTGTAGATGTGGCATGGAAAAGAGCTAGAAAAACATTTTATTCAACTATTGACAAACTTGAATTTAGTAAGAATAACATTCTAAAATTACCCTATGATGAAAGATTTTTCTTTTTAGTATCATTCCGAGAATTTTAAAGCTTTTTAACTTAAATGTTTGTTTTCAGTAATATTATGTCAAGAGTTTAATAATAAAAAATTCTCCTAAAGATCTTCCAGGCTGCATATATGAAATTCCTTGCAAAAAGTGTGATAAAGTCTATTACGGACAGACCGGTAAATCTCTTTCACAACATCTCAAACAGCATCAGTATTCTGTGAGAACTGGACAAATATCGAATGCATTATTCGTACATATGAGAGATTTAGACCATCCTATTAACTGGAGTCAAGCAAGAGCCTTAATCCCATGTAATGACACAGTTAAAAGGAATATCATTGAATCTTGTTTCATCAAGTCAAATAATAGAAATGTTCTAAATTTAAGTCTTGGTTTATTTAAACTTGATGCTTTCATAATGAAAAAAGTTGTAGATAAATATAAGCAACAAAATTAATATATTCAGTTTTTATATGTTTTGGACTGTAAAGAAACTTTGTAATTTTGGTTAGGGTCAATCTGTTTAGGTTTGTGACCGTGTGATATCCGATAATCTTGGATTATCTCTTTTAATTTTTACCCTTTTGACAATTAACCATCTGGTATTCTTGATCTTGTGTTGTACCTGAGACCTTTCTCTCCAATTGTACCTCATTAACTCCTTGACAATGTCTGAGTAAAGATGAAAGCGCTTGGATTTCTGACTATCATTTTCCTGTAGAATTCGCTTATTTATGAAGTCAAGTGCATATACTGTGATTTTTTAAGCATATATATATATATATATATATATGTGTGTGTGTGTGTATATATATATATAACTCGAGTGCATCTTTCTCGTTTTTATGCCCCAACCCCACAGATGCTGACCCCTTGACGTGGGTAGGGGGCTTAGAGACCAGCAGCTGGGCTGTGATGCCTGGTGGGGTTGCTTTTTCACTGGTCCTTGGGGCCCAGCTGCTGATCCAACGAAATTAGTCAGAGCTTTTCCTTCTTTCTGTAATTTTTTCATTCTTACTACATCCTTCTCCTTCATGTAAATTTTTTTTTTTTTACTAGCTTTTCAAATTAATTATGTGGAATTTTCCACCTTTGCTGAAATCTACTGGACCTGGTAAACAGAAAAGATATCATAGCTGGGACTGGGTTTTATATCTGAAGCTAAATAGTGGGAACCGTGGCAGGACCATCAACTGCCCGATAATGTTCGGACCTGAGTGATATCAGGCGGAACTATTTTGCAGGGCTGGACCACGGATTCCAGGGGGGTCTAAGTTTTGCGGATAGGACTCTCGGCATTCTGTCAGGTTTGCCTATAATGTGATTAGGGTGTGGATGATTGTATTCTGGTAATACTCTCAGTCCTATCAAGCGGGTTTGGCTTACACTTGGGCCACTCTAATCATGTTGTGTCATCCCCTGTTGGGTAGGGTAGGGACGCGGACATTTGGGAGTTGGTTCTCACTTGTGCCATTAGTGGAAGAATAAACTTCATGAAAGGCTGATGATATCTTTTTAAGGTTTTCAGGCTTATTTATCTTTTTTTTACCAATACTTTGATCTTTATGAATAATACGAATAAAGAATCAAGTACCCCTGGACCCTTTGATGGTAGTGAATCGGCACAGTTGATGACTACAGGAACCTCCACTGGCAACCTTCCTCTGGAAAACTCAAAAAAACCTTCCAGTGTAATCACACTGAAACCCTATGCTCCAGTACGGAGTAAGGAAATTTAGTAAAAATATAGTTACAGAAATAGGACCCGGAATGTTTGAAAACTCGTATGATAAATATTTGACTTTTAATTTGGAAGACACTGATTGTGACATTTTTAATGTCCATGAAGATATTGTCAGGTGCTGTGGCCAAGAGCCTAAGATTTTTTCTGAGGGGCGAGGAAAGCTGACAGTGGAATCTGCCTCTGCAAAAGAAAGTGAAAAGGAGGAGTTAAAGTAGAGTGTGCAGTACATGCTTTTTGGAATTACTCCAAGGGCATGATATATGCACCCCAGCTTATGACGTACTCTGAGGAAAGGCTCGTAGAGGAATGAAGGGATGAAGGGGTAATAAGAATTGAAAGAATGAAGAAGATAAATGGAGTCCTAGTCCCGCTTCCCAATTTAATTGTTACTTTCAATTCCACCCAATTGCCTAGTATAGTGAAAGCAGCCTGGTTACGTTTTAAGGTTAAACTATATATCCCAAGACCGAGGAGATGTTTTTATTGTCAAGAATTCGGACATATGTTGGGGTTATGCAGACAGAAACTACAAGGCAAGAAAACTACTTGTGTTAAATGCAGTGAGCCAGAGCATGGCATATGTAATAAGGAGGCCAGATGTATGCATTGTGGAGACAATCATCCATCATCTTCACTTAATTGCGACGTATACATCATGGAAAAAGAAATTCAGACATTAAGGGTGACCGAGCGTATCACATCACATTTGGAGAGGCAAAAGAGAGAGTGTTGAGTCAGTACATTAGACCAGGAATATCCTTTTCCAGTGTTGCTGCCAACCAAAGAAGAAATATCAATGTCACCAAAACTAATGTTAATAAAAAACCAGTTACGACCTGTACTCGCGCCTCTTTGGAGGCGGCGCCAGTGATTGCTGGCGCTCTTGCCTCTTCGGAGGCTGCGCCAGTGACTCCTGCTCCTGCCTCTTCGGAGGCTGCGCCAGTAATTCCTGGCGCCCCTGCCTCTTCGGAGGCAGTGCCAGTTGATTCTGGCACTCCCGCCTCTTTGGAGGCAGTGCCAGTGGTTTCTGGCACTTCTGCTTCTATGGAAGCAGAACCAGTGATTTCTGGGACTCCTGCCTCTCTGGAGGCTGTGCCGGGTGTACCTGGCACTTCCATCTCACTGGAGGCTGTACCAGCTTTAAATGGTGCTTCTGATCCTTTGGAGGATGCACCAATGTCCAACCTTCACACCCCTCCTCAGGCAGCATCAGCTTTGTCTGGTGTTCCTGAGACCGATAACCGTCTGAAAAGGAAGGCAGCCATAAATAATTGGTCTCCTTCCAGAAATAAGGAGCAAGTCAGTAAGCTGAAACCTCTTAAAAGAGGCTCTAATTTAACAGCCTCTAAAGGGAAGTAAATTCATTAATTTTCTACAGTGGAACTGTCAGGGATTAAGAGCTAAATGAGAAGAATTAAGGCTGCTCATATCAGAAGTGTCTCATGTTTGTATAGCTCTGCAGGAGACAATGATTGGTAATAATATGTGCCCCAGCCCACAAGAGTATACATCCTATCACTCCACCTATAATTTGAATATTGGAAGCTATGGTGGTGTCGCTTTGTATGTTCGAAATGACACCCCACAAAATCCTATCAGTATCCAATCAGCATTGCAAGTGATAAGTGTGCAGATCCATTTGCAAAGAAAATATACAATATGCTCTCTTTATCTACCACCTAATGAAGCCTTCCCTATCAATGAATTTAAATCTCTTATTCAACAGTTACCACCCCTTTTGTTATTTTGGGAGATATGAATAGCAGAAATCCTCTTTGGGGTGACATCATCACCAATCAAAGAGGAAGGTGCTTAGGTTCCATCATAGAAAATTAAAATGTGGGGATCCTCAACTCTGGGGAGTCTACGAATTTTCATGTTCAAACAGGCCCGTTGTCAGCAATTGATTTATCTATATATAGTGATTACTGTCTTATTGACTTTATCTGGAGAACTATAAGTGATAGATTTACCAGTGACCATTTTCCGATAGTGGTGAGCGTAGCATCAAGTCCTCCATCTTCAAGGCTACCCAAATGGAACATTGGTAAAGTTGATTGGCCAACATTTCTGGAGCACAGCTCAATAGATGACTCTGCTGATGACTTTCCCTGTGTAGATGACGCTCTTGACTTTTTGAATACAATAATGTTTTCAGCTGGTCTTCAATCTATACCTAGGACTTCGGGCAAATTTGTACGCCGACCAGTTCCCTGGTGGACACGGAAATGCCAGGAAACTCATACAGCTATGAGATCTGCCTTCACCAGATACCGCAGACGAAAATGTGAGTATTGTCGTGTAGAATTTCGAAAAGCGAGAGCTCATTTTCGCATGGAAATAAAAAAAGCACCAAAAGAATCTTGGACGATATATATATCTTCACTAAATTCGAAAACTCCTCTGACTCTAGTTTGGAAGATAGTTAGAAAAATAGCAGGCAAGTTCACTCCTTGTCAACCTCCAGTTATCAAGGTGAATGGTTGCGAGGTAGCAGACCCCCAGTTAGTGGCAAATGAGTTTGCTAATCATTTTGCTAATGTTGCAAAGAAAAATGATGATAGACCCTATTCAGCTCAAAGACGGATAATGGAACAGGTCGAAATTGATTTTAATACATTAAGACATGAGCAATACAATGCTCCTATTACTATTAGAGAATTTGAATCGGCCTTGAATAAATGTAATGAATCAGCTCCTGGACTGGACGATATAACATATTCAATGATTAAGCATAACATTGAAAATACCAAACTTTTCATATTAAGCCTAATTAACTGAATTTACCGAGAACATATCTTCCCCAAGCTTTGGGAGAAGTTAAAATTACTGCCATTTGTGAAACCTGGAAAAGATCCATTCAAGACAGAAAATTATCGTCCTATCGCATTAACATCTTGTTTGTGTAAGATCATGGAAAAAATGGTGAACACACGATTGATGTGGTTCTTGGAAAGAGATAAATATCTGTCGCCTGCTCAGTGTGGTTTTCGGAGTATGCACTCCACAACTGATGTATTAGTACGAATGGAATCTTCAATATGTGAAGCTTTTGCCAACAAGCAGCATCACATCACTGTTTTCTTTGACCTAGAGAAGGCTTATGATACAACATGGAGATATGGCATTTTGACGGTCCTTTATGAATGTAACCTGAGAGGCAATTTGCCCCTGTTTATTAAGGCTTTTTTAAAAAATAGGATATTTCAGGTTCAGGTTGGAGCAACAATGTCAGATGTATTCAATCAGAAAGAAGGAGTACCACAATGAAGTGTTTCAAGTGTAACCTTGTTCGCCTTGGTAATCAATGGGGTTTCTAAAATAATTGCCCCAGATAACGTATACCCTTTTTGTTGATGACTTATTGATTTCCTTTGCAGCATCAAGGATGGCAGTGGCTGAACGCCGCCTTCAGCTCTGCATTGATAATATGATAATATAGTAAAGTGGGCTGAGGTTAATGGTTTTAGATTTTCCACCAGTAAAACTGTAACTATGCACTTTTGTCGTATAAGGGGAATCCACCCTGATCCAGATGTATTCATTCATAGGCAGAGAATTCCATGTGTTGGTGAAACAAGGTTTCTTGGCTTGATTTTTTATAGCAAGCTGACCTGGATTCCACATCTGAAATATATTAAGGCAAAATGGTTGAAAGCAATGAATTTTCTGAAAGTCGTGTCTCACACTTCGTGGGGTGCAAATCGAACTCAGATGTTGAGATTATATAAAGCCTTGGTCTTTTCAAAATTAAGTTATGGACGTGAGGTGTACACTTCTGTGAAGCCAAATAGCCTTAAAATGCTCAACTCAATTCATCATGGAGGTATATGGTTGTGTACAGGAGCATTTAAATCCTCTCCCACCGAGAGCATGCTTGTAGATGCTGATGAGGTGCCACTGGATCTTCGTTATAAGCGTCTTCTGGTTCGGAGCAGGTATAGATTCCAGAGGCTACCTAAGTCTTTAACCAGCATTTGTATGAGAAATGAAAGTCATTGGCAGTTTTATGAAAGTCACCCCAAGCAACCTCATCCATTCGCTTTTAGAGTAAATTCTATTGTCCATGAATTAAATATGCCAAGAATCGAGATCATACCCGCAAAATACTCAGTTAGTCCCCCCTGGAACTTTCCAGAGGTAAAGTTTTGTAGATATTTTAATTTTACCAAGACAGAATTGTCCAGTGAGGCCATGAGGTCAAAATTTTTAGAACATTCCGTGCAACATGATAACTCCACTGCAGTTTTCACGGATGGCTCAAATTCAGATGCTGGCGTCGGCTTTGGTGTAGCCTTCCCTGACGTAGAGAAAAGCAGCAGGCTATCATCAGTTGCATCGATTTTTACAGCAGAATTATATGGAATTTTAAAGGCTTTAAAGGAAGTTTTAATTTGGAATGAAAGTGTTCTTCAGTCGCTGGAATCTTTTAACCTTTTAACCCCTCTGATTTTAGATATATTGGAATGACTGCTTTTACTAAAATGAAGAAGAGGGAAAGAAATCGAGTTCTGTTGGGTGCCTTCTCATGTTGGGGTGGCTGGGAATTAGAAAGCTGCACCAACTTGCAAAGTCTGTGATCAGCTCCCCAGAACCCACAAGATGCCTGCTACCATATCGGGATTTGTATCCTCTAGTAGGTCAGAGAATTAAAAGATTTTGGCAGTCCCAGTGGGAGGATATTTTAAATAATAAAAAAAATGCGTAGTATCACGTCATCAGTGTCTCCTTGGTCACATCCGTATATGCCAAGGAGACAAGAAACGATGCTGTGCAGATTGAGGATTGGACATACAAGACTCACCCATGGGTTCTTGATGTCTCGTGAAAATCCTCCGTTTTGCGAGAACTGTACTGTGCCCTTGACTGTGCGACATTTGCTGGTTGAATGTCCCAGATTCTTGAATTTGAGACATAGGTTCCTGTCTTGGGGTCGTGACAGTGTAGGTAATTTTATCCTAGCTACAATTCTTGGAAACGGATTGTAATATAGAGTAGTATACATTTTTATGAGGGAGGCGGGCCTCCTCAACCAAATTTAAATCATACATAGATTGTCTATGTAAGAACTTATATATATGAACAAAATTTTTATATAATATATTTATAGATCTTTTTATATGAAAAAATTTATCAAAAATTAAATTTTTTCTATTTAGTTTATTTCGGTGTCAATTACCCAGATGTTTTGACGCCAGATATAATACACAATCAATCAATCAGGGGCAGAGTAGGTAAGGGATCGGGAGAGTAGGAGAGAGGAAAAAGACACACCCACCCCCTCCTCCTGCGAATCTGTATGTCCGCTTCAGGTAGGGGTGAGGAGGTAAGAGATCGGGAACGTAAGGGAGATATTACTAGTAGCATTGGTTCCAGCGCAGTGCTGCGAGCGTCATCAAGCTCAGTATGTACATAAAAACACACACCCACACACACACACACACACACACACACACACACACACACACACATATATATATATATATATATATATATAATATATATATATATATATATATATAATATATATATATATATATATATATATATATATATATATATATATATATATATATATATATATATATATATATATATATATATATATATATATATATATATATATATATATATATATATATATATATATATATATATATATATATCAATGCTACAATCATTTAATTATAAATATTTAGCAAACATTCGACAATTTTCTTTAATTTTTCAAAGAACGGCGGGTAGAAAGTTAAGGATATCTTAGTTTTACCAGACAGCTGAGCTGATAACAGTTCTCCTAGGGCTAGCCTAAAGGATTTGATATTTTTAGTGACTAGGAACCAATTGGATACTTAGCAACGGGACCTACAGCTTATTGTGGGATCCGAACCACTGAGAAATTAATTTTTATCACCAGAAATAGAATCCTCTAATTCTTTGTTGAGAGAGCCGGAAATCAAACCCGGTCCTTGAGATCGGTAGTCGAGCATGTTACCGACTGGCCCAACGAGGAACAGGAACGGCGTGTAAGTTTAGTAAATGATTTAATGCTGGTTAAGTGTTCTTTATCGTTAATAATAATAACAATAATAATAATTATAATAATAATAATAATATTTATATTACTTCCCGTTTTGAGCATATAAATGTTTTATTTCTATAGTGAAAATGTAATTATTTCCTTAATAACTTTTATATTCATTTTTTTTATGGTGACTTCGGAATTTGATATTGCGGAAAATACCTAATTAATTACTCTCATAAATTAAGCTGTTTCTTAATTTATGTTCCCTCGTGTTTTGGGTATTTATGTTCCTCGTGTCTTAATTAGATTCCATATATTTGGCGGTTAATGGTGGACCGAAATTATTGGCTTCTGCATGTAATGATAATTGTTTTTGACCTTTTTCACCTTCAGTTGTGCTGTGTCGCATAATTATAGATGATGGTAAAAAGAATACCTTAAAGAAAGAACCGTAACAGTAATAAATGAATTTTTCCTTCATAGAGGCGGAAGTTAAAATGTGAATGAATAATGACTTCTACCTTGCTTTGGTATGAGGCCACCCGCGTGAACAGAGGAAACCGAAATATTGAAATTAAAAGGACAACTTTCTTATTTTAAATTTCATCAGAAAATAGAGGATAAATATATCAATGAACATAGTCTAACGTTGTTTTTCTTAAGGCACCGGCTTTTCCTCAGGAGACTGCAATGTGAAGAATTATTTATATCAAGAAGAATGACAGGAGACCATGGCAAGAAGCACTGAAGTTTAAATCAGTCAGTTGTGCAGAAGAAATCTTGATAATTTTTGCATATAATCTGAAAATCAATAAAATTAATCTTTTTTGAAAGATTAGAAACTCGCTGAAGCCTATAGTTTATGTGCAATATATTTTGCCTCCAAGGTGGCTGGCACCTCCGGTGTTAAGTTCTTAAGCCTCAAAAACTGTAGAACTACCTTACTTTGGGG
>NC_087208.1:69317630-69340487 GCF_015104395.2 Macrobrachium nipponense | reverse complement strand
GATTCTGCCCACAGCTTACACACTTAGATTCAATGTATTTCCATTGTGTGGTATGTTTAGTAGATCCACAATAAGCTCATACTGGTTCATTACATTTTATTCTAGTGCGCATACTTACTGCAATTTGACAATGCAGTGCCTTGGGACATTGGGTCAACTACCTGCTTTGGCTAAAATATTTATCTTTTGAAGTAGATCCTCACTCTCAAATTTTATTTTTGCTATTTTTTAATATTTGCTATTCTTAATTTTTTTTTATTTGATATAACATGTACCTCACAATCCTGGACCTTGGGTTTCTCTTTTGAGAGCGTCTAATAGCATTTTCTTATCGACTGGTTCGTTGTTTTTCCACTTTTACGCTAATATTTTCTATATTTTTCAGAGACAAGTAAGTCTTTGGATTGAGTTTATAAGCCACGTCTTCTCTTTTATTTATCTGAACAACGTTTCTGTCGTTGGATCTCTATTTAATAACTAATTATCCAATTTTAAAGCTGAAATATTTTAGTCAGCTTCCAAAGTTAGAAACCCAGAACAACTTCCACTCCCAAAGAGGGAGTCGAAGTGAGTCAAGATTGGGTCATGATAGTACTTCTGTTTTTTGGGTCTAGTAAATGGTATTAACGTTTTGATACCACTCTGATTTTTGTGA
Organism: Macrobrachium nipponense; assembly: GCF_015104395.2. Lineage (NCBI taxonomy): Eukaryota > Metazoa > Arthropoda > Malacostraca > Decapoda > Palaemonidae > Macrobrachium > Macrobrachium nipponense. Next base: position 69,339,832 of record NC_087208.1, on the reverse strand, counting down.
TTTGAACTTTCCTTAAAACAGTCTACACATGTGCCAGAAGTCATAAGAATGTTTATGTTCGCCATATAATGAAAAGTATAAATTTCGTCCAGGATGAGGTCCATCTAACCGGGGAGGCCCAACTGGGGGAGAAGCTTTAATGTTACACACAGAGGTAACTGTCCTGGGACCCTCACTTGGATATAAGCCATACCCACAGTGCCCTAAGGGTCGTCAGTCCGTCGAGATCGGACCCAGCATTGTGGGCCTGGCTTGACAAAAATTCCCCCTCCCTCGGCCACGTCATGTACCCTAGTTTTATGGGTGGAGCAGCATGCCGTCCAACTCCACTCTCCATCAAGTTAAAAGAGCAGTGAATTCAGTAATGCAATACCATACCAAGGTCATCAACGGAAGAGCAAGAAGGGAAGGGGAGTAGTAAAGTAGTTAAAGGTCCCAATGTTCAGTTGAATCCACAGTAGGCAGAGTAGGCGTAAAGGAGCTTACACTCCTTGCTGTGGATTCCTAAGCCCCCACCTCGTGAAGAAGTCAGGATCAGCGGGGAGAGAACCGATAATAATCTCAAATTTAGTGTTGACGGAAGGTTTCCATTAGCCTTACAGTTTTATGCCATTTATTATTTCCAAAATATTCGCAAATATTATTATTCAAAATGAGCAAACACGCATAAATGAGGTGCACGTTGCTACTTACTAGAACAGAAACTTACAAAGATTATAATGCCCATATTCTACAACGAGAGATATAATATCAATAAAGATAAACAAACTACTTTCCCTCCTATGAAAACATACGGTGGAAAACCTAATTCACAAAAAGCCATAGCGATGATGATAAAACAACATCCAATATTTTCAACCGGATTAAGGCAGACCTCTCATATTTCCCCAGATAAACATCAAACCCATTTCCTATCCGGATACTTAGCAACGTATTCAGTGGCTCGTGTGATTTTTGCGTGTTTTCCAAAGAGATAAAGTCAGTGAGAGAAAGGAGAGCCAATCTAATTGCCAATGTCACCGGGGAAAACAATTTTCCATTGTCTCGAATTCTGCTTTTTAATGGGCAACTCGAATTGTCTTCTTTTGGGCTATAATATATATATACACACATATATATATACATATATATATCTATATATATATATTATATATATATATATATATATATATATATATATATATATCTATATATATATATATATATATATATATATATATAGTATATATATATATATATATATATGTATATAGATATCTATATATAATATATTATATCTATATATATATATACCATATTACATATATATATATATATATTATATATATATATATATATATATATATATATATATTATACGATTTATACTTTAGGATTCACCTTGAATTCATTAGAGCTCAACCTTTTCTGCTCTCGTGGCTCGGCCCCCCCTAGTCAGTTGCACCATCCTCAGATATAAAGTAGATTTAATATTATATATCTATAATATATATATATATTCTATATATATATCAAGTATATATATTATATATATTCTATATATATATAGATCTACTTTATATCTGAGGATGGTGCAACTGACTAGGGGGGGCCGAGCCACGAGAGCAGAAAAGGTTGAGCTCTAATGAATTCAAGGTAATCCTAAAGTATAATAAGGATTCAGTGTAAACATAGGTATGTCCATGTATATAATTCACTAAATGTATCAGAATCTATCAATAGAGTTCCATGGCACTACAAGATTTTATGTTACTGGTTACAATATCAACAAAAAGTGCCACACTACCGCAAGCAAAAATCCCTATGCCTCAATAAGCTAATTGCAGTCTATAACTAAGTAGTAGGAGCTTTAGACAATATTAGGTGGGCCCACTGTAAGCAAGGTTTGTTCAAACTGAGATTTCCAGGATACTAGACCTGATATGGCACTGGCAGTAACCAAGTTGTTTTGCAAAATTGAACTACAGATGACTGCCATACAACAAGTACATACAGCACGGATCTGCAATGCATGAACTGTTGTAAGGATACAAGAAAATTATGATGAATGAATCATGATATGCAATGAGTCTAATTACTGAACAAAACACTACAAAGACTTTACACTTGAAATAAACAAGATCACTGAATTGCTATATAAACACGAAGTTATAGTAGTATTTGTATCTACATCTGTTGTCAATAATCACGAGAATCTCGGAAAGAAACACAATAATAGTTACATAACCATGGCATTGATCAAAGATCTAATGTTTTGCACTTCGGTCAGTTTAGGCTTGAGGATACAAGCGGCAGGCAAAAGGGTTCCTTCTGTATAGGACATTTAAAATGACATTTCTGCAGGTCAGTAAATCACCTTCGCTTTTAGACACTTTAGAGGTTATAAAAAGGATAAAGGGGGAAAACATCCAACTGAAAACAACTTGTACATCTTTGGTCTCTTACTCTATGTTCTTGCACATTAACTTGGAATCCTTTTTAAGGAAAAAAAGAAAAAAATTTCAGTAATAAATGTTTAAAGTGACCTTCTGTGACAATATGGACAACAGAGCTCAGCTATTTTTAACCATATAAATAACTGTAACCACAGATAAACTGGGAATTTGTCGTATAATTTATTGCAGCAAATGTCGGTACAAAAGTCAGAAGATAGAGTCAGCCTTGATTAAACAAAGACAGGTATTGAACATCTCAAAGGGCGCCTGGGATTCACCTAAGATATCAACAAACGCCTTAGGAAATATAAAGGGTAATTATCAATGGGGGTGATTTAAAATGGTTACCTATGGATGGATCTCTTCGTGCAAGTACTACCTGTTTTGTACTTTCTCATTCATACCTACCTGAGGAGAGACAGCAGTCTCTGAAATATAGTACTTTCTATTTTCTTTTTTTTTTCTTTGCATTTTTATGGGTTCCTTTTATTAGGTGGAATTCTGTTGTAACAGACTATTTTTAGCAGTCATTATATATATATATATATATATAATACATATATATATATATATATATATATATATATATATATATATATATATATATATATATAATATGACTGGTAAAATAGTCTGTTACAACAGAATTCCACCTAATAAAAGGACCCATAAAAGTACTATATTTTCAGAGACGCTGTCTCTCTCTTCAGGTAGTTAATGAATGAGAAAAGTTACAAAACAGGTGGTACTTGTACGAAGAGATCCATCCATAGGTAACCATTTAATCACCCCCATTGATAATTCCCCCTTTAATCTAGGCGTGGTTGAAGGAAGATTTTTATTTATGATATCTGAATCCCAGGCGCCCTTTGAGATGTTCAATACCTGTCTTGTTTAATCAAGGCTGACTCTATCATCTGAATTTTGTACCGACATTTGCTGCTATAAATTATACATGACAGATTCCAGTTTATCTGTGGTTACAGTTATTTCTATGGTTAAAAATAGCTGAGCTCTGTTGTCCATACCTAACTGACTGTTTATGTTATATTAACTCTGGGAAGTTATTTCCTGTAAAACCGATGTAAGACTAGTCACAGTCCAGGCATGGAATCTCGTATACCCGTGTCTTTGGGGATTGTCTTTTGTTGGGCGTTAATCAGCAATTTAGGTAGGGTATTTGGGTAGGTAAAGGCAAAAGGGTTAGATTTTCCATGGGTCTGGGTCACCATCTTAATCCTGTCCAGGGGTGGGGTTTTTATTTTATTGTTGTTGGGTGTCTCTCTGGTCTTGTCTTCTTGAGCGGGGGTCAGTAGAAAATGACGTTTGCTTTATGAATAGCTTTCTCAATTATATGGTCAGGATACCTTAAAGATGAAAACTGCTTATGAACTAGTTCAAATTCCTTTTCCAGGAAATCTGGGGAACATATTCGTAATGCACTTAAGATGATAACTAAAGTAGTGAATGTATGAAAGTGAGAATGTTGGTTTTGTATATGGTAAATTTGTATTCTGTCGTGTGTCTGATTATTAAAACATCAAGAAAAGGAATTTTGGTCTTTTGCACATTCAACTTTAAATCTGATGCTGGGCACTAATGCACATAATTTTGAAAGGAATTCGTTGAAATTGCCCCACTTATTATCCAAATGTTACAATATCCTCTACATATCTCAACAGGACTGAAAGGGCTACCCATGCTACATCCCAATTTTTGCTTATGGAATGACTCCCTGAATGAAAAAACCTTATTGGGAGCACATAATTCAACTAACTTTATTATTTTGTCAAGAGCCAGTGGGAAATGATCTTGATAGGGGCTAATTTTTCCCTCAAAAACTGTACTGGTGTTTTTGGTGAATAGGGAATCTACACCAAGGCTTAAAAGTGTTAAGTTGTGAAGTGGTATATTTGCTTCTCTGAATTTGTGATAAAAATCTGCCGAATGTTTAATGTGACTGGGAGAAAAGGTGCTTAAGAAAGGGGAAAAGAGGCCAGCTAATCATTAAGAAATTTTATAACTGAAAGCTTCGGCACATGAGATGATGGGTCTTAATGGATGATTGTCTTTGTGAGTTTTGTGAAGGCCCCAAAGTAAGGTAGTTCTACAGTTTTTGAGGCTTAAGAGCTTAACACTGGAGGTGCCAGCCACCCCGGAGGCAAAATATATTGCACATAAACTATAGGCTTCAGCAAGTTTCTAATCTTTCAAAAAAGATGAATTTTATCGATTTTCAGATTATACGCAAAAATGATCAAGATTTTTTCTGCACAACTGACTGATTTAAACTTCAGTGCTTCTTGCCATGGTCCTGTCATTCTTCTTGATAAAAATAATTCTTTACATTGCAGTTTCCTGAGAGGAAGCCGGTGCCTTAAGAAAAACAACGTTACACTATGTTCACTGATATATTTATCCTCTATTTTCTGAAGAAATTTTAAATTAAGAAAGTTGTGATTATATTTTCAACATTTCACTTTCTCCTGTTCGCGCGGGTGGCCTCATACCAAAGCAAAGTAGAAGTCACTATTCATTCACATTTTAACTTCCGCCTCTATGAAGGGAAAATTAATTTATTACTGTTACAGTTCTTCCTTTAAGGTATTTTTTTTACCATCATCGATAATTATGCGACTCATCACAACTGAAGGTGAAAAAGGTCAAAAACAATAATCATTACATGCAGAAGCCAATAATTTCGGTCCACCATTAACCGCCAAATATATGGAATCTAATTAAGACACGAGGAACATAAATACCCAAAACACGAGGGAACATAAATTAAGAAACAGCTTAATTTATGAGAGTAATTAATTAGGTATTCTCCGCAATATTAAATTCAGAAGTCACCATAAAAAAATGAATATAAAAGTTATTTAGGAAATAATTACATTTTCACTATAGAAATAAAATATTTATAGGCTCAAAACGGGAAGTAATATAAATATATTATTATTATTATTATTATTATTATTAAAAGTAATGGCTACTTCAGCAGCATTACACTTGTAGAGATTCTTCTCTATTTTCCGAATAGCGGCTTTTTCCGTGCTACTTAGACAGGCTAGTAGAGCGCCAATGGAGGTCATGATCAAATACAGAGCCAAAATTGGTGTATATATTTGAATTTTACAGATAAACTATGATACCATAGTTATCAAAGTCATTAACGATATATATATATATATATATACAATATATATATATATATATATATATATATATATATATATGTCTCTCTCTCTCTCTCTCTCTCTCTCTCTCTCTCTCTCTCTTTCTTGAAGCAAGCGAGCTTTCGTCTGGCGCTGCCAGACATCCTCCGGGCTGGAAGCTGAGGGTGGACTGATCTTGAAGCGGTGTCCGTCCTCGTTTATATTTGGAGTTGACAGCAGGGGGGTCTGCCCCATGCTGATCTACTATTGGCTGGTGGCGGTAGGTCTTCGTTTTCATTGGTGGCTTGAACCGGGTCTCAAGCCACTTTCCATGCGTTGATGGTTGCGATACTGTAAGTCCCTGCAGCCGCCTAGACCTCCTTAGCGGCGCGGTTACGTCGATGGGCGTTTCGCTATGCTGCGGGACGTCACGGCTAACTTGATTATGATTGGCTGCGGGAGTATCTCGTTCGGGGGCGTCGTCTTCCGTGGAGTTGTCGTGCTCGGTGGTGTCATTGTTGGTGGCAGGTCTTCTCATACTCGTAGGGAGGTAGAAATTCTTCCTGCGTCGTATTTAGTGTAGGTCTTACTTGCTGGATTGAGAAGCACCTCCAGCAGGCGTAACCGACGGGCATCAGGGGCCTTCCCGATGATCTTCGTGTTTTGGATGATCACATCCCGGGAGATGGCCTCTTGATGTTTGGTGCGTGCGTGATTTTTTGATAGCCCTCTTGGGCGTGGCACGAGAGTCTCTTCGACAGGCGCATGGTAGTCATACCAACGTAGGCGCCGCTGCAACCGCGGACTGGGCATGTATACTGGTACACCACATGCGTCTGCTTCGGGGGGTCTCGTACCTGTGGAGAGGGGTTATTTTTCATAATAAGGTCGCGCGTCCTCCGATTCTGGTAGTAGATAATTAGGTCGATATTTTTGGTGTCGTCGGTCGGGGATACATTTTCAGAAATAATTTTCTTGACTGAGTCCTCTTCTTCACGGTAATGTGAGCTCATGAAGGCTTTATAATACAGCTTGATATTATCCTGGGGGCGGGGTTGCGGGCTCCCACTACCGTAGCATTTCTCCAGGGCTGTACGGACTTCTCTACTTATTAATTTATTTGAATACCCGTTATTTACGAGTACTTGGGAGCGCGGTCGAGTTCCTGATGAGTGTCCTGCCAGGTCGAGCAGTGGGAGAGGGCTCTCCTGACGAAGGCCCGGACGGTCGTGCTTTTGAATCTGGCGGGGCACTCGCTGTCACCATTGAGGCAAAAGTCCTAGGTTGGTTTTCTTTGTGTAGACGGAAGTACGGAGGCCGTCTTCCGTCTTACTCACAAGGACGTCGAGGAAGGGGAGCCGATCGTCGGTGCTGTATTCAACAGTGTAATTCAGCACGCTGCACTGCTGAAATGCCTGACGGAGGGCTTCTACCTCATTCTCGGCGTCGACTTGAACAAAGATGTCGTCGATAATATCGTCCATATCTGCGGGTTGCTGCATCCTAGCGAAGACTCGTTCCTCCACGGTTCCCATGTAAAAGTTAGCGAAGAGTACCCCAGTGGGGAGCCCATCGCTACTTTGATAACTATGGTATCATAGTTTATCTGTAAAATTCAAATATATTACACCAATTTTGGCTCTGTATTTGATCATGACCTCCATAGGCGCTCTACTAGCCTGTCTAAAGTAGCACGGAAAGCCGCTATTCGGAAAATAGAGAAGAATCTCTACAAGTGTAATGCTGCTGAAGTAGCCATTACTTTTAATAAAGTATGCTTGAGAGAGGGTCTGCTTCCTAAGTATTATTATTATTATTATTATTATTATTATTATTATTATTATTATTATTATTAACGATAAAGAACATTTAACCAGCATTAAATCATTTACTAACTTACACGCCGTTCCAGTTCCTCGTTGGGCCAGTGGGTAACGTAGTCAACTACCGATCTCAGGGACGGGTTAGATTTCCGGTTCTCTCAAACAAAGAATCAGAGGAACCTATTTCTGGTGATAAAAATTAATTTCTCAGTGTGGTTCGAATCCCACAATAAGCTGCAGGTCCCGTGCTAAGTATCCAATTGGTTCCTAGTCACTAAAAATATCAAATCCTTTAGGCTAGCTCAGAAGGAACTGTTATCAGCTCAGCGGTCTGGTAAAAATTCCAAAGAAAATTGTCGAAATGTTTGCTAAATATATATAATTAAATGATTGGTAGCATTGATATATATATATATATATATATATATATATATATATATATATATATATATATATATAGTGTGTGTGTGTGTGTGTGTGTGTTATATTATATATATATATATATTTAATATATATATATATATATATATATATATATATATATATATTTATATATATATATATATATATATATATATATATCTATATATATAGTATATATATATATATATATATTATATATATATATATATATATATATATATAGTATATATATGTGTGTGTGTGTGTGTGTGTGTGTGTGGGTGTGTGTGTGTATATATATATATATATATATATATATATATATATATATATATATATATATATATATATATATATATGTATATATATATATATATATATATTTTATATATACATACATATATATATATATATATATATATATATATATATACATATATATATATATATATATATATATATATATGCATATATATATATATATATATATATATATATATATATATATATATATATATATATATATATATATATGTGTGTGTGTGTGTGTGTGTATACACATATATATGTATATATATATATATATATATATATATATATATATATTATATATGTGTGTGTGTGTGTGTGTTGTGTGTGTGTGTGGGTTTGTGTGTGTGTATATACATATATATATATATATATATATATATATATATATATATATATATATATATATATATATATATATGTGTGTGTGTGTGTGTGTGTGTGTGTGTGTGTGGGTTTGTGTGATTTTATGTACATACTGAGCTTGATGACGTCGCAGCACTGCGCTGGAACCCAATGCTACCGGTAATATCTCCCTTACGTTCCCGATCCCCTACCTACTCTCCTCCACCTGAAGCGGACATACAGGTTCGCAGGAGGAGGGGGTGGATGTGTTTTCTTTTCTCTCCCCTATCCCATCCCGATCCCCTACCTACTCTGCCCCCACTCGGGGCATAAAACGAGAAAGATGCACTCGAGTTATATATATATATATATATATATATATATATATATATATATATATATATAACTATATATATTATGAATGTATGTAAATATGCACATAATTATGTATAAATATAAATCATATGTATACATATGTATATATATATATAAGCACATACATATACATAATCATAATATATAAATATAATGTAAAAATATAGATTGATTGATTATGGCTAAAATTGGCATCACAACATCTACTTGGTTAATGATGCCATAATTAATTGAAACAGGGAACTTTAAAAATAATAAATGAATTTAAAAGGAGTATCACATGAGAAATATCTAAAAGTAAGTATAAAAGATGGTAATCAAAATAATGGTCATAACTGTACTAAGATTGAGAATAGTTAAAAAAATTAATGTAAAAACTATATTGATTATAACTACAGTAATAACATGAAAAAAGGAAAATCCCAGTGATAGCAATAATCGTAGCAATAGAACAAAAATGACAGAGTTCTGCAGATGACATTTTTGCGAAAACAGAGATTAAGTCATTTATGGAACAAATGCCTCATTTCCCATCTTTAGATCTTCTTGTCTCACTACTTAGGGTTTGTATGAGCGAACTGCTGCTGTTTCACAGTCGGGTGATCAGACTGGACATTGTTCGCTTTACAATGATTTTTAAATCGTCCAAGTGGTTTTCTGTGAACATTATTGTGGTGGAATGGTAACAAGGAGTGTTTGTGAGGCGTCTCAAAATGTCATTGTCAACAACAGTGATACGTCTCATGGTCTCTCAGGTGTAGTGTATCCACAGGGAGCAGCATCCATAGATACTGTAACAATACGAGCAGAAGAGCAAACCTCTCTGCAATCATGTTGCCAGCTGCACATAGTTTACGACGCCTCTGTTCTGTGTTTGATAGATCTTTTAGGTTGTCCATGATGATGTGACCCAAATGCGGAAATTCGTGCACGAATTCGAGCCGATGATTTCCGAGGAAAATTTGTGGTTATGCAATATGCTTAAGCGACCTTGGGAGCAACAACATGCACTGGATCTTGGTATCGTTGTATAGGAAATCAAATTCCTCTGTTAATTGGCTGCAATTGTCGATGAGTCGTTGGAGACCTTGCACTGATAGGGAAATCAGAACCAAACTGTCGGTGTAGCAGAGGTTGTTTATAGTCGTTTTACACTGCATCTGATTGGGAGTGAGTTCAGTTTGATACTCAAGGAATCTGTGTACGTATTAAACAGGTATGGAGAGATAATGCCCCCTTGCAAAAGCCCATTTAGGGAGCTGTAGGTGTACGATAATATGTTACCCCATTTGACATAGAATTGGGGTAACATAAAATGCCAATTAAATATAGAGGTGTCCCTGTTTTATGCAGCCTCAGGAAGAGCTTCAGGTAGTTTACTGTCTCAAATGCTTTTCTGACGTCTACAAAACATAGGAAAATAGGAGAGGCTAATGATAGGTAATAGTTCAGAAATTCTTTCAGTATGTAGATGCAGGTGTCGGTTGAGTTGTTTGCTTTAAACCTCAACTGGTTGTCAGTGGTGTGCAGAAAGGGGAGAAGTCTCACTAGAAGAACTAAATCTAAAATGACCTCGACAACTAACACACTGAACAAAAAAGTTCTTTAAGGATTATCAATACCTCAACACTTACCTAGGATTTAAGGAAAACTTATGGTCCCCACTATTATTATTATAAAAATAGTTTAACCAGACCACTGAGCTGACTTTCAGCTCTCATATGGCTGGCCCGAAGGATTAGATAAAATACCAGGTCTAGGCCAAAGGCCAGGAACCGGGACCAAATAGGTCAGGAAGTATAATAAACAATAAATTAAAAAACTGCACAGGGGCACAGACTTTCTTACTAGAACACAAACAGGAAATAAATCCATTTACTCACGTTCCATACATACTTACTAAAAACAATGGTTATTGAAAGTTTAATAAAACAGGTCAATAAAATCTTTCAAATTTTATCTAAAATTCATTAATTGCTCTGAGGTTTTTGTATCGTTACTATATTTTATTAATTAAATCAGACGTCTTTAGAAACGTTAAAACCGGAACCACTGAAAATGTTATATCAGTATGATAATTTCTGAAAGTTCTCTAGACCACCATGGAACAGGATTTATTTTTGGCTTACAAGTTGCCATTGGTATTGATTTATTTCCATAACTAAATTACGAAATCTGTAAAATATGAATTAATTTCATTGTGAATCATTGTTACTTTGGAAAGGGGGAAAACATTTTTGGTAATTAAATCATACTTTTCCCAATCAGCTTTTTTAAAATTAAATTTTGATACAAATTGTTGATGATTATCTTCAAGATATGTGATTACGATTGGGTAGTGATCACTGGTATAAAGGTCATCCAGAGTATTCCATTCTAATCTGTCTACTAACGAAGTGGAACAAATAGACAGGTCTACAGATGATAGGGTCCCATGAGTTTTTGAGAAGTATGCTGGGATTTCATTTTCATTCAAACAACAGTAGTTGTAATTAAGTATTAGACTTTCTATGTCTTTACCTGCTCTATCTGCGTCGATGGTACTGGCATTCCATAAAGGGTGGTGAGCATTAAAATCAAGAATTGGCTCATTGAACTGTGATAAAATATTTGATAATTGAGCCATATCATAATTTTCATTAATATAGGATACCTCCAGGTAGTATCATAAGCCTTTTCAATGAAAAAAAAAGACAGCTACAGTTATCTGTTTTCATCCAAATCCTCTGCGTATATGGTCTTCTAGAAAAGAAAAATCTAATGTAGACCTGTTACATCGCGACCCGAATTGAGTAGGAGTCAAAATTTTATTTTCTCGAATGTGCCATATTAGTTGAGCATTCACCATCTTTTCAAGTAATTTACATAAGCAACTTGTTAGAGGTATTGGTCTGTAATTATTAACATTGCTTGGATCCTTTCCAGGTTTGGGGATAGGAATTATTATAGCTTCACGCCATTCATCAGGAAATAAATTCCGAAGCCATAAATGATCATAAAATTGTAATAAGTATGACTTTGCCAAAGGTGCTAAGTGTCATATCATCTCAAAACAAATATTATCACCTCCAGGAGCAGATTTATTGCTGTTCGAGAGAGCATATTCCAATTCTTCCATATCAAATTTTCTATTATAATATATATCTTTCCTTGTTTCAAAATTTATTGTTATTAATTCTATACTATTTTTCTTTCTGCGAAAGTTTTCATCCAAATTCTTATCACTACTTACATTTGCTAAGTTTTCTCCTATTATATTGCTTATTTCTTTTGGATTAAGTATTCTCTTCCCATCTTTTAATATCGCATGTCTGGGTGGTTTAACATGAGTACCATTTATTTTTCTGAATTTTTCCCATAATTTTTGTATGGGAGTATTATTAGAGAGATCTGATACGTATTACCTCCATGAAATTATTCTTCCTTGAATTACTTCCTTTTTAAATTTTGCAGATATTTTGTTATATACAGGTTTTAAAGTAGCAATTTCTAGCAATAATATAGTCATTTTTTGCAAAGTTCCTTCTAATATTGGAAATTTTGTATTTATTTTAGTGAATTCTATATTCAAATTATCTAATCTTCTCCCTATTGAGTCTTTTGTATTTATTAATTCTGTTAGCCTATCAGACCATCATGGAACTTTGTGTTTTGTTGGATGGGGTTTGGTCTTTGGTATTGATTTATCTGCAGCGTTTTTAATGAAACCAACTACAAATTTATTAGTTTCATTGTGGTCTTTGAAATATTCAAATGGTGGGATATTTTTAGTATGCTTTTTATATTGTTCCCAATCTGCTTTAAAAACGTTATAATGAGGAACATGTTTTACAGGACTATTATGCAATAAGGAAACTAATATTGGAAAATGATCACTGGTGTGGAAGTCATCAACTGTATTCCAATCCAATCTGTCAACTATGCTTGTTGAACATAGAGTTAAGTTCACCGAGGATGATGTTCCATGTGTTCTTGAAAAATATGTGGAAATTTCATCATCATTTATACAGCAAATGTCGTTTGAATCAATTAAATCTTCTATTTTACTCCCTGCTTTATTTGAGTTTGTGCAATTACAGTCCCATATTGGGCTATGAGCATTAGAATCACCTACTATTAATGTAGGCTCCTTTGTATTGTTTAATAAATCTTTAAGTTTATCAATGTCATAGTTTTTATTTGGTTGGTTATATAAATTATAAATCACATAATTATTTGTATTTGTATTTTAATACTTGATATTTGCAAGTTAGTAAAGTTTATAAGTACTTTTTTCATAACATACTTTGTTATGCACATATATAGCAGTACCTAGACTTCTTTCTTCCTCTCTAGATGCAGATACTAAGGTATATTTACCTCTAGGTAAATGCAGATACTAAGGTATATTCCTTAAGTAATCGTTGCAATTCTCCCAAATGTAATATGGTCTGGAGGCCATTTACGTTCCATTGCATAATGAAATTGTTGAAAATATTATGTTAGTGTGTTATTTTCTTTTTGTGGATCATCAATTTGTATTTTTTCTAAAATTTTATTTACGACATTTATTTGTTTTTCTTTATAAGATATTAGATGTCCTATGCACAGGCAGCCTTTTCCGTGAGTGTCCAAACTAGTAGTCTCTCTACTTCTACATTTTATAAAAAATTTTATTGTGTTCGTTAAACTGTCTTTTGTTATATTTCTGTTTTTGTTGCATAATTCTATGAAGCATTTATTACATCCACATGTGTTTTTGTGTGGTGTTCTTTTTTCATTTGCTTTTGCTGCTCCTATTATTAGTGATGGAGTAAACTCTTCTCCCATTACGTAATTATTTTTGTCTATGTTTGTTCCTGAGCTATTTCTTTGATGTTCTGGGTTGTTGCTTCCATTGGTTTTATTACTATTTTAGGAGACAATGGGATATTCTTATTTCTTGGTTTGTGCTCTTCCGTTGGGTAGTTAGTCTTTTCTTTAACAGACAATTCTCCAATGATTGTTGGTTTTTTTGGTTTTGGGCGGAGTCCTCTCCAGGGGCCTCTTTTTATCTTTAGCTTCTAGTTCATTATAACTTTCTTCTACCATTTCAGTGTTACATGTATCATCTTGAGATTCTATTTTTTTTTAATATCTCAAAAGAATTTGAACAAATATTTGTGCATGTTTCTTGGTTTTTTGCTATATTGTTCTCTTTATGCAAAGAAATTATTTGTCCTTCCCTTTTTTTCTGTTAGGGTTTCAATATTCTTATCCATTTCCATTTTTGTCTCATTGTTTGAACTTATAGTAGAAAACGATTGTTTCCTAGCAGGATCATACATTCCTCTGACTTTTAATTCTAACTTGGCTTCCTTTATGGGCATTCCTGTTTTTTCTTGAAGTAATTTTAATTCTGTGTTGTATATATAATACATACACTCTTTAGATCTTGCATGATGATTTTGCCCGCAGTTCACACACTTTGTCTCACCACACTTCCACTGTGTGGAATGTTCGTCAGATCCAGAGTATGCACATACCGCCGTACGGCAGCTTTTCTTAGTGTGTCCATATTTACTACAGTTTTGGCACTGTAGTGGTTTTGGAACGTACGGTCTAAGTTCTCTGCTTTGGCCCATAATCTTAATTTTTAAAGGTAATTCTTGGCCGTCAAATTTTATTTTTGCTATTCTGAGAGTTTTTCCATTACTTCTTCTACTGTTTATGTTGTAAATTTCGCAATCTTGGACATTATTATATCTTTTTTTAATTTTTAAGGGAATCTAGCAATATATTTTTTCTAAAGGTTCTTCATCATCAGGGAGTACAATGGTACCCTGTACACTGTTCATGTTGTCATGTTTTTTTATATGTAGTACATTTATATTATCAATATTTTTTATTGTTAGGTGATTTTCTGATTGGCTTCTAGTTGTGGTTTCAATTAACCACGTTGGTCTTTTATTAGTCTGAATGACATTTCTGCAGTTGAATGTCGATTCAACAAAAAGTTTTCCAACTTCAATGCCGATATTCTGTTTTCGGTTTCCCTAGTAAGGAATCTTGACCAACTTCCACTACCAAAGAGGGAGTCGAAATGGGCCAAGGTTGGGTCAACATGGTATCTGTTTTTTCTTGGTGGTCTATATGGTAACCAAGTTTTGATACCATCCTGCTCTACTCTAACTGGGGTGTCCTGGGGATAGTCCGTTGCCATGCCAGAAGTCTTAGTGGGGTTTGGTGTATTTTCCATAGAATAATAATAATATTTTCGTCCAGGATGAGGTCCCTCTTGCCACGGAGGCCCAACTGGGGGAGGGGCAATATTGTTACATAGTGGTAACTGCTCTGGAATCCTCACCTGGATATATGCCATGCCCACAGTGCCTTAAGGGTCGTCAGTCCCATGAGATCGGACCCAGCACTGTGGGCATGGCTTGACATAAAAATTTCCCCTCGCTCAACCACGTCAGGTACTCTAGTTTTACGGCTGGAGTGGCATGCCGTCCAACTCCACCCTCCATCAAGTTAAAAGAGCAGTCAATTCAATAGTCCAAATCTATGCCAAGGTAGTCAACGAAAGACGAAGGAGGGAAATGGGAAAATTTAAAAGAGGAGGAGTAAAGGAGTTAAAGATCCCAATGATCAGTTGGATCCACCTCGTCAAGGAGTTGGGATCAGGATGGTTCCCACTAAATACATATAATTCAGTAAAGGGGATCAGAAGAAGATATACAAGAGCTAACAACAGAGTCCAATGACACTACCAGTAGGGGTTGGGTTGTGGCTATTAGGTGGAGGATCGACTAGATCAGGAGGAACAGGGGGAATAGGAGAAGCACCTAGAGGCTTAGATACCGACTCACAATCCATTTTTCCTTTAGTTGAAGCCAGAATTATGATTTGGAGTGCATGTAAAAAGATAATATGGACTCCCAATGCTTTGGGATGAAATAGAAGTCCTCATAGGACCAGAAATGCACAGACTATGGTTATTTACACATGCAGGGCCTCAGAACTGAGCTAAGGACTTTGACAACCTGACATATTTTGTATTCTTGAGGTTTGTCCCATTCAGAATGGGGCCGGCATAGTCACCTTGCATGTGCACTGGATGAGGATAAAAGAGCCAGCAACCTGCTACATCATTTACATTGCATATCCACCAGCCATCAAGTTCTCTTGGCCCTCACAATGAGTAGGAACCTTGCGGTATATCCCATCACTAACTTGGCTTTAAATACAATGCCAAGGAAGCACTAAGTTACTAGAAACTCTCAGAAAAGCAAGAGAGAAAACTCAGAAATGTAGATTAAGGTAGGTAATAGGGATAGGGTTAGGTGGATCCACTAAAATAGTAGGGTGGAAGATAACTATCTATTACCTAGCATAAATCAGGGTGTCACGTTAAAGGTGCAGCCATTTTCATGATCAATGCCATTCCCAGGTCAGCAATGAAAGAAGAGGGAAACAGGGAAATTTATAGTAGAAGTGAAAGGGATACAGTTCAATTGTTTAATTGAACTCACGGCTAAGATTGTAAGCACCATAATGCATTTGATCTCGTCAGTGGGTCCCCAAGGACCCCAGCTCGACAAGGAGTTGGGATCAGGGGGCAATTTCTAAAGTGGAATCAACTATAAAGAAACTTGAGAGAAGGAAAAACCAAGTTATGATGCAAAGATGATATTAACTGAAACTAAAATCAAACCTTGTATACTAACTAAACTGTTTTCCATAATTTGGAATGGGGAAACAAAGCCTGACAATTGGAAATAGAAAGTCATAGCTAGATGCCGCAGAAAGCTAACCTGGCAATGTAGCAACTGCAAAAGCATTGTACTTACATTATTTGTACTAAATATATTTAGTGTACTTAATCTCAATACCCTGGAGAATAAGCTGATAAAAAGCTTGTTACGGACAAGCTAGTTGCATTAAATGCATGAGATGAAAAATCAAATGCTTGTGTAAAGCAATACTGTGCCACAGTGAATGGAATTTAAAAATCACATTCTAAGGGCTTTTGTCAATTGTGTGATGGCATCTGGCAGCATCCAAAGACCAGTGTTATGGAAAGGCTTTCGTCAATAAGATATTACAGTTAAACGTGTAAAGCTAATTGAAATTATGCGTAATCCAAGTAGGTACAAAGTTAATACAGACGCCTCTTTTTCAAAAGAAAGTAGTGGGGGTCTATAAGAGAATATTATTTCACCTTTCAGGTTTGATCTACTCATAAACATATCCATAAACCTTATCTTGAATAAAATGGTCAGAGAGGTAAGAGGTGGATTAGATTACAATCAAAATGGAATCTTGACTAATTTGGAATATGGAGATGATGTTTAAGTAAGAAAGGCCACAGGATTTAAAAAGCTGACTACATAAAAAGAATAAAGTAGCTTAGCCAGACCACTGAGCTGACTTTCAGCTCTCATAGGGCTGGCCCGAAGTATTTGATCAAATAAAATATCAAGTCTAGGCCAGAGGCAAAGCTCAAGAACCAAATTGTTCATTCGGTGTGATGACGAATGAGTGACAATTAAACTAAAAACTACATCAAGGCACACACTCACACTGGAACACATGCACAAAATAAATACATTTACTCATGTATCCACCCATAAGTAAAAAATAAAATTGGAATAAGTTAAGCAACATTTAAAAGTTTTGTTTTTAGAATTCATTTAACAGTGTAAGGATTTTTGTATTTCCATAATTTACTCAGATTTATATTTTATCAGCTAATATACACTTCTTCATGAACATAAAGATGGGCATGACTGAAAATGCAAAGGATTCTGACATGATATCTGTCATAGATCTGATTCCAAAAGTCGACAGTCGTTGTTGATCATACTTTGGGCATTTACATACCCCATATCTGACTGTTGCAAGCTGAGCCATGTGGGTTGCTCATTTAGTGTCCATAGATCAGATGGGTATGACCTATACGGAGATGTGTAAGAATTATTTGTGCATGTCTGTCTGTCTGATATGATGAATTCCATTTTCCAATATCAGGTTTTATGTTTTAATTTATCATTTACCTATTCTTTATTCCATATATGTTGCCATTTCCTTATAATAACCCTCTTTATATATGTTACATAATCACTCAAAGGGAGATTTACATTTGATCTTGTCATTTGATTTGCTTCTTTGGCTGCCTTCATCTCCTTTGATCCCTACATGGGCAAGATCCAACATATTTCTACATTTTCCCCAGTCACTAAAATTCACAAAATTATTGAGTGATATTTCATTAATTATTTTTATGGCTGAGGCAATTGCACACAGCTCTGCTGTGAATATTGAAGCTGTATTAGGTAGAGAGAATTGATAAGATTTGTCTTGGAATACTGCAGCAAATCACACTCCGTGTTCTGATTTAGATCCATCTGTGTATATTGCGTAATATGGACTTTTTCGGCTCATATGCACTATGTTGTCTATGGCGTTCTGGCATATATGAATATTTTTTATTATATTTTAATTGTGTACAAAATTTTATTTTATTCATTGTCCAAGGAGGGGGTAATTTTACTTTTGGAGGAATTAGTGACTCAAACAATCTTCTAGCTCTAATTGAAAAAGGGGGTGGATGATTGTTTTTTAACATATCCCTTAGTTCAAAAATTTTGTTGTTGGAGAATCACTTGTCCTAATTCTCAGAGCACTCTTCATTATTACAGGTTCTTCTCTATGGAGAAAGAGAAAGAGGTAGTGCACCACATTCAACCTGTAAAGAAGAGGTCGGTGATGATTAAAGGCTCCTAAACATATTCTAAGGACCTCATCATGAACTGGGTCTCACGTTTTCAGTGCTGCGTCTGATGCCGAGCCATATACTTCGCGACCGTAATCAATGATGGACAGCACTGTTACTCTATACAGTGATGTAAGGCTTTGTCTATCGGCTCCCCAAGTGGTGTTTGATCATTTTCTAATAGGATTTAATGCTCTTTTACATTTTGATTCCAACTATGTTTTGTGAGGTTTCCAGTTTAAGCGTGCATCAAATACTAATCCTAAAAATTTTCCAGTTTTTTCAATTGGTATACAATGATTTCTGATTTTTACATCTATTTCTTCACCTTTCATCCACCTTTTATTTTTATAAAACACGACTGCTTGAGTCTTATGTATGGACAATTTAAATCCTACAGATGAGGTTCATTCGTTTATTTTTATTATACTTTTATTAATGATGCGCTCTGCATGTTTAATAAGAGATGCTGAATAATATATGACAAAATCATCCATATGTAGGTTGCTTTTAATTCCTGTAGGTAGATTTTTATTCACATCATTAATTGCTAAGGAACAATGTGCCACTAAGGACACTTCCCTGTGGATCATCATTTTCAGGTGGAAATGTTTTGGACAATATATAATCAATTCTCACTTGAAAACTACAATTTGCTGAAAGGTTTTGGATGAACTTAGGTAAATGTTCAGGATGTTGTTCTTTTGTAAAGAACAACATCAAAGTAAAAAAAAAACTGCTTACAATTATTTGGTTTTACTCAAATCCTCTACGTATATGGTCTTCTAAGTTAGAGAGTGAATCTAACGTAGACATGTTACATTGTTACATTTTCTCGATTGTGCTATGTTAATCGAGCATTTACCATTTTTTCTAGTAATTTGCATAAGCAACTTGTTAGAGAAATTGGCCAGTAGTTATTTACATTACTTGGATCTTTTCCAGGTTTGGGGATAGGAATTATTATTGCTTTACGCCATTCATCAGGAAATGAATTTATAAGCCATAAATGATTATAAAATTGTAATAAGTATGACTTTACCAAAGGTGCTAAGTGGCAGATCATCTCAAAACAAATAATGTCACCTCCAGGAGCAGATTTATTGTTGTTCGTGGGATCATATTTTAATTCTTGATTGATTGATTGATTGTGTCTATCAAAACTGGCGTCACAATATCTAGGTTATTGACACCAAAATAAATTTAAATTGAAATTTTTTTTTAAATAAATCTCCTATAAAATATCTGAAAATAGTATATGTATATAAATATATTTGTTCAAATATATAGATTCTTATATAAACATTTTATGGATATCAAATGCTGACCGAGGCCGAACCTTCCACAAAGATATATAACTGCTCTAAATTACAATCCTTTCCAAGAATTGTAGCTAGAATAAAATTACCTTCTCTGCCCCGCCCCCAAGACAGGAACCTATGTCTCAAATTCCCAAGTCTGGGACATTCAACCAGCAAATGTCTTACAGTCAAGGGCAACAGCACAGTTCTCGCAAAACGGAGGATTTTCACGAGACATCAAGAACCCATGAGTGAGTCTTGTATGTCCAATCCTCAATCTGCACAACGTCGTTTCCTGTCTCCTTGGCATATAGGGGTATGACCAAGGAGACACTGATGCCGTGATACTGCGCATGTTTTCATAAGTTAAAATATCGTGCCACTGGGACTGCCAACATTTTTTTATTCTCTGACCTACTAGAGGATATAAATCCCAATAAGGTAGTAGGCATGTTGTGGGTTCTCAGGAGCCGACTGCCGACTTAGTAAGTTGGTCAGCTTAATTATTCCCAACCACCCCAACATGGGAAGGCACCCAACAGAACTTTACTTCTTTGCCTCTTCTTTTCAGTAAAAGCAGCCATTCCAATATAACTAAAATCAGAGGGTTTAACGAGTTAAAAGCTTCCAGCGACTGAAGAACATTTCTTGAGTCAAAATATAAAATAAAATTATATTAATTCTGAATTAAAATTTCCTTTAAAGCCTTTAAAACTGCATATAGTTCTTGCCTGAAAAAAAGTTGATGCAACTAATGATAACCTCCCGCTTCTTTCTAAATCAGGGAAGGCCACTCCAAAGCCGACGCCAGCGTCTGAATTTGAGCCATCCCTGAAAACTGCAGTGGATATGCATTGTTGTAAGGAATTTTCTAAAATTATTGACCACATGGCCTCATTGGACAATTCTGTCTTGGTAAAATTAAAATATCTACAGAATTTTACCTCTGGAAAGTTCCAAGGGGGACAACTGAATATTTTGCTAGAAAAATCTCGATACTTGGCATGTTTAATTCACTGACAAAAAAATTTACTCTAAAAGCGAATGGATGAGGTTGCTCGGGGTGATTTTCATAAAAATGCTGATCCCTTTCCTTTTTCATACACATGCTGGTTAAAAACTTAGGTAGCCTCTGAAATCTATACCAGCTCTGAACCGCTTGTAATGAAGATCTAGCGGCAACTCACCAGCATCTACAAGCATGCTCTCGGTGGGAGATGATTTAAACGCTCCTGTACACAACCGTACTCCTCCATGATGAATTGAGTTGAGCATTTTAAGGCTATTTGGCTTTGCAGAAGTATACACTTCACACCCATAAGTGAATTTTGAAAAGACCAAGGCTTTATATAGTCTCAACATCTGAGTTAGGTTTGGACTCCACGAAGTGTGAGACAGGACTTTCAGCAAATTCATTGCTTTCATGCATTTTGCATTAAAATATATTTCAGATGTGGAAACCAGGTCGGCTCGCTATCAAAAATCAACCCTAGAAACCTTGTTTCACTGGCACGTGGAATTCTCTGCCTCTGTATGAGTAAATCTGGATGAGGATAGAATTACCTTATAGGGCAAAAGTGCACGGTTACTGTTTTACTGGCAGAAACATCGACCCACTTTACTACATTATCAATGCAGAGCTGAAAGCGGCATTCAGCCACTGCTATCCTTGTTGCTGCAAAGGAAATCAAAAGGTCGTCAACAAAAAGGGTATATGTTATATCTGGGGGAACTGTTTTGGAAACCCCACTGATTGCCAAGGCGAACAAGGTTACACTTAAAACAATTCCTTATGGTACTCCTTCTTCTTGATTGAATACATCTGACAATGTTGCTCCATCCTGAACCTGAAATAACCTATTTTTTAAAGAAACCTTAATAAAGAGGGGCAAATTGCCTCTCAGGTTACATTCATAAAGGACTCTCAAAATACCATAGCTCCATGTTGTATCATAAGCCGTCTCTAGATCAAAGAAACAGTGATGTGATGCTGCTTGTCAGTAAAAGCTTCACATACTGAAGATTCCATTTGAACCAATACATCAGTTGTGGAGTGCCTACTTCGAAAACCACACTGAGCAGGCAATAGATATTTACCCCTTCCAAGTACCAAACCAATCATGATGTCAATGCAATAGGACAATAATTTTCTGTCTAGAATGGATCTTTTGCTGGTTTCACGAATGGCAGTAATTTTAGCATCTCCCAAAGCTTGGAGAAGATATGTTCTAGGTAAATTCTGTTAATAAGGCTTAATATGAAAAGTCTGATATTTTCAGGGGTATGCTTAATCAATGAATATGTTAAATCATCCAGTCCAG
>NC_087208.1:69307630-69312630 GCF_015104395.2 Macrobrachium nipponense | reverse complement strand
GGCTTTGCGATAGAATGAACTACTCTCTTTAACAAAATAGCAGACACCATCAGGCCCAGCCGCTGCTCCATTTTTAATTTCATTAATAGCCTGCACAATATCGGCTTCATTAATATCTATGTTTGATAAAATATTCACTATTCTTTAACATAATTCACCACGTTCACAAATACTAGGTCTAAAGTTTTATATATATATATATATATATATATATATATATATATATATATATATATATATATATATATATATATATATATATTTGCCCAATTCTCACAAAATATTGGTGCATTTTGATTCGTTGTGAAAGGGATTTTCCGGTTTGTCCGTAATATATTTTATCAGACTTTTTACAAGGAATTTTATATATGTAGCCGGAATGTCTTTAGGAATTCTTTATTACTAAACCTAACAAATATATTACTGAAAACATTTATGTTAAAAAGCTTTAAAATTCTAAGAATTCCACCTTAACTTTATTCGGTTCTAGGTTCTTTTCGCCCGCAGGTCTTTTCACCGCCGGAATTTTCGCCCGTGGTCCTTTTTTTTGCCGCAGGTTTTTTTGCCGTTAGAACTTTTTGCCGTGAGGATTTTTGGCCGCAGAATTGAAAAAAGAATAGCCCATTATGGAACAATACAACGCTGTTGTTGGTGTTAGGTAAATATCAAAGTATTGAAGCTAGTTGTAATGCATTTTTTTTTAACGCTTGTTGTTTTGAAATGTTTACAGTATTGAAACTACTTGTAATGTAATTATTTAAATGGCTCATTTTGTTTCTCTACTCTTTTCGGTTTTTCTTTGTCTTTTGTAGGCGGTTAATGGGCTTTTGCTTTTGTTTAAATTCTGCGGCCAAAAATCCTCACGGCAAAAAGTGATAACGGTGAAAAGACCTGCGGCAAAAAGACCGGCGGCGAAAAGACCTGCGGCGGAAAAAACCGGTCACGACTTTATTCACAACAAACCAGCAATGGTGATATGCAGAAGGCAATGTTCAGAGATATTTACAAACATTATACATACTGGTGCACTTGCCTGCCTAGCCCTACCCCGGAATAATCACTTTAATTTGTACAAGCTATGAGCAAGTGCATTTCTATTAGCGCTATAATCAGAGGAAATTCACTTATTAACAAATCCATCCATATAGAGCTTTCAATAACTGAAATATGTTACTAAATGTTTCCCAAAAAACACTTCCAACTTGTACTGGGTGTGTAAACGGCTTTCTTATGACCAAACAACCAACTGACTCGAAATGAATGCTATCAGCTGCCTTGTATAGCTTCTGATCGCCTAGAACTTTCTCCAAGTTTTCAGAAAGTTCTTTGCCCTTACTAGTACAGTCTGCTGACTACTGACATGTCACTAGTACATTTTCCTGACCAGGGCAAATGTCACTTATATACACTGCATAAACAAAGGCTTCTACATCACAAATATATATATATATATATATATATATATATATATATATATATATATATAATATATATATATATATATATATATATATAACGCACACACACACATATACTATATATATATATATTATATATGTGTGTGTGTGTGTGTATGTGAGTGCATGTGTGTTCTTACAGATATATGGAGATTGAAAGCTGAATACTAGGGTTACAGAACAGCTTACCGTTTAAAAACAGGTTACATGTTGTCTCACACCCTCCTCCCACCCAATCACTCACAAAGGTAAGAAAGAAAGTCAGCTCCTGAAAGCTCCCACCAGCCATAAACTCAGGACACAAATACTACAATCACTTTAACAACGGAACAAACTCAAACGTGGAATTTGGTATCAGATTCCCTGTGCAGTAGTAATTCCAATCATTTCCAAAATATGTTTTAGGTGGAGATATGCACTTCATTGCCAGGTATTAACTGGATATTAATTACATGAAAGGTGTCTCCTTACAAAAGTATTTATAATATAGCCACATTATCAAAATAAGAATGGGATGGGTGTCGTAAACACCGTCATGCCAACACATACACATTACATCATATGTAATAGGTATATATATATATATATATATATATATATATATATATATATATATATATATATATATATATACATATATATATATATATATATATATATATATATATATATATTATATATATATATATATATATATATGATATATATATATATATATATATATATGAATATATATATATATATATATATATATATATATATATATATATATATATATATATATATGTATGTAAGTAAATGAAGGCTGGAATTTGACATTATGACAGATTTATTCCGACATTTCGCAGTACATCATTGCATCCTCAGGGAGTTCTACAATAGATATAAATAAAATCATTTTTTTATATTAAAAAATTATAAAATTAAAAATAATAGTTATCTATAAGTCTACTTAACAGGAAACCATGCTTAAAAACACACAATAAATTAAATTTACGGTAAAAAACCAAGTTTCATAATAATAATAATAATATTATATTGGAAGGAGACCCTCTAACGAACAAGTTTTATTGAAAGATGCTGCTGCATCAGCTTTCAACTGTAAATAGTATTCTCTATTTTTCTAATAATTGCTTTCTCTCTGCTATTACAAACTGGCGCGTATTACGCCGATACTACTCATGAGGAGGTAATTTCAAGCATGTAACTTACATATCTATTTGTCACATTAAATAGAAAAACAAATAAATCAAAATATGAGACGAATTAGTGGCCAAGGTTTCTCTCGGCATCATCCGAGCATGATCACGGCAGTAGGTCGGAGCAGATTGTAGATGCTGTCGGGATCTACTCAATATATAGGAAAGGCAGGTCAGCAGGGGGTCAACCGCTAACTGAGTTTTCATCGGTAGGTGGTCGCAAATGCGTTCCTGCTATTGGTTGGAGGAAGTTTCCTTCAAGATACTTCTCGTCGCTGCCCCAAGGTCGCGGTGTTGCAGCCTAGCAGATCGTCGAGGCTGGGGCATGGCATCCCAGGGCGTTGTGTGGCGACGGCTCGCTTTGTCACTGGCAGCTGGCTGCGGGGCTGCTTGTCTCATCTGGTATTCTCTGATCGGGGGTGTCGCTCGGTCTGGTATTATCTGCACTATTATTCATACTCGCAGGTCTTCTTAAGTTGGTGGGAAGGAAGAGCACTTCCTGCGTCGTATTTAATTAGGGCCTAGAGCGGTGGCAAACGTCGCCTTCCTATTATCTCAATATTCTTGATAATACCGTCGCGGGAGATAGGTTCCTGGGCTGTCCAATGTATGGTTTTTTGTTTAATTGTTCCTTCTTGTACGTGGCAAGAAACCCTCTTGGACAGTTTCATAGAAGTTATACCAACATTAGAGCCGGGACATCCACGGACGGGGCATAAGAATTGGTTATAACTAACAGGTTGGGACTGTTTCAAGAGGTCTCTTACTGGGCGTGTCGGGTTGTTTTCATAATAAGGTCATGGGTATGTCGATTTTAATTTTTTTATTATTTTTTTACATTGGTTTGAGATAGTACAATGTAAAAAAATCATTTATTGTCACATAAATTACGAATGATAACAATGCAGAAAGTGATCGTATTCATTTGCTCATAAGTAAACTGGCGTCAGTTTAGGGGAAGATGCATATATCCCCCACTACTCTACTATCTCTCTACTAATTATCTATAGTATTATATATATATATATATATATATATATATATATATATATAATATATATAAATATATATATATATATTAATATATATATATATATATATATATATAATAATGATAATCAATAGCTTGATTGCCCGTGCTTTAGTGTGTGAAAAGGATCACTTCATCAACCAACAGAGCTCTAATCATGTTAGGAAAGTACTTTAATTATACCGCAGAATATCTATAAAAGAGATCTCTGATAATACATCAAAACAATAACGATTCCAAAATGAAAAATTACTTCAAGACAAGAGATAAGTATCAACAACTGCACCAACAACAATATACAATATACAATATATATATATATATATATATATATATATATATATATATATATATATATATATATATATAATAATATATATATATATATATATATATATATATATATATATATAATTGTGTGTATATGAATTTTTCATCACATCACCGTGATTCAATATATACATCGAGTTACAAATTGTCCTTTGAATATCCAATTCACTCGACCTCGGAATTATTCACATATGTTAACCGATGTGGAATTCTTTAGTTGATAATAATTTCTTCAACTCGTGGGTTCGAACCAGCACCCAGAGGAGAAAGGACAAATCAGGACTTCGGTGACGTTATCGATAGGGCCAACAAATGAGGTTAAGTTGATACTGATTCCGACCTACACATCTCTGTCGAACTCAGGGATTTGTAATTAGAATCGATACCCAACCCCCTCTACCATGAAACGAAGTCGGAATGTTTTGCCGCACATAGCCATATTATGAATTTTCTATAACATCACCATGATTCATATACATATATCGAGCTACATACGTTCTTTAATGTCCAATTCACTCTACCTCGGACTTAATATATTTTTTCATGTATGTTAACCGAATGGGAATTTTTCAGTTAATAATATTTTCGTATTTTCTCGTGGGGTTCGAACCAGCGCCCAGCGGATAGAGGAGAAATCAGGACTTCAGTGATGTTATCGACTGAGCCAACAAGTGAGGTATAAATTGATACTGATTACACTTATAAATCACTGTCAAACTCAGGTATTTGTAATTCGAATCGAGTAGAGCTAATTAGATATTAAAGCACCTTTTTAGCTCGATGTATGTATAGAATCATGGTGATGTGATAAAAAAAATTCCTAATATGGCTATGTGCAGCAAACGTTCGACTTTGTTAACATGGCAAAAGAGACTGGATATCGATTCTAAATACAAATACCTGAGTTCAACAGTGATTTGTAAGGTCGGAATCGGTAGCAACTTATACCTCACTTTTGGCCCAATCAATAACATCACTGAGTTC
>NC_087208.1:69295130-69297630 GCF_015104395.2 Macrobrachium nipponense | reverse complement strand
TATATATATATATATACATCCAGTGTAGTATGTAGGAACACATACTTGAGAATATCCTTAAATCCACGGTAGAAAGGTAAGTGAAACAGGGACTTGAACTTGGAACAAATACTTTCCTAGTATATTCTACATTTTCAAATTTCACACTGAATGCAATAGAAATTGATAGACTTTTATATACAAAAAACAGAAAGAGGGGACAGAGTACAGTTTGTTAATCTGGGCAGCGTGATCTTTTCAGCAAAAAAGATAAGGAAAGAGGATCAAGGTATAATCCAGGATGGAGATTTAAATTCCTTGTTGACGTGGCTTCAATAATAATGGACTCCAATTGATTTCTTTTGCGGTGATCTTTGTTCCTGCAGATTATCGAGGAATTATACCAATTAATAACATGGCCTGTCTTAAGCCAAAGATCCACAATGCCATTATTTGTTAATCTTCTTGATTTGGCATATTTGTGGTGAGAGCATCTTAACTTTAGTTCTTTTGAAGTTAGCCCAATATAAATCTTATTCCATTCTTCACAAGGAATACTGTAAAATATCGTTTAAATTTGGCTGGCTATTCTTAATTAGTTTATTTTTATGAATATTATTATGTTTAAATACTAAGTTAACATCAATAGTTTTTAGAATGGGTACAGCAGGAATGAAATTAGGATGGAATGGTACACAGAGAATATTCTTATATTCTTTGTTAATACTTGTTGGATTGTGGTACATCTTTTTTGCTTTATTTTTAAAAAAATTCCAAAAATATGGAGGGTAACATAATGAATCGCCTATTTCATCATTAATTTGAAAATTATCCAAAAATTCCTGACTACAAATTCTAGGAGCTTTGAGATACATACTGGAAAATGTTGACATCTTAATTTTTTTTAGCATGGTTAGAGTACAAATGAATATATGCCAAGTTATTCAGTTATTTGTGGATTTCCTATTTACATTAAAACTAAAATTGGTGTTGTTTCTAATAACTAAGACATCCAAATGTTATACAATTTTTTTCTTCATACTCTATTGGGAATTTCATGGAGGGTATAAGATCATTAATTGTATGTAGAAAATCAGGAATATTTACATTTTCTTTTACAAAATAAAAGCAATCGTCTACATATCTAACCCAATATACCTTAGCAAATAAATTTCTTGGAATAAGTGGAGAGTCAAAAAATTCCAAGTAAATATGAGACAAGATTGGCGAAAAAGTGTTATCCATGGCCATACCAAATATATGTTCATAAAAATTATCATTGAAAGTGAATTTACAATTATACAAATTTATACAAAGAGATACCAAAATTAATAATGACATTAGTAGGTAATTCTAGATTATACATGTCCAAATGTTGTGATAAATATTGAAGTAAGTCATCAATAGGAACTTTCCCGTAAATAAAGATGTTACATCGGAACTGATTTATCTGTCAGCACTGTATAATTCAATAGGGGAGAGTTTAGCACAGAAATCAAGAGAGTTTTGTAAATGGGAATTTGAAATAGTACCCAGGATAGGTGACAGTAATTTAACTAGATATTTTGACAGTTTATAGCTAATAGAACCAGTTGAACTGATAATGGAATGAATGGGGAAATCTCTTTTATGGGTCTTGATTAATCCATACATGTAAGGTAAAGATGGGTAAACCGTCGTTACTTTCTCTTTTATTGAACTGAATTCCTTTAGTTTATTTTTTATTTTAGAACTGAAACTTTTAATGACATCACCTAATAGGTCTTTCCGTAGCTTTTTGTAAGTACTGGAGTCTGATAATAAGTTTACATTTTTTCCAAATAACTAATTTTATCCATTACTACAAAACAATTGGATTCGTCAGCTTTAGTAAACTTTTATCAATCTTCGTTTCTTGAATTGAATCGATAAACGTTTTCGGGAAATTCAATATTTTATTAGATATTTGAAGTAATCCCACAAAAATGCCCTTTAACTAAATTCATTGACAGTGATATACTTGTGTTTTTCTTTTCCAGTTTGGGTATCTCTGAAATGATGTTTGTGCACGAAACCTCATCACTAATGGCATACGATAAACCATAACCTAAAGCACATTTAGGATTCTGGTTCAGTTTTGCTCGAAATATTTATTCACAATCTCCTTTATATTTTGTTATTCCAGTCACTTTATCTCAATGAGGCTTTTTTAATTTGTGATTCAGGTGATGCAATAGTTTGTTTAGTTTGAATCTAAGGTTATTATAAATTTTGTTCAGTAGCACCGTTCTCCAATCCACGGGAATGTTGTCCATGAAATCAAGTCGGTCATTTTCTCAATTTCTTGAAAATATTAAATAAAAAAAAAATCCTATATGTTTTTTGAGGGAGATGATAATTAATTGACAAGGAATGGCAAAATAGTTAAAATGTTAAAAGAGAGAGAGAGAGAGAGAGAGAGAGAGAGAGAGAGAGAGAGAGAGAGAGAGAGAGAGAGAGCAGGGAAAAATAGGAAGGAGATTAAAGTACCCGGAAATGAAAA
>NC_087208.1:69213533-69294630 GCF_015104395.2 Macrobrachium nipponense | reverse complement strand
TATAATGAACAAACCGTTATCCTTTTGTCTAATATGACTGAGGCAGCAACAGCTTGTAGAGTTGTATTTAATTGTATTGTGGAGTGCTGCAGAGATTTATTAACAATAATTGCAGCACCTCCATGGCAGCGATCACTAATTGGGGGAAAAGAGTTAAAAATAGCATAATCAGTCCAGGATTATAAGGAAGAGTTACCTAACATAGTCTCTGTAGGTATACAATCCCTGGATTGAATTCATGCATTAAAACTTTAAAGTCTTTTGTCCGGGCTTCTGAGACCCTTACAGTTCCACTGAAGGACATCGAACTTGAATGTTAAAGTGGTAATGTACTACTTCCCACTCTTTGGAGGGGAAGTACTGATCCTAGGGTGGTGGAAAGGAAAACTCTTCCTTAATAAGAGACTGTTTTCTTGATCCCTTTTCATCTTTTTCAGAGATCAAGGTTCTTGGCTGACAAACAGATTTCTGAATTCGAGGCTGATGCTCAGGATTTTTTACTGTGATTCTGTGCATCACTACTGCTATTAGTCTTGGGGCGGCAAGACTGATGAGAACTCACATGTCTTTGAACTGGATCTGCTTTTGGAACTATCTTCCTTGGCGGAGAGATCTCTTCCATAACACTGTACCCATTTGAAGTTTTTATGATAAAACTTTCATTATTCGGGGACATGTTTCTTATACGCTTCCTGGTGAGCGCAGCTTTAGTTTTATCATGTTTCTTAGTGACTGTGATAATTGATGGATCCGAGCTAGTTCTCTCTAGTTTGGACCACTCCTTTGGTTGCTTCTTGGTGATATCATTATTTGTGGATTTTGCAAACTTTGCTTAGGGCTGAATTTTGCAACCGCTACATTTGTATCAGCTTGAGAGGATAAATTGTCCATGCTTTTGGAAGAAAAAGTTTTAGTATTGGGCTTCAAAGCACTTGTTGACATTAGTTTCCGATTATTATTTCCAGTGCAAGGAGAAACAGGTGTCTGATGCTTACTGTTAGATTCAATTACTGGTGGCCTCTCATTGCTAGAACTCTTCATAAACTTTAATTACAGAAGCATGGGTAGAGTTGGCACTCTTGTTAGCCCCCAGTTACCTTACACGCTTTGCTGCACTGATGCTGAGATGTTCATTATCAGCCACTGCCAAACACATCTTGCTCAAACCTGTATCTGAGGCAAGTCCTAGTGTTTGGAGAATCATCACCCTTGCACTGGAAACAATAACGGGCTGCTTCACACTTGTCCAAATTTTCATGCTCGGCTGAGCACACAGAACAACTCTTATTGTTTCCACATGAGTCTTGAATGTGGCCATATTCGAAGCATTTGTGACATTGTTTAGGGTTTCTTTTATATTTTTTTACTTGCATCCTCTCATGGCCAACATTGATAGTATGAGGCAAGTAATTGGAGGAGAAAGTTAAAAGCATAGCTGCATCCCCTCCCAATTTTTTTACATGAGACACACAAGGAGGGCACCTAAGGAGAATCTCCTTCTCATTAAAAACATGCAAGTCTCTGGAATAAACTACCCCTTTCAGCGTGTTAAAGAATCTGTGGCGATGTTATAGCCTCAATATTTCCACTTTTTGGGGGTTTAAACTTTGATAATAAAATAGCTTGCGTCTCATTGCCTGCTTTTATGAGTAAGTTCTTTCCATATCGTTTCAGATTACCGATAGGAATAGAACCCACTTTGTTCTCAATACATTCTGCAGCTTTAATGAATTTTCCTTCCCTCGTTTATAACTGGCATCATACCATATAGGGGGAGGAAGCGTCCTGGTATATGTTGCTGGTCCACATTCTTCGTTCTTAGGAACAAAATCGAATGGCTCATCGTTCAAATTCCTCACCGAAAACACCTTGGTGCTTAAAACAGTCATTTAAATGTGGCCATTTTATTTCATTTGTGCCTCACTAGCTTCTTTGGAAGAAGAAAATCTAATATATGCAGAAAAGACTGCTTGTCTTTTTATAGAAGCATTTTAATCCTCTGCACCTTACCAAACTGTTTTGCGACACTATGCAAGCACTCGTAGTCCAAAGAAAGGTTTGCATTAGTGCAATAGCACTCTATTGTTCATGTCAAATCCACCAGTTTAATAGCACCCTGGTGTCTCGGTGCATGGTTCTGTGTGATAGCCGAGCTCATATCTGCGTCCATGCCTGAAGTTGTCGCCAGTGCCGTTAAGTCGTCAGATCCAGGGGAGGGCAAACATTCGTCGATATCCATAAATTCAAATATATTTGTAGACTGCTTGGTTATATCAAGAAGGTATCATGGGTCAGTCAGGTATTCAAATTTTCCACCAATGGCACAAGTAAGAGTCTACTCCCAATGGTCCACCCCATACACTACCCTTACGGGATAGCACCAATATGCTTGCAGTGGCCCAGGTATAAGCCTATCCGCCTGCTGGTAGTTCTGCCCCAACTAATGGGGACCGACTCCCCACTCCAAACGTATTGGTGGGCTTCTGGACAAAAGCCAGGAGTCCCATCCCAAACACCAGCCCGCCTGGATTCCGATGGGCTGATGTTTGGAGATGGTTCCACCCTCAAGGTACCAATGCGAGGGTCCCATCACTACCTCTTGGGTCCAAACCATATCAGGTGGCGACTCAACCACCACAACTCCCACAATTAGCTTCGAAAGCAAACCCCTTCCAAAAGATGATCCCTTCTCAGACTCACCTAAGCAGTAAAATTTAACAAAAGTGGAAAATTCCACATAATTAATCCAAAATGCTAATAAAAAATGCTACATGAAGGAGAAGGATGAAGTAAGAATGAAAAAAATTGCAGAAAGAAGAAAAAGTTGGATCAGCTGCTGGTCCCTAAGCCCTATACCCACACCAAGGGGTCAGCAACTAGGGGGAGGTGGAATTTTGGAAGGTGCCAATTCATGAACATTCTGAGTCAATATAGAATTTTCATTTACAGATGCTTTTAGCCGGATCTGAAATGGAACAGATCTTAACTTGAATTTGCTAGCATCAAGTTGATGAATAACCTTATCTGATTAGATGAAAATAAAAAATTATGACTGGGCAAGAGGAAAAGCTCTGGAACTGAATTGTTAATTTGGGGTGAAGACAAATGAGTGAAAATTAAACTAAAACCTGCACAAAGGCACACACTCACACTGGAACACATGCACACAATAAATACATTTACTCATGTATCCATATACGCATAAAAAATAAAATCAGAACAAGCTAAGTAGCATTTAAAAGTTTTGCTTTTAAAATTCGTTAAATAGTCTAATAATTTTGATATTATCACGTTTTACTTAGGTTTATATTTTATCAATTAAATTACACTTTTTCAAGAACATGAAAATAGGCATGACAGAAAATGCAGAGGATTCTGACAAGATTTTTTTCATAGAGCTGTTTCCAAAAGTCGACAGTCGTTGCTGGTTGTACTTTGGGCATTCGCATAACACATGTCTGACAGTTATAACCACCTTGCACTCTGCGCACTCAGGAGCTGAGCCACGTGGGCTGCTCATTAAGTGTCCATGTGTCAGACGGGTATAGCCTATACAGAGACGTGTCAGAATTACTTGTGCATGTCTGTCTCTCTGATATGATGAACTCCACTTTCCAACATCAGGTTTTATTTGTCTAATTTATTATTTTCTGATTCTTCACTTCAAATATGTTGCCATTTCCTTGTAATACCCATCTTTATGTGTTTTATGTGTTTTATGTTTTATGTGTTTTACATAATCATTCATAGGGAGATTTACACTTGATCTTTTCATTTGCTTTGCTTCTTTGGCTGCTTTGTCAGCCTCTTCATTTCCTTTGATCCCTACATGGGCAGGGATCCAACATATTTTTACATATTTCCCAATATATCTAATTTATGAAGTAATAATTTAATTCGTTCTACAATATTATTTTTTAGTATATAACTCTGGATGGCTTCTATGGCACTTCTCTAGTCACTAAAAATCACAAAATTATTGAGTGAGTGATGTTTCTTTAATCATTTTTATGGCCGAGGCAATTGCGCACAGCTCCGCTGTGAATGAAGCTGTATTAGGTAGAGTGAATTAATATGATTTGTCTTGGGACACTGTAGCATATCTCACTCCAAGTTCAGATTTAGATCCATCTGTGTATATTGCATAATGTGGACCTTTTCAGCTCACATGCTCTATTGTATGTTGTCTATGGTATGCTGGTGTATGTGAGGAATTTTTTTGATAAATTGTTTGTGTGCAAGTTTCCATTTTATTCATTGTCTAAGGAGGAGGTAATTTTACTATTGGAGGAATTTGCATATTCATATTTAGTGACTCAAACAATCTTCTAGCTCTAATTGGGAAAGGGGGTGGATGATTGTTTATAAATATGTCTCTTAGTTCAAATAATTTTTTTGTTGGGGAATTGCTTGTCCTAATTCTCAGAGCACTCTTCAATGTTACAAGCTCTGTATGGAGACCGAGAGGTAGTTTACCACATTCAACCTGTAAAAAGAGGTCAGTGATGATTTACAGGCTCCTGAACATATTCTAAGGTCCTCATTATGAAATGGGTTCGTTTTCAGTGCTGCGCCTGACACCGAGCCATATATTTTGCTACCGTAATCAATGATAGATAGGACTGTTGCTAAGTGGTCGATCATCTCAAAGCAAATATTGTCACCTCCAGGAGCAGATTTATTGCTGTTCGAGAGAGCATATTCCAACTCTTCCATATTAAATTTTCTGTTATAATATATATCTTCTCGTGTTTCAAAATTTATTGTTATTAGCTCTTCATTTTTTTTCTTTGTGCAGAAGTGTTCATCTGAATTTTTTATCGCTACTTATATTCGCTAAGTTTTCTCCTATTATATTACTTATTTTCTTTTGGATCAAGTATTCTTTTTCCATCTTTCAGTATGGCATGTCTAGGTGGTTTAACTTGGGTACTATTTATTTTCCTGAATTTTTCCCATATTTTTTGTATGGGAGTATTATTAGAGAGATCTGATACATATTCCCTCCATGAAATTATTCTTCCTTGAATTACTTCCTTTTTAAAATTTGCAGATATTTTGTTGTATATAGGCTTTAAATAAGTAGCAATTTCTAGTAATAATATAGTCATTTTTTGTTAAAGTTCCTTCTAATATTGGTAATGTTTTTATTTACTGAACTTTATATTTAAATTATCTAGTCGTCTCCCTATTGATTGTTTTATATCAATTAATTCTGTTAGTTCATCAGACCGCCATGGCACTTCGTGCTTTGTTGGATGGGTCTTTGACTTTGGTATTGCTTGATCAGCAGCCTTTTTAATGAAATCAACAAGAATTTTTTTAGTTTCATTATCGTCATTTAAATATTCAAATGGTTGGATATTTCTTTGTGTGCATTTCATATTTCTCCCAATCTGCTTTATTAATCTTATAATTGAGGAACAAGGTTTTGCAGGATTATTATGTAATAAGGATATTAATATTGGGAAATGATAACTGGTGTGCATGTCATCAACTATATTCCAATCTATTCTGTCAACCATATGTGTTGTACAAAGAGTTAGGTCTACTGAAGAAAATGTTCAATGTGTTTTCAAAAAATACGTACTAATTTCGTCATCATTTACACAGCACATGTCGTTTGACTCCATGAACTCTTCAATTTTACTCCCTGCTCTATTTGAGATTGTACAGTTACACTCCCATATCGGGTTGTGAGCATTAAAATCCCCTACTATCAATGTAAGTTCTCTGGCATTGCCAAACAAATCCTCAAGTTTTTCAATGTCATAAGCTTTGTTAGGCTTGGCTGTATATGTTATAAACTACATAATTGTAGTTTTTTATTCGTATTTTGATGCTTAATATTTGCAAGTTATCAAAGTTTACAGGTACCCTGTCATAACATACTTTTTTATGTACATATATAGCAGTAACTAAATTTCCTTCTTCTTCTACTCCAGATGTAGATACTAAGGTATATTTACTGATTGCTGATATTGTCTTATTGACATGTTGTAAACATACTATCATTGGTTCGTATTCTTTCAGTAAGCGTTGTAATTCTCCCAAATGTAATCTGGTCTGGAGACCATTTATGTTCCATTGTATTATATAATTATTGAAAATATTATGTTAAGAGTGTTCAAGCATTACTTTCTTGTTGTGGTTTATCTATTTGCAGTTTTTCTAAAATTTTAGTTACGACATTTATTTGATTTTCCTTATAAGACATTAGGTGTCCAATGCACATACAGCCTTTTTTGTGAGTCTCTAGACTAGTGGTTTCTTTACTTCTATATTTTATAAAATTTCGAATAGCATTTGTTAAACTGTCTTTTGTTAGGTTTCTGTTTTTGTTGCATAATTCGATGAAACATTCATTACATCCACGTGTTTTTATGTGTCCTCCTTTTTTCATTTACTTTTAGTGCACCAATTACTGGTGAGGGAGTAATCTTTTCTCCCTTCACATAATCATTTTTGTCTATGGTGTTCTCCTCTATTTATTGCTCTGGGTATTTCCATCCATTTCTTTTATTATTACTTTAGGAGACAAGGGTAAG
Source organism: Macrobrachium nipponense (assembly GCF_015104395.2). Classification (NCBI taxonomy): domain Eukaryota; kingdom Metazoa; phylum Arthropoda; class Malacostraca; order Decapoda; family Palaemonidae; genus Macrobrachium; species Macrobrachium nipponense. The sequence goes on along the minus strand of NC_087208.1, from coordinate 69,288,082 downwards.
TTCTTATCATTTTCTGGTCTGTGCACTTTTTGTAGATCCTTGGTCTTTGCTTTAACAGATACCTCTCTAATAATTGTTGCTTTTTGGTTTTGGGTGGAGTACTCTCTACAGGCCTTTTCTTATCTTTAGCTTCCAGCTCATAACTATCTCGCGATGTTTCAGTTGCACAAGTTTCTTGGTTTCTTTCTATATTAGTTTTTTGTAAAGTTATTTTTTCTTCTGATTTATCTATTAGGGGTTTGTTACTTTCTTCCATTTTAGTTTCATTCCTTAAGCTCATTGCAGTAGAGAACATTTGCTTCCTAGCAGGATCATGCATTCCTCTAACTCTCAACTCTAGTTTGGCTTCTCTTATTGGCATTCCTGATCTCTCCTGAAGTAATTTCAATTCTGAATTGTATATATAATACATACAATCTTTAGACCTAGCATGGTGATTTTGGCCACAGTTCACACATTTTGGTTTACCACACTTCCACTGCGTGGTATGTTTGTCAGATCCACAATACGCACAAATCTACATATTTCTGCAATTTTTCTATGTATGCTCATATTTACTGCAGCTTTGGCACTGTAGTGCTTTTGGAACATAAGGTCTCAGTTTTCTCTGTTTTGGCCCATTATTTTAATTTTGAAAGGCAATTCTTGGCCTTCAAATTTTATTTTTGCTATTTTAATGTCTTATCCTTATTTTGTCTACTAGCTACACTGTATACTTCACAATCTTGCACATTGTTGTACCTTTTTCTAAGGGAATCCAGCAAAATATTTTTTTTCTATTGACTCTTCACTTACAGGAAGTACTACAGTACCCTGTATACTGTTCATATTGTCATGCTTTCTTATCGTTACTTTTATATTGTCTGTTCTATATGGTTAAATAATTTCTGGATTGATTTTTTGTACTGGTTTCTATTAACCACTCCTGTTCTTTTGTTTGTCTAAATGACATTTCTGAGGTTGGGTGCCTACTTGACAAATAATTTTCCAATCTTAATGCAGATATTTTTCTGTCAGTTTCCAAAGTCAAGAAAACCCTTGACCTCAATTTCCACTCCCAAAGAGGGAGTCACGTGAGTCAAGGTTAGGTCAATTCTAAATTTGCTTTTTCTTTGTGGCTTGTATGGTATTAAAGTTTCAATACAAGCCTGTTCTTCATTACCTGGGTTTTCCTTAGAATAGTCCATTGCCAAGCCAGAGGGCGTGGGGGTTTTTGTTTTAGTTTCCATATATAAAGATTAAATATTTCGTCCAGCATGAGATCCCTCTTACCGAGGACGCCCAACTGAGGGAGGAGCAATACTGTTACACTGTGGTAACTGTCCTGGGATACTCACCTGGATATACGCCATACCCACAGTGCCTTAAGGGTCGTCAGTCCCATGAGATCGGACCCAGCACTGTGGGCATGGCTTGACATAAAAATTTCCCCTCGCTCGACCACATCAGGTACTCTATTTTTATGGGTGGAGTGGCATGCCGTCCAACTCCACCCTCCATCAAGTTAAAAGAGCGGTCAATTCAATACTCTAAGACCATGCCAAGGTCGTCAACGAAAGAAGGAGGGAAGGGGGAAAATTTAGAGGAGGAGGAGGAGTAACAGAGTTAAAGGTCCCAGTGTTCAGTCGGATCCACAGCAGAGAGCGTAGGCATAAAGGGGAGTACTCTCTCTACAGTGGATCCCTGAGCCCCCCACCTCGTCAAGGGGTTGGGATTAGGGGGTCAAATTTGGTACAGCTTCTTGACATCTACTCCTAGTAAAGCGAACAGCAACTTTCTTACTTGTAGAGAACCTAAAATTATTTTGTTTTGCCCATCGAGAGATGGAGTTGATGGATTTTTGTAAATACCTGCAAGTTGATTCAGCACCCATATGCAGTGCAATAAATAGCCAGATCATCAATATTGATTGATTGATTGCTTGTGTAATATATCTGGCGTCACAACATCTGGGTAATTGACAACGAAATAAATTAAATATAAAAAATTAATTTTTTTTTAAATTTCATATAAAATATCTACAAATATATTATATAAAAATGTTCATATATATAAGTTCTTACATAGACAACCTATGTATAATTTAAATTTGGTTAAGGAGGCCCGCCTCCCTCATAAAAATATATAACTGCTCTATATTACAATCCTTTCCAAGAATTGTAGCTAGGATCAAATTACCTACTCTGTCACGACCCAAGACAGGAACCTATGTCTCAAATTCCCAAGTCTGGGACATTCAACCAGCAAATGTCTCACAGTCAAGGGCAAGTACAGTTCTCGCAAAACGGAGGATTTTCACGAGACATCAAGAAACCATGGGTGAGTCTTGTATGTCCAATCCTTAATCTGCACAACATCGTTTCTTGTCTCCTTGGGCATAATATGGCATATATATGACCAAGGAAGGAACACTGATGACGTGATACTATGCATTTTTTGATTATTTAAAATATCCTCCCCCACTGGGACTGCCAACATTTTTTAATTCTCTGACCTACTAGAGGATACAAATCCCAATATGGTAGTAGGCATCTTGTGGGTTCTGGGTAGCTGACCGCAGACTTTGCTAGTTGGTCCAGCTTTCTCATTCCCAGCCACCCCAACATGAGAAGGCACCCAACAGAACTTTATTTCTTTCCCTCTTCTTTTTAGTTAAAGCAGCCATTCCAATACATCTAAAATCAGATGGTTTAAAGGGTTAAAAGATTCCAGTGACTGAAGAACACTTCTTGAGTCACAATATATAATAAAATTACTTTAATTCCGAATTAAAACTTCCTTTAAAGCCTTTAAAATTCCATATAATTCTGCTGTAAAAATCGATGCAACTGATGATAGCCTGCCGCTTCTCTCTACATCAGGGAAGGCTACACCAAAGCCGACACCAGCATCTGACTTTGAGCCATCCGTGAAAACTGCAGTGGAGTTATCATGTTGCAAAGAGTGTTCTAAAAAATATTGACTGCATGGCCTCACTGGACAATTCTGTCTTGGTAAAATTAAAATATCTACAAAATTTTACTCTGGAAAGTTCCAGGGGGGGGACTAACTGAGCATTTTGCTGGTAAAATAAATCTTGATTCTTAGCATATTTTAATTCACGGACAATAGAATTTACTCTTCAAAAGCGAATGGATGAAAGCATTGGCAGTTTTATGAAAATCATAAAACTGCCAATGCCTTTCATTTCTCATACATATGCTGGTTAAAGACTTAGGTAGCCTCTGGAATCTATACTAGCTCCGAACCAGTAGACGCTTGTAATGAAGATCCAGTTGCACCTCATCAGCATCTACAAGCATGCTCTCGGTGGGAGATGACTTAAATGCTCCAGTACACAACTGTATTCCTCAATGATGAATTAAGTTGAGCTTTTTTTTTAAGGCTATCTGGCTTCACAGAAGTGTACACCTCACACCCATAACTTAATTTTGAAAAGACCAAGGCTTTGTATAATCTCAACATCTGAGTTCAGTCTGCACCGCCCGAAGTGTAAGAAATGACTTTCAGCAAATTCATTGCTTTCAAGCATTTTGCCTTAATATCAGATGTGGAATCCAGGTCAGCTTGCTATCAAAAATCAAACCAAGAAACCTTGTTTCACCAACACATGGAATTCTCTGCCTATGAATGAATAGATCTGGATCAGGGTGGATTCCCCTTATACGACAAAAGTGCATAGTTACAGTTTACTGGTGGAAAAATCTAAAACCATTAACCCTCAGCCCACTTTAATATATTATCAATGCAGAGCTGAAAGGTGGCGTTCAGCCACTGCCATCCTTGATGCTGCAAAGGAAATCGATAGTCATCAACAAAAAGGGTATATGTTTTATCTGGGGCAATTATTTTAGAAACCCATTGATTACCAAGGCGAACAAGGTTACACTTGAACACTTCCTTGTGGTACTCCTTCTTTCTGATTGAATACATCTGACATTATGCTCCAACCTGGAGCAATAATGTTAGATTATTGCTCCAGAGGGGCAAATTGCCTCTCAGTTGCATTCATAAAGGACCCTCAAAATGCCATATCTCCATGTTGTATCATAAGCCTTCTCTAGGTCAAAGAAAACAGTGATGTGATGCTGCTTGTTGGGAAAAGCTTCACATATTGAAGATTTCATTCGTACCAATACATCAGTTTAGGGAGTGCATACTCCGAAAACCACACTGAGCAGGCGACAGATATTTACCTCTTTCCAAGTACCACATCAATCGTGTGTTTTTTCCATGATCTTACACAAACAAGATGTTAATGCGATAGGACGATAATATTCGTTTAATTAGGCTTAATATGAAAAGTCTGGTATTTTTCAGGGGTATGCTTAATTTCTATTTTTTTTTTTGGAATATGTTATATTGTCCAGTCCAGGAGGTGATTCATTACTTTTATTCAAGGCTGATTCAAATTCTCTAATAGTAAAAGGAGCATTGTATTGCTCATGTCTTAAGGTATTAAAAAAATCATTTTGACCCTGTTCCTTATCCGTCTTTGAGCTGAATAGGGTCTATCATCATTTTTCTTCGCAAACACTAGCAAAATGATTAGTAAACTCATTTGCCACTAACTGGGGGTCTACTACCTCGCCACCATTCATCTTGATAACTGGAGGTTGACAAGAAGTAAACTTGCCTGCTATTTTTCTACTCTCTCTCCCAAGCTAGAGTCAGAGGAGTTTTCGAATTTGTTTTTAGTGAAGTTATATGAATATTGTCCAAGATTCTTTTTCGTGCTTTTTTTATTTCTATGCGAAAATGAGCTCTCGCTTTTCGAAATTCTACACGATAATACTCACATTTCGTCTGCGGTATCTGGCGAAGGCAGGATCTTCATAGTTCTATGAGTTTCCTGGCATTTACGTGTCCGCCAGGGAACTGGTCGGCGTACAAATTGCCCAAAGTTCTAGTATAGATTGAAGACCAGCTGAGAATATTATTGTGTTCAAAAAGTCAAGAGCGTTTATCTACACAGGGAAAGTCATCGCAGAGTCATCTATTGAGCTATGCTCCTGGAATGTTGACCAATCAGATTTACCAATGTTCCATTTGGGTAGCCTTGATGATGGAGGACTTGATGCTACACTCACCACTATCGGAAAATGGTCACTGGTAAAATCTATCATTTATAGTTCTCCATTAAAGTCAATAAGACAGTCATCACTACATATAGATAAATCAATTGCTGATAACGTGCCTGTTTGAACATGAAATGTGTAGACTCCCAGAGTTTAGGATCCTCACATTTTCATCTTCTATGATGGAACCTAAGCACCTTCCTTTTTGATTGGTGATGATGTCACCCCAAAGAGGACTTCTGCTACTCATATCTCCCAAAATAACAAAAGAGCGAGGTAACTGTTGAATTAGAGATTTGAATTCATTGATAGGGAAGGCTTCATTAGGTGGCAGCTAAAGAGAGCATATTGTATATTTTCTTTGCAAATGGATCTGCACACCTATCACTTGCAATGCTGATTGGATACTGATAGGATTTTGTGGGGTGTCATTTCGAACATACAAAGCAACACCACCATGGCTTCCAATATTCAAATTATAGGTGGAGTGATAGGATGTATACTCTCGTGGGTGAGGCACATATTATTCCCTTTAGAGGCTGTTAAATTAGAGCCTCTTTTAAGAGCTTTCAGCTTAATTGACTTGCTCCTTATTTCTGGAAGGAGACCGATTATTTATGGCTGCCTTCCTTTTCAGAGGGTTATCGGTCTCAGGAACACCAGACAAAGTTGATGCTGCCTGGGGAGGGGTGTGAAGGTTTGGCAACTAGCTCTGCCTCCGAAGAGGGCAGTGGCGCCAGGAATCACTGGTGCAGCCTCTGAAGAGGCAGGAATGCCAGGAGTCACTGGCACAGCCTCCGGAGAGGCATCAGCACCAGCAATTATTGGCGCCACTTCCAAAGAGGCATGAGTACAGGTTGTAACTGGTTTTTTATTAAAATTAGTTTTGGTGACATTGATATTTCTTCTTCGGTTGGCAGCAACACTGGAAAAGGATATTCCTGGTCTAATGTACTGACTCAACACTCTCTCTCTTTTGCCTCTCCAAATGTGATACGCTCGGTCACCCTTAATGTCTGAATTTCTTTTTCCATGATGTATACATTGCAATTAAGTGAAGATGATGGATGATTGTCTCCACAATGCATACATCTGGCCTCCTTATTACATATGCCATGCTTTGGTTCACTCCACCTTTGGTTCACTGCATTGCCTTGTAGTTTCTGTCTACAGGACCCCAACATATGTCCGAATTTTTACTATTAAAACACATCTCGGTGTTGGGATATATTGTTTAACCTTGAAACGTAACCAGGCTGCTTTCACTATATAGGCAATCGGGTGGGAATTGAATGTAACATTAATTGGGAAGTTGGGACAAGGACTCCATTTATCTTCTTCTTCATTCTTTCAATTCTTATTACCCCTTGATCCCTTAATTCCTCTACGAGCCTTTCCTCAGAGTACGTCACAAGCTGGGGTGCATATATCATGCCCTTGGAGTATTTCCAAAAACCATGCACTGCACACTCCACACTCCACTTTAATTCCTCCAAGGTGAGATAATGATTTTAGCTCGTCACTTTCTTTTGCCGAGGCAGATTCCACTGTCAGCTTTCCTCGCCCCTCAGAAGAAATCTTAGGCTCTCGGCCACAACACTTCACGATATCTTTATATACATTAAAAATGTCACAATCAGAGTCTTCTAATTCAAGTCAAATATTTATCATGCGAGTTTTCAAACATTCTGGGACCTATTTCAGATACTAAATTTTTACTAAATTTCCCTTTACCCCGTACTGGAGCATAGGGTTTCAGTGTAATTACACTGGAAGGTTTTTTTTGGAGTTTTCCAGAGGAACGTTGTCAGGGGAGGTTCCAGCAGTCATTAACTGTGCCGATTCACCGCCATCAAAGGGTCCAGGGGTACTTGAATCTTAGTTTTTAATTCCATAAAGATTTAAGTAAAAAAAAAAATAAATAAATAAACCTGAAAACCTTCAAAAGATATCATCAGCCTTTCATGGATTTTATTCTTCCACAATGGCACAAGTGAGAACCCGACTCCCAAGTGTCCGCGTTCCCTACCCTAACCCCATCAAGGGATGGCACAACATGATTAGAGTGGCCCAAGTGTAAGCCAAACCCGCTTGATAGGACTGAGAGTATTACAAGAATACAATCACCCCCACCCTAATACATTATGGGCAAACCGGGCAGAATGCCAAAAGTCCTATCCACAAAACTAGACCCCCCATGGAATCCATGGTCCAGCCCTGCAAAATAGCTCGCCTGATATCACTCAGGTCTAAACATTAGCGGGCATTTGATGGTCCTGCCACGGTTCCCACTATTTAGCTTCAGATATAAAACCCAGTCCCAGCTATGACATCTTTTCTGTTTACCAGGCCCGGTAATAATAAGCAAAGGTTGAAAAATTCCACATAATTAATTCGAAATGCTAGTAAAAAAAAAATTACATGAAGGAGAAGGATATAGTAAGAATGAAAAAAATTGCAGAAAGAAGGAAAGGTTCTGACAAATTTAGTTGGATCAGCAGCTGGGCCCCAAGGACCAGTGAGAAGCAAACCCCACCAGGCATCACAGCCCAGCTGCTGGTCCCTAAGCCCCCTACCCACGCCAAGGTGTCAGCATCTAGGGGGAGATCATCAACAAATAGTGAGGCCCATACAGGATTTGAAATTTCATTGATGACGCAATCAATGGCAACAGCAAAACAAATTACACTTAGCACACTCCCCTGTGGAACACCTTCTAGTTTGAGTGGGGAAGACAAATTATTTCCTATTCTCTTATAAACCGGTCTGTTAAAAAGGAGTTGATGAACCTAATCATACTTCCCTTTATGCCTAATTAATGCAGCTGCTGAACAATTCCATGACGCCATGTTGTATCATACAGTTTTTCTAAGTCAAAGAATACACCAATTGTCTGATGCTGGTTTACAAAGCCCTGTTGAATTTGATTGGAAAGCTTCAGCAGAGGGTCAAGAGTAGGTCTGTTTTTGCGAAAGCCAAACTGTAGTGGAGAAAGTAGTTTGTGTGTTTCTAAATGCCAGACTAAACGAGAGTTGATCATCTTCTCCATCAGCTTGCATACACAGCTAGTAAGACCTATGGGTCTGTAACTAGTATTTTGATAAGGGTTTTTATTTGGTTTTTGAACAGGAATTACTACAGCAATTTTCCATCCTCTTGGTAAGATTCCAGTATCCCAAATTCTATTAATAATCTTCAAGAGGTACGTTTTTGCTTCCTCAGGTAACTATCAAAGCATTACATGCAGAGAGAATTTAGCATTATAAGCTTCAAGATTACCACCAGATAAATCTAAAGGAACCTGGGAGTTCCTAATCCCCTGAAAGTCGGTTGAATAATTATTTGCACTTGAAATATGGGAAAAGTGCTGACCTAGGTATTCAGCTGCATCTTCGGGACTTGTTATCAGGGAATCTCCAACCTTCAAAAAGGGCGTTTTAGGAGGAGGAAATTTCCCTGCAAGCTTCCTTACTTTCATCCAAACTACTCTGGATGGAGTTTTTGAATTAATCCCATTTATGTAGCATATCCAAGTATTTCATTTTGCACTACGAAAATATTGACGCTGTTTGGCCATAGCTCGTTGATATCTTAGCAGTAGATGTGCCACATGACTTTTATTTTTCATAGCATCTTCTTGTAATTTTTTCTGAGAACAGCACATTTCTTATCCCACCAAAGGACAGCAGGTCTTCGTAGTTTTCCATTTGTTCTTGGAATAGCAGCCTCTGCACTCGTTAACACTATTTGAAAAAAATGCATATGGCTTCTAAGTGGCATTTAAAAGATTCATAAGCTTTGTTTAATCTTATACCCACCTTATATTTTACCCAGTCTTCTTCCATTATCTTCTATTTTGGTGGTGCTTCTGTAGGAAAATCCCTGATGAACTTCAAATGGATAGGATAGTGCTCACTCCACCGTGCAGATTTCATCGCAGACCAGTTAAATTCCAAAGCTATATCTGAGAAACATATACTCAAATCAATAGCTGAATACAAAATAAAATGTATGTTATGGTAAGTCATCATACCGTCGTTAAGAAGCAAAATATTATCATTTTGATAACATCCCTCTATCACTTTTCCCCCCCCAATTATCTATAGAATCACCATCCCCACAATGGATTGTGTGCATTAAAATCCCCTAGAAGCATGAATGGTAATGGTAATTGACTTAACAATGACTGAATGTCAGTCACATGAAAAAGCAGATCTAGGAGAAAGTAAATGGAACAGACAGTAATCTGTTTGTCTAAAATTATGTTTAGTTCAAATGCCTGTAAATTTGTAGTAAGGGGTCCTTGAGAGTTTCCAAAGATTTATTCACAATAATAGCAGCTCCCCCATGTGCACGGTCACCAGCAGGAGGGGCCGAGGAGAAAATCTCATAGTTAACCCCAGTCCTTTACAATTCCATTGCAGGATATCAAAAGATGCCATTATGAAGAGAGATTTTTAGTTGGGTGACCAAATAAAGAATATGAAGCTCTTGAAAGAGAGGGCTTATTTGAAGGAGATTTGGGTCATGCTGGTCTTTCTTGGTGGGTCTATTCACATCCCTCAAAGGAGGGAGACTTTTTTGAGGGCATAATTTTTTATTTGTCTTGCCTTGTTTGGGCAGGTGACAAAGGAGGAGATGTGGAATGGGTACGTGATATTTTATTACCTGTAATTTCACATTCTATATTTGCATGATGTACCTCTGCCACATGAGATACTGAAGTCTGCAATCTTTCTTGTGGAAGATTCCCTAAATCTGGGAGTGAGATTGCCTGAGATGTCCTCTAGAGATAGGCTAGGGAGGCTTCTGAAGCCAAGCCTGAAATGTCCTTAAACCCCCAGAGGAGGTTTGAGAGCCCCCACAGAGGAAGCCTCTGGAGCTTGAAAAATTTTAAGCTCTGCATCAGGAAGTTGGTTCTTTCGAGGGATGGAGCTCCTTTGCTTAGGCTGGGGAGCTAGATTGCTTATAGAAGGACGAGATTCTTTCTTTAGTGGAGGTTGTTTGCTGAGGGAACTGGAATTATTATATTTCTGTTTCACCCCATCACTATATTTAGTTGCCATAGCTAAGAGTTTCTTTGCATATCCCACACTTATGTGCTCTGCATGGGATTTAAGCAAAGCTTCCTGTTCGTCCTTGTACGATTCACAATTCCTATCTCTGGGACTATGTTCCTTCTTACAGTTAATATAATTTAACTGTCTTGAACACTCACCATGCTCTGGGAGACAGCATGTGCCACAGAGCTTAGGTCACCATAACCAAAGCAGTTGAAACACTGAAGTGGCCAGGGCTTTCATGGACAAAAATTAATTATTTCCTTTTCTACTTCAATGGAATCTGGTAAGTCTCCATCATAAAACGTAAATATAATCATAGAAGACCTGGGTACTTTAAATAATCTCCAAACGTTAGGAGGACACATTTCAAGGATTTCCTTTTCTCTCTGAAAATTCATACAAGTCCTGGTGGAAGATGGCACTTTTAGCACAGCTAAAATTGTACTGAAGCTTTACTTCTTTGGTAATTGCTTCTGGGGTAATCCTCCAGGTGGATACCATGGCTATCTGTTCCACTGATTCTGCATTGATCAAACAGCTATTTTGTCCAAAGCGTGTAATTTTAGAATTACTAATGCCTCCTATGTGATGTAGCAAGTATCTTCCTGAATAGTTATATGTGCCACCGTTTTTTCTTTAACTGACACTACAAGCCATTTTGCAGCCTTGGGATTTCTTGCTACAGATGGTTTAATTATTTTGTTGTCTGGGGTTTTTGGGTAATATACCTTTTGGTTAGAATGGGGCCTTTTTACTAAAGTACAAGAGATATTCTTCCTAGACTCCCTATATTCAGAGTACGCAACCAAAGCCTCTTTATAATTTAAAGAGAGCGAAACTGCAACTGCTTCAACATTAAGGACTAGGAAGAAGCACCGAGAATAAATCTGGAACATCCACAGATTTTCAATACATCAAGAAAATTTGAGCCCCTTCCCTGCAGTGTTGAGAATTACCTTTCTGTTGAATGTGTGCGTTCCTTTTGTTATTAATACATTGTTCCTTTTCTCCTTTTTGGCCAAATCTATATTACCTACTATTAAATTATATATTGTAAATTAATAGTAATGGTCGTTTGCTCTTGAAAGGGAACATAGCATATTGTTTTGTTTAGTTTTGATGATAAATCCTTTCAAGCATGAACTACCCGATGATCCTTTTGGAATTATCTGCTGGCGGTCTTATTCTAACACAGTGTCCAAAGTCCTGAAGGAACAAGTGCCGACAGAAGCGGTAGTTCAAAGGGTAGTTCAAAGAAGACTTTCTTACCTGGTGGACATCAATCGGAATCATTAGTTTGTCAAGGTTTTGCAATGAAGAAGTAATTAACACCATTTTTTCTCTCCCTCATCCTGCACAAGATGATGCCAGCAGCAAGTGTCTTAACATCGACGACACAATCTTTGCCGGATTTCCAAGGAATGGTTCTGATAAGGTATGTCATTACGAAAAATATGCTGATTTCTAAGGTGATTTATTATCAATTTATTTATCGTGGACAAATATTCTCTTACTTAGTTCCAAAAAAATAAGCCCTGTTAATATTGTGATTAAAATATTCATAATTTATCACTTAATTAACTTTTGCATATTATGCCATAAAGGTTATCAGCATCTCTAGGCATTTTAACGTTAGCTTATTTTGCCACAGGATAAGTGTTCCCTTCGAGTCAAAATTTCCTATTCATTAGGCTTGTTGTGATTAGATTTTAGTCACATTAACTAGTGTTTCACGGATATAAAAGCAATTGCTTTCAAATTGCGCACAACTTAAACTTTGATCTCATATCTGCTAGTTGATAAGTTTTATAGCTGAAGTTATTAGATGCCCTGGTAAAGTTTTCCATTCCTATAAAATTCAATTGCACTTATATCTTCAAAGGTTTCTTGAAACATCGGAGAGGATTAGAGACGAAAAAGAATACCTGTAGTCACATCTGATACAGGAAATTCCTTCTTCTAACAAGCCAACCTGTAATCTGTTCACTGGTTATCGAGAGTTACTATCACATAGAAGTTCAACCTTCCATTACAGTGAACGATTCTATTGACTTGTTTTAGTCCTTAAATCGTACTTTTTTTTCGGGACATGCATACACCTTAAGCTTCTCTTACACTAAGCATGAGCCTGCTCCTATCTACACCTGTCAATTCACCTCCTGTGTAAACACAGTAAGCTTCTCTTACACTGTGCTTGAGCTTGCTCCTATCCGCACCTGTGCAAACTCCGCCATAGAGTGCATTAGTATTACAATCAACATCAGACCCAAAATTACCATACTATATAGACCAAAATTGCTAAAAACAGTTGCAGGAGTCACATAATCCACTTTACAATATCAAAAATTGTACTGAATCTATTTTCCCTGTGATGCTCAAAGAAATGTCAAATTTTGAATTTTCTCCATAATTTTTTGGAATTTCAGTGATCAGTTCAGATCAATTTGCAAAACGACAAGTATTCTGAATAGTTTTTCAAAACTCCAATCAGCTGAACGTCTTTCAAAGCAGATCTGTTCATGAGTTCCTAAGGAGATGATATTTCAAGATATTAGAACTAGAACTAGAACCTACTGGTGAACTACAGTGCCCGGTAATCAATCAAAATCGTGAGATGTACATACTGGGTAATATGAACATCATTGGTTCAGCAGCTTAAATGATATAACTGTGACTATGTGAGTTTTACACACATAAAATCTATTATGGATGGCCACGTTGCCTGAATAGATCAGCTTACTGAGTGTAGTCCTTAACCAACAACTACATAGTTTTCCAATGGAATATTAATAGAGAACAATCACAACGAATAGAACAGAAAACAAGTATACTGACTTGCCTAATAATAATAATAATAATATTAATCAACAATCATAATACCCGATTGGATCTTGTTTGTCCCCCCCCAAGTGGTAATAGGGGAGACATGACACAGCCACCCACACCCTGCAAGCCAGTTTGTCCACCCTGAGTGAAACTCTTCTATTAACATTATTCCAAATAATTGTGAATACGATCTTTAATAATGACTGTTTTAATAAACAAGCCGAGAAGTTTAAAAATGCCAAGTATCCATATTTTGGCTCAATCCTGTAAGCCACTAAGGGAAGCATTATGCGTTTGAAGCTTCAATATCAACCTATAACCCCAAGACCCGTGTAAATGCCTTTGACTTTCAGTCCCTTTGGTAATTACCCTTCTTTCAACAGCCTCTTTTGATTTCTTGAAAAGTGAGTTCCAGGAAGAAGCGCTGCCCAACAAACAGGCTCTTTATCTTTTTCTTTTGCCTCCTGCTGTCTTCTTCCAATCTACATGATTATGACTTGTTTAATTACAGTTGATGGTGGATGCCATACTTTAAAAAATACAAAGGAGCTGTTGAAAGAAAATTAATTACACTTTTGTTTTCTTAAAATTATTACTGAGGATGCAAAATGATATAAGGATGATGATATCAAGAAGAAAAAAAAATAACACAAAGAAATAAAAAGATTAAAGACCGGTGGTAAAGCAGTCACGCTGAAGCCACCTTCATCTCACACACAATCTCCTCTCTTAATAGGAAATCTTCATGAATAATATAGAATGTGGACAGCAATCGGGCTACGAGTTACAGCAACCTCACCTTTCTTCTTCCATTTATTTTAGTATGTACATTGCGCTTGAATAAAGAATGTCATGCCAAATAGGGAATTAATTATTATTTCTATCATTATTATTGTTTCTGTTTTTTTTGCTAGTGGTGATAGTGGGGCGGTACCCTTACACTCATTGTGACAACTGGTTTTACAAATAATTACTTGTTTACTGCATTTTATTTTATTCAATTCTTAACAGGGTTAAGATACAGAATACTTATATTTAATTATAGTATTACTGAATATTTCTCATTAATTTGCTTTTCCAATTATATTACCTCAGGATGCATCAATAAGCTATTTTTTCAGGTGTATCCTTCTTCCATCAGCTGATTCCTTTCCCCTCCATTCTTTCCCTTGTCATAAAATTCCCTTTTTATGACTCTTGGTAAGTACTCCAAAAAACGAGGTTTGACGAAGGAAAACATTATTTTTGACCAAGGCAGACCTTGGTCACTCAGACCCCACCCTTCATGGGTTTCTTCCTTTTACATTTCACACAGTTCGATAACCACTATATTAACTCAATAGTAAACATGGTAACGATGGGTGGAAACAGTTGATGGATGGATTGCGCTGTTCTTCTTCTTTCTTGGAACGGCTCTCCTTGCCTGTAGTGGGGAGGTTTGACATTGGAATGGTTGTTTTGATTAGGCAGACCTGAAATTCAAAGTCACTACTCTCTGTATACATGCTTATAGCCTGTGAGAGAGCCCTTTGGGCGTTTTTGGTCTATTTAGACTTCTTGATCATTATTTCGAGAGTCGCACCCACCTGTAGAGGTGGTGAATAGTCCTCCATGAGTGACCCAGGTCTGCCTTGGTAAAAAAAAAAATTTTTCCTTCGTCAAACCTCTTTTTTTTTTTGAGGTTTGGTAATGGAAGGAAAGTTCAATGGCCTTGGCCAGCATAAACTATTAAACTACGTCCCATTCGTAAAACAAGTTACGGAAGTTGTACATGATACTCAAAATCCGTGACTCATCTCCAACCCCTCTATATGCAACTCCGCTGTGGAATACGGTATATTAATCACTACTTTTACTTTAATTGTGACTGAATCGCTTGGAAAAGGGATGCCCCATTCTGATTGCTTCAAATACACTGCTAGAAGCACGAGCTAAACTCGGTAATGTTATCATTCATTTATTGAACACGAAAGAACAGGCTACTGTAAAATTGTTTCTACTAAATGCTTTGGGGTGTAAAATAATATGGACTAGCATCAAAAAGTGTCTTTCTATTGACGCCATTTACTCGTTTTGTTGGCTTCTCGGGCTAGTTGCCTCACACAGCAGACTCCTGATGACTGCTGACAGTTCCTAAGCTGTGCTTTTGGAAATAACGTTCTACCAACTTGCCTAAGAACCGCAATCACGAAAGCCTATGAGGAAGCCAAGTCTGAAGTTCGTTAGAGATCACCCGGACAAGTAATGACCAAGCCCAACGATTTTAATTTCACTTATCCTAAACTGCAGGCATTTACTTCCTTGAAACACATAAATAAAGCTCCAGTATCTGTATGTAATACAGGCGTGATCTTTCGGTGCCTTTCTAACCCAAACAATTGATCATTAGGGTCACCACGAAAGGATCCTGAAAAAATTATCAACATTTATCACCACAAGATCTATTTGCATCAGTAATCATTTTCTCTCTTATGGCAAAGAAATGAAGCAATAAGAACATAGGTTGAGGCGGGTATTCATAAAAACTAATATTTCCGTCTCTTTCTTCATCGTTGTGGGTATCTCGGTCAAGGTGTATTTCCTGTGTGGATTAGACAACGCTAAAAACAATATAAATAAGTTTTCCTTCTAAGAGGCGCTGTGGTTAATTACCTCTCTCTCTCTCTCTCTCCTCTCCTCTCTCTCTCTCTCTCTCTCTCTATCTCCTGTGAAATTTATAGATTTTCTCTCACTCCATCTTTGACAGAGAGAGAGAGAGAGAGAGAGAGAATAAGAAAAAGAGGCTTTTATTAATGACGAGACCACTGCGAAGACGTTAAAGAAACTACAATCAAGGGTGGCGCTTCTCCTTGTACCAAGGGAAAAGATTAGAACATCTGTGACAGAAGCCGAGGGGATTTTCATGAAGAAACCGTACCAAAAGTGTCCTTCAACTCCCAAGAGGTTTCTTGTTCCATTCGTCAAAGAGGCAACAAAGCTTGCTAAGCTTCTCCCTTTTACCTCCCCCTCCCTGTCTTCTGCAGCACTAGGAAAGCTCCAAGTTGAAATACACGAATGCGCGTAAATGGATTTTGGAAACGAAGATGAAAAATAAATCTGCGGGATTGGAAAAATAAAAAATAGAATAAAAATATTTTTAAGCACTGGGAAAAATAGCAAATTAAAATACTTGATTGCAGTTTTGAATAGTAAATCCAAGGCAATAGAAAATTAATGAAACGAAGGTTTTCGCATCCACAAGCCCAAGCAAACCCCGGTTTTTTAAGCACATGGGGAAATTATTATTATTATTATCAAAATAGTTTAATCAGACCAATATTCTGACTATCAGCTCTCATAGGGCTGGCCACTTTAGAAAGCTAAGCTAAAAAAGTTAAAAAATTAATTAAGAGAAATGGTTAAATAAAGGAAATGAAAGGTTTTCCGGTTTTTTAGGGCACTGGGTAAGGGGTAAATTAAGATGCATAAGCACGTGCAATGAATTCTGCAATGGGAGTTGAATAACAAATTTGGCGAATTAAAAGATGGAGGTTGCAAGCTTTTGTTTGGTTTGTTTGTTGAATGGCGTTTTTACGCTGCATGGACCTGTGGTTATTCACCAACGGGACCAACGTCTTTACGTGACTTCCGGAACCACGTCGAGAGTGAACTTCTATCACCAGAAAATACACATCTCTAACCCCCTCAGTGGAATGCCCGAGAATCGAACTCGCAGCCACTGAGGTGGCAGGCCAACAAGACCATACCGATCACGCGACTGAGGCGCTTGGAGGGGTAAGCAACTCTCAAGCTTGTTTTATTTACTTCTAGTTTTTGGGTTGAATTGTCAAAAGAGAAAAAATGTGACATATGAATACCTGTTCTGGAGTTCAGGAAAGAGGTTGAAAATTAAATTAAGGAAAATGCCAGGAACAGTAGTCCTTAACATCGCAATCAATTACGACTTTACTTGGAAATCGCATCCCAAGTCTGTATAGATTACGAACATGCAAGCATAATCTGTTGCCAGGCCTGAACAAGACATCATCAAGAAATCAGCTTTTATCTCACTTCTAGTAACTGTTCCTTGTACCTCCTCTCAGAGGAATTAATTGATAAAATCTTGAAATATACGAGCATGAACAATGTTCGCAATGCTGAAAACTGTAGAAAAAAAAATAGACAGACTAATTCTACAATGAGATCTTGACACTTCTGGGGGTTTTGGTTTTTTTCTGGTGCACAAGAAGGACAAATCATGTCAGCACAGATAAAATTGTTTGTCTGTCAAACACTCGAAGATTGCCGAAACGAGAGAGAGAGAGAGAGAGAGAGAGTAGAGAGAGAGAGAGAGAGAGAGAGAGAGAGAGAATATACGTGTTGACAAATATCTCATGGTTACACTAAAACTAAGGGCTTAGCAGCGCCTACTCAAGTGAAATCTTCCTGATTTTAATACAGTAATTAGCGATAGACACAACAGGAATCTTAGTAAATTAGGTATTTTCTTTCTTCTTTTTGTATTTTATCTTAAAAGGAAGAATCCCCTTTCTTGGGATAGATGACTGTTTTACCAAACTTTAAATAATCCCCTTATTACTAAACCTTCTGCCTGCATACAAATCCAATCCGTTTTTAACGACTCTAAAAAACAAATAAATTAATAACGTGGAACTTTTCTCAACGATTGCGTCCTATAGTATGAACTTCCCTAAGTTAAGTATATCTTAGTTTTACCAGACCATTGTGAGCTGATTAACAGCTCTCCTAGGGCTGGGCCGAAGGATGGTTAAATATTTTTTACGTGGCTAGGAACCAATTGGACACCTAGCAACGGGACCTGCAGCTTATTGTGGATCCGAACCACATTATATCGAGAAATGAATTTCCATCACCAGAAATAAATTCCTCTGATTCCGCGTTGGCCGAGCCGGGAATCGAACTTCGGACCACGGATTGGCAGCCGAGCGCGAAACCACTCGTCCAGCGAGGAACTATGGACCTAACTAAACACACATGGAGGGACCTTTTAAGACCAGTTTTGTCCTCGTGATATACGCCTAACTATAAATTATTGCTACATTTTTGGTACCACATTTCTAGGACCTCTAAGAAAAAAATAACTTTTTCTTACCTAATTCTACAAAGTTAAAAGAAGAAATCATCATTCAAGATCCAGATTTACATAAGACCCAAGCTTGATACTAAATCGCTTTACACCATTGTTCCAGTTTCAGAAACTATTTAAATTATTTGAATTAGTTGTTCCTGACACCGACTCTTATTTTCATCAATCTGACCAAAACATTGTTAAAATAATTTTTAGAACTAGCCGCGCTTGACGCCGGCCTTTATTTTTACTGGTATTTTATATAAACAAGCAGATGGGATTGTGTAAAGAGGTCACCTCTGGGACCTACTATAGCTCATAAATTCATAAACTCCCTGGAGAACGCATCCCTTTTATTTTGACGGTAGATATATGGATGACACGTTTGTTTTATCCAGATATGAACACGAGCGCAGATACATATTTTAGAATTTGTTAACAGTTTAACATCTTACAATTAAGTTTACTTTGGGTAGGGAGATGAATAACAGGCTCCAATTCCAGATATTCTCATGAAAAATAATTTTTACAGGGTTATAGTATAGAAGAATTACCTTACAACATGGAAAACAAATACAGAAAGCTGAATTTTTACTGGAGTCACCTGAAACCATACTTAGTTCAATGGAGTAAAGTTACTTGCCTTAACAGTGAGCTCGAAAAGTTATCCAAGATGGAGGCCAGATGACCACTGTCAATAGAAAAAACCCTTATGGTTTTAACCTGAGACATCAATTTCTCATGACATTTCGCTAGATGTGTAAAAGAGTTCGGCCATATTTAGCACTTTAAATAAAGATTAATACTTTCTCAAATTTAGCATTGTGTGCTCTTACATTTTTAGGCAGCTCAAATAAGCCTATTTTTCATACTGTACTAGTATGAAAAGAGCATATGACTTTATATTTTTTTTAATATTATTAATCAGAATCTTTTTTCTTTTAGGCAGGATCTAAATACTGGAGGACAAGATCCCTGAAAAGGGTTTTCTGCAACCAGCCAATTGACTTTGATCAGGTTCAAAGGGTAAAAGTAAAAGGGGGTTAGATAAGGTCGTGTCTATTAGCAGTGAATTGAAGGATGGACTGGACCAGCTACTACCGAACAGAGCAGTTCCGCTTCCCACGTGGTTTGTCTCCAAGTGCCTTCGGTAATTGATCCTCCTGAATCCCAAAGGCGACTGCACACTAAGCACTGAATAAACACTCAATACACACGTTTTCCAACAGCGAGATAGCTGCTCCTTGCAAGAGATCACATGTCCCAAACACCTCCACCCATTCAATATACACTCTCGTTGGCTGGGAAATTTATTATTACCACTCACAGTTTCCTGCAAAGCGATGCATATAGGAGACATTTCTGATATGAGTAGCCTTAGTTCCTCCCATTTAGTTCTTAATCCCTGATAGTTCCACTGTTGAACTGGAACCTCCTTTTCAGTGGTTTCACTTTAATACCTTGTTCCTGCTTTCTTCTAGAAGGAGACTGATTGCTGTTAGCTACCTTCTGATTTAATGTTGACAATGATGGTGCTGTCTCCAGGAGGAGGAGCCTGCCACAGATGGCAAAGCCTATCTAGTATCGTATCAGGACAACTGCCCCCGGGACAACTGCCCCCCGGACAATTGCCCCCCGACAAACTGCCCCCGGGAAAAATTGCCCCCAGTAGGACTACTGCCCCCGGGAAAATTGCCCCCGTAGGACTACTGCCCCTGGGAAAATTGCCCCTGTAAAACCACTGGATAATTGCCCCTGACA
This sequence comes from Macrobrachium nipponense, assembly GCF_015104395.2. Classification (NCBI taxonomy): domain Eukaryota; kingdom Metazoa; phylum Arthropoda; class Malacostraca; order Decapoda; family Palaemonidae; genus Macrobrachium; species Macrobrachium nipponense. Next base: position 69,268,265 of record NC_087208.1, on the reverse strand, counting down.
AATTTAAAAAATAATTGTAGCTATTTCTGGAATTTATTACCATTTACGTAATTACTTTATAGTAATTTCCTGAGTAACTATTTAAGAAAAAAAATTTTCATAGAAAAATGGTAGTAAATATGAACAATTAATGTTTTATTATTATTAATAAAAATACATAAGAACTATTAAAACCAATGTTTTATTAATGTTAATAAAAATACATGATTTAAAAAGATAACATTATATACTAAAATTTGTACATAGATAAGTTGCAAAATATTGAAAAAGGATTTAAAAACTAGAATTTTAAATTGTGGGCTATGTATCTCAAAAATTCCAATACATCGCGATTCTCAAAGTCTTGCACATTGTTTACTATTCTTATGCTAGAATCCTGATGGCGTTTCCGCTTAGGAGGTACTGGATGCCCAGCAAGTATTTGATTGATTATGACGCTGGAAAGAGCCTGTTCTCTCTTCAACACCCCCAGAAATTTCCATATATTTGGATGAAATGACATAACGCTTGCTTGCATATGGTTATGCCAGCCTTCTAAGGCGTTGTTTGTTTGAAGTAAATCTTCAACAACACAGTATACATACTCCACATGCTTACAGGGAAACGTGGCTGTCTCCTTGTATGTCGACGTCTTCTGCCGATATATGTATCCTCAAAATAATCTATTATAGCATCAGCCTTATTGCACGACGAATATGTCTCACCGGTGGTAGTTGAGTTGCAGCACCACTTGATATCGACTCAACTGTTTGGGAAACTATTTGCTGTGCAGTCTCTTCGGTAGGAATAGATTTAGCCTTTATTTCCTGTTGTACTAACAAGACTTCACGGCGGGGTTGGTCAACAGCATGGGTGTGATCATTTACATGGCCAACTACTTCATTTTCACAAACTTTTATTTTCGCTTTACAGTTATTATGGCGGCGTTTTTCACATTCATAAGATGTAACATTATTTGCCAATTCCTTCTGCTTCACATATATGTATCCTTCGTAAATAAGCTTCATTTTTCCACGTTCACTTCGGACGAACTCCATGATGGGTGATGTTACTTCTTATATTTCTGAACAGACACTGGATCCTTCTTAGTTTTTTTTTTTTTTTTTTTTTTAAACAATTGTTTAAATATCAGTTGGCGATAACTTTCGGAATTAACTAACTCGTATAGTTACTAAAAAGCAATTACGTAGATGGCAATAAATTCCAAAGCATTTGTCCAGAGGGCAGTGGTTTTACGGGGGCAATTTTCCCGGGGGCAGTAGTCCTACGGAGGCAATTTTCCGGGGGCAGTTGTCGGGGGGCAATTGTCCCTGGGGGCAGTTATCCCGGGGGCAGTTGTCCTAGATCCCTAGTATCATGGGTGCTGGGCACCTTTTGAAGGTATCTTTATAACAGTAATCCAAATCAGGAGCACCAGACAAAGCTGGAGCTACTTGTGGAGGGGTCATGGAGTCAGACACAACTTGGTGCATCCTCTGAAGCGATCAGGGGCACCACTCATGATTGGTGCATGTTCCAGAAGGCCACTAACACCTGACATAGATAATGAAGCCTCCATAGGGGCTAGAGTGCCAGCTAAAGTTGGCACAGCCTCCAAGCACCAATACAACAGGTACACTGGTGCAATCTCCACATCTGGCTCAGCCTTCAAGAAGCAGAGTGCCACAGACAACTGGCAGCCTCCAAAGAGGCAAGAGCACAAAAACAAAAAAGCACTGGCGCTGCCTCTGAAGAGGCAGAGTAACAGAAATTACAGGAGCAGCCTCTGAAGAGGCATGAGTGCCAGAGATTACTGTCACAAGCTCCAAAGAGGGAGTAGTACATGTCACCACTGATCTTCCTTTTCTATTATCAAAGGAAGTCCTTCTTTTAGCATTAACAGTTCTTCTATGGTTTTGCAGCCATACTTGAAAAGGATATTCCTGGTCAAACTCACTGGCTAAAAGCTTCCTGTTTAGCCTCTGTAGATGTGATGAATTTCATTACCCTTATGGTCTTTACCTCCTTTTCCATGGTGTACCCTTCACAATTTTGTGAAGATGGATGGTTCTCTCCACAATGTATACACTATGCTTCTTTAAACATACACCCTTTTCTGGATCACTACACCTGACACATATGCCTATCATGAAAATAACTTCCACACTCGCTACAGAAAATGTTTAAAAGAATTGAAGAATGATAATAGCTTATACATTACTAAGGCTGATAAATCCAATACTTTAGTAGTTCTGGACAAAACTGACTACATATCACGCATGCATACTTTTACTAGAGGACGAAATAACTTACAAAAAACTCGCATAAATCCGTTGGACCAAGTAATAAAAAACTTTAATATAAATATCAAAACAAATTCTTGAAGATAAAAAAGAACTTTTGCGTAAGTTAACTATAAATTGTTCCCTCATTACCTTATTTATATGGTCTAGTCAAAAACTCATAGGAAACAAACTATGCGCCCCTTTATCACCTCCTCCTTTCAAACTACATATGGAATTTTTTTGAAATACAACACCTCCCGAATATCACACTTGTCCCCTGCCCAAAATGGTACAGATATGTGATGACATCTTTTAGTAGTCTTACCTGTTGGTATCGACGCAAATGATTTATTGTCTAAATTGAATAATTTAGTGCCATCCATAAAATTCACTGTTAAAATTGAAAATAACAATGTCATCCCTTTCCTAGATGTATTAATACAATGAGAATACTTCCCAATGTAAATTCAGTATTTATAGAAAACCCACAAATAATTTTAACATATGTACATTTTTATTCTGGCCACCATCTTAATATTAAAAATTTTTTTTTTTTCTATGTTCCTACGTGCTTTGCGTATCACGAGTCCACAATATCTTGACCAGAAATAATATCACTAAAAAAGATAGGAAACGATCTCTGCTACCCACCTCATTTAATTGGTTTATGTTATCAAAAAGCTCACAAAAAGTTTTATAGTGTTGCTATTAATGAAAAAGAAATGCCTAAAATGTACTTAGCTTACCTTACTTCCGTGATTTGAAACCATAAATCAATATTTAAATCGTTTAATGTTAATGTAGTGTTCTCTTATAACAATACCATTAAAGATATGCTAATTAAGAATAGTCCCGTAACAAATAACAACATCATTTACAAAATTCCTTGTAAGGATTGCACATCGTTTTACGTTGGTCAGTCAAGTAAAAAATTTATATGTATGTATTAAGCAGCATATGTATTCAGGTTAGAACAGCCAGACTTCAAATGCACTGTTTATCCACCTGAGTGAAAAATCTCATTGTATTAATTGGGGTGATACCTCTGTAATTGCTAGATCTAATGATTTATGTTTCAAGAAATTTACTGGAATCAGCAATTATACAAATCACTAATAAAAACAACCTAAAAAGTTTTAGCCCGGGAATGTACCATTTGGACCCGTATATCTGTAAAATGTTTATGAAGGACCATAAAATGAATGAACTACTAATAAATTAATCCCACATGTATATAGTTATTATTTCTCTCTCTCTCTCTCTCTCTCTCTCTCTCTCTCTCTCTCTCTCTTGCTTAATACATTTATATATATATATATATATATATATATATATATATATATATATATATATATACTATATATATATATATATATATATATATATATATATATATATATATTCATATATATATATATATATATATATATATATATATATATATATATATATATATATATATATATATATATATATATATATATTCTCGTCTTTTCATTAATAATTTTTTTGGAACTTGTTTGTAAATTTCATGATAATAAGTTGTATATGCCTCCTTTTTTCAAAATGTATTGTTTTTTTGGGTGAGTCGTCTGTTGACAGCGTGTATCCTCCAAGGTGTGGCTGCCCTCAGGCGTTTCCTCGTTTCTGTAGAGTGAAATCGAGCTATTGCTAATCTTGTAGTGTCAGTTTGGATATTAAGCCTACCTTGACCATGTTTTTTCCTTTGTAAGATCAGTTGTGCCTGAGTAAACGTTCGAACTAGACCGAAAGTGCTTGGCTATCTCGCTTTTAATTTTTTTTCCCTCGAGACAAAAACCTTTATATATATATATATATAATATCTATATATATATATATATATATATATATATATATATATATATATATATATATAGATATATATATATATATACATAAGCATTTGTAATAATTACCCTTAGTAAAACAGAGGAAAAAATCTCGCATGATATATTACGATAAAATAAATTAAAGGAACGATTTCTCCCTTTCCCGCCATGTTTAAACAAAGAAACATATATACTTATGAATAACAAATAATTAAATAAAACATGAATTCTCATGGAACCCCTGGCGATTGTTCACGGAACCCTGAGGTTTCGCGGAACGTCGGTTGAGGATGGCTGCTCTATGTTATACAAGAACCAATTCCACTATTTGCACCAGGTTTCTTTCAATTTCCCTTATGTTTTGACACTTGCTGTGACATTTGTCACACAAAGTTTTTGATAGTTTCAACCATTTCATTATTAGCCGTATAGTGGACACAGCTACCTTGTCTCTCAACTCTCTTACACAGCTGTAAGTACAATTATTGATGGTAAATGTAAAGAAAGAACTTTGTAAAAGGTTTTGTCTTTATAGATTTACCTTACTGGAGAAACTGTCTGCATCAGTATTTGATGTTGGTAAAGCTGAAATATGTAGAAGTGACATAAAATTTGATAATGCTGAAAATTTTAGATTTCCTTTTATCATCTTTTCGATTAACCCTTTATAAAATTCCTTAGTATTTCTTTCATGCTTCATTTCGTCAGGATGAGAAAAATTGTCTCAGGGGTTCCTCAAAGTGCCAAAGGTTGGGAACCACTGACGTAGAGTGAAGCAAAGCGGTGTCGTGACCTGTGAAATCTTTTAACTAACTTCTGTTCGGAGTGTTTCTTAACAACTTCCCAAAGATGAAAACATGAAAATATCATTTTAATATCTTGTTAACCTTGATTTATTGCCTGCCATACCCTCATCATGGACATCACTGTCCCAGATCTAAGGGACCATCGTCCCCTTTTCACCATTGTGCTCAGTCCCCAGTCTAATTTCACGAGAGCCATTGAAAGGGATCAGCTTGAGTGCTGTCAAAATTAACACCCTCAAATGCGCGGTCCATATGACCTGACCTCTCACCCTGTCGTTGTTTATTGCAGTTTCGCACCTTCATCTCCGTCCACAGAACCAACCCTATCAAACAAATAACACCTCTTTGTATTATTTCCTCCGTAACCCTCTCTGCCAGCATTTCAATTACCATTTCAGGTGCCTGCTAGGATTAGCAGCAGAGGTCAATGGACCGAAGGAAGATGACCGACACGTTTTGACAGATGTAAGACAGTTGTTTTCCTATTCCCATGATCCTATTATCCCGTCTCCTTCATTGTGGAAGTGTTATGAGATCTTTGTTGGTCATGCTAACAGTAATTTGGTTGTATAAGCTTTCCGTTGAATATTTGGTATATCTTGTAATTTGCATATTTTTCATTTAGCAGTAATCAGTCACGTAGGCTTGTGCGCTATTCGTATCTGTTACAATGCTACATGCTTTGCAGATTCTTGTAGACTTCCCCCATTGTATGCCATCTTCTGTAGTTCCTGAGATTACTGTGGGAGCAATCCTTGCTTACATTGCACCACCTATTGTGTTGTGTTTACTATTATTATTAAGAGTTCGATCCATGTATCCAAGCACCATGTTTAACCACTAGATTTAGTGTTTTTTGCTTGCAACCCAGTGGCACATTTGTTCTTGATATTGTACATAACAGTCAGTAGTGATTCAGTGCCTCAGATCCAGTGAGAGCTCCCGTAAATTTCATTCTTCTAATTATCTTATAGAATTATACTTGTAAGGGACACGTTTACGTATACTACCTTTAATTCTTTTATGTAAATCATTTTTGGAGAATCTTTTAAGGTACTTACTTTTAATTTTTCTGAACACTAGTGGCGGGCCACCCTTAGTCAGTTGTCGTTTCCAAAAGGCATTTTTAGTGTAAAGCCAGTTCCTCCCCAAGATTTTCCCCAAAGCAAAATCATACACCCGGCCTTCCCTGTGACAATATGTATAAAGAGCAATCATTCTTTTTTGATATCCACATGTGCTTGTTGTATTATTTATTAATTTAAAATTTACAGTCCTTCATTTAGAATAGAGCTGCATTAAGATCTGCAATATATTTTGTTTTCAATGTTTTCTATTTTCCAAATTAAGTTATTAATATTTCTATTATTACAATATATTTCATCATCAATGAAAGGAGGTTCATTTCACTTCTTCAATATCTTTTCACGGAGTTTCATTTCGCTTTTTTAACATCAATTTAAAGGCGTTTAATTTCAATTTTTTCATCAGGGAAATACTGGTATATCGACTATCATTGAAAAGTTTTTTTTTTTTACCCTCTCGTCTAAAAACAAAAGCATACAAATCTAACTGAATGTTTGAACAATATTAAAACAAAAAAGAAAGGTCAGTGTCCATCCTTACGTAAAAATCTCCCTTGGCCGGAAATTTATGTCGCTAAGTTGTCAGTACTAAAAGATCAAGACAGACACCTGACGCAACAAACATCCCTTTTAAAGCTCCAACCATTATATTGATAAATTCGAAAATATACCATAACTGGCAACTGTCTCTGAGACTAACATGGAGTTTAAGTGTGGATACCTGACAGACTGGTCACAAGAAGAGATAAGATCAAGACGAATTTGTCAGAGGAATAGTTACAATAGAGGAAGCATTGCAGAATGCCTAGGAATAAAGACAATAGTGGTTTGGTCATATTATGTGGAGATGATGATCTTGTGTGTAAATGAGTTATGAGAATGGTGGTGAAGGGAAGAAGAAGACGATGAAGGCCAAAGTTCAGCTGGAGAGATATGATAGCAAATGACATATGAGGGAAGCTTCTAAGAAGTCAGGATGCATTGTACGGGGGAAGGTGATGTCTGATAGGAAGGAAACAACGACCCTGTATAGGAATGGGCAAAGCTGAAAACAAAGAAACAGAAGAATGTTATATATATATATATATATATATATATATATATATATATATATATATATATATATATATATATATATATATATATTATTCCTCTTGGTTCAAAATCAGCCCTACCTCACCAGCAAAGTTCTGAGATTGATCCGTTATGCTGTGCAGTCCTTTTGCAAAATACACAGTCCTCTTTTAAACTGATACATGAAACAATGGTCTGATGATAAATGATAAAAGTAATAAAATATTTATAATAAAGAGATAACAATGGAAAGACATCATAAAAACGTCAGTAACCTTTAAAAAGTCCATGACGTTGCCTACATCAACGTCATCACTTAAATTCTCTTTCATATCTGAGACTCTCCACTGTAAAGGGGATGTCACAGAGACCGCACAATGGTGGCCCATCACCTGCCAGAATGAACCCGTGTGTTAAGTGAGTGTGACCGATCCTCATTTACTTGGTCTAGCCTCATGTCCCTGATTTTGAAGTTATGATAATTGCGGATTTTCTTATATTTTATGTTCCTCTCAGTAAAGACTTCCATTTACTTTGAATTTCTCTAATTAGAATGAACGCAGAACCAATACAGAATCTGATTTATTTATTGATGTCCTTTTATTACGAAAAATTACCTTCAAAGACCCCTTCATAAAAGTGGAATATGAAACAGTGTTTCAGTCGACTAAACACTGAATGTTACGTATTCTCTGAACATTCTACATGAAAAGAAAGCCTTACAAACAAGCTAATAAATTCCGTGAAATCTGGATAAATGTCTAGGACAATAAAACATCTATTTCGAATCTGAAATGAAGCCTCAGAAACAAATTACTAAAAGCCCATTTATATATAATATCCTAAAAGTATTGACCCATTTTTTAAAAGCCAATGAAAAGAAAAGCTATCTCAATCCCAAACTTGATACCCGCAATGTGAACAAACTGTTAGGTTTACGATAACACCAAATGAAGACATCGGCCGTGAAAATGATCCGTTCAAGTAAATCCCCCACACCATTCTCAATACGGATGTCAGTCTCATTACAGTTTGATTATTTTGTTCCTCGATCTCCTTCCTGATAAATCAATAGTTGAGTGTATGTATGTATGTTAACGAAAATAAATTATACTCAGAGAGAGAGAGAGGGAGAGAGAGAGAGACGCTTTCCACTTCAAAACACTTATGGATAAAGCCTTTTTTTTCCCTTAGATTTTATTGGCTTAAAATGCCATTTGGTGTCGACATGCCAAAAACAACATTCAAATCCTTCTTTTCATTTCATTACACAATCGTCACAGACTGAAAGCGAACGGAACATCAAACGTCCAAACGTCTCCGTTCATATAACGCTTCGTTTGCTCTTGATGTATTCAACATTGCAATATCCGGATCGAAAAATGAAACACCGAATCGTCGCAATGCAAAAACAAGTGAAAAAGTGACGTAAAAGACATATTTCCTTATTGGCATCCATGAAATGAGGTCAACTTCAACATAAAATGCATCCATTCCATAACATGAAAAAGGACACCCGAACTGGAATCCGGGTGAGGCTGAGCGATACGATTACGTTCTGTTCAGACCCACTGATCCAAACAGTGAAACAGGTTCCTGATATTCCGCCGATTTGATTGGGTGGTAGCCCGGTGGAAAAGGACAAGGAGCTCGCAGCCTCATCCCAAAATATTGGGTTTGATAGAAAAGAACCAAAACGGGATGAACTGACCAAATCTCAGTTCTGAAAATTTTGATACCCTGAGTTCTGAAAAGAACCGGATTAAAGGACACGGCAAACACAGAAAATACGATAACTCCATCTGCAGAAAAAACTCCCAATGGACTAATCATAGCAGCTACATCTGTCACGTGGCAGCTTCTGTTATTACTATGGACAGTTTTCGTACCATTTCCTTCCTACGGAAAATATTTTAAAGACTTGCACTAAACAGTTGGAAAACTTTACTGCTATCCAATCCTTGTCAAGGGCCTGTCAGTTTGATTTCTGCTGCGGCAAACGTACTACAAACACTATTATACAAACTTGGTTTCTTCTTTACCCCAATTTCTTGACAAATTTCACATAGAGTAAAACCTAGCCGAATTCGGCCTCAGGAGCAGCTTCTGAAATTTCGTTACAAAATAACTGTTCTCAAAATAACATAACAAGTATTTTAAGTACAATATGTTCCGATTTTAGTTTATTATTTGCGGAGTTCCTCATAATTCCAATTTAGGCCCATTGAGTTTCAATTGTTCATTAATTATTTGGCATTGCTGGTGAAGGTGAAAGCGCTATGTCTCAGATTATATGAACAATAAAAAAGATGAATGTTTACATGAAAATCTACCTTCTTAAGCCATTTACTTTGCTCCAAATTTCCCCATAAATATGAAGCTAATATCTATTCCTCATATACAACAAGGAGCCAAGCAGATTTATTTTTGGTTATGAAGGCTACCGACTAGAAGAATGAGTTGAAATTCTTTGATAAAACTTATTAAATTGTGACTGAATGTTAACCGAATAATTAGGAAACTCGTTGGCATACCGAGTTTTGCCCTCCTACTCAACGATAGTTAATCTCTACCGTGGTCTTGCTCTTCTTACTTGAACAGTCACTTGAAAGCTTAGGGCGCAACGCCTCCCACAGTCGTGTTACTTTTTGACGAAGATGATTACAGGAATGCAGGGGCCGAAGGCGTACCTACCTCTTTTGAGAACCAGAGATTTGTTGAAGATTAAACCTTTCAAAATGGGACATGTGAAAATATCGTCTTTAAATCATGACACTTTGTTACTTAAAAATTTCCTGATGTATATGTAAGTGAAATGTTTTCCCGGCCCTATCGCCATATACACTCTCATAATTCAAGAGAAAGTATGTTCCGCTATCCTGATCTAGTCTGAAGCGCAGAGGGTTCTTGCCTCACCAGTTGATGTAAATGTACAATATGTTGCCGTCAGTTTTATTTGAAAAAAAGCAAGATATTTGTGGTTCTGCGTTCCTAAATTTGTCTGTCAGTTTCAATTAACTTGCGTATTTTAGTGTTTTATTTCTAATCAACTGATAGGTGATTTTATAATGTATGAGTTTATTATGCCGCATCTCTTGCAGTACACCATATTTCAGTAGATTTGGTTTCACTATAGAATGGAATGGAATTTAGGCATGACGCCAAACACTGAAATCGAAAAGGATTATTCAGAGCTATAATGAATTTGGTTTTAGATGCGTGTCAATGACTATGAACGGAATTAATAAAACAAAAATTACTTTAAAACTAAGGTAAAAATTGATATTTGGTCAAAACTGTTATTCTCCATTAAGAAAAATTATAACTTTGAATTTAGGATATTCATATAACCTTTGGGGTAAAAAAAAGTAAAAAATAAAAAAATATACATAAAAATCCTTATATACACAACTGCAAATTTGTATTACCATATATTTGAAACGTACCAAGAGGTCAAATATCACATTTATTATCATCCACATCAGGATCAAGCAGTTCTGCGATATCCCTGCCCACTAACCCATGTCTTTGCCCTGCTGCAGCATACCTACGGCAATGTGATAACGTGTTCCACAGTGATAGGAGAGCCACACACTGTATACAGACTGGTGCAGTTCCCCCATCAAAAAGGAATCTGTGGGTCAATCGAATATGGCCAATTCTCAGCCGACATATTACAATTTCTACCCTACAGTTTTGTTGGAATCCAGATGGCCAATGTTTAATTGTGAAGTGATGTATACGCATAACATAAATGAAAACGGATCTAAACTAAAACACTATTATCATTAGTATTACTATTACTATTCAAATGGGCAACTATTCCAACAAAACATACCGAAAAGGCTTATAAATTGTAAAGCAGAATTACTAGACGTGAAAGACAAATACAAAACAAATAAAAAATATGTAGACAAACAAACGACAAGATACAGACATCCACAGCAGCATTAGCAGGAACTAAACCTGGCTGATCCCCATTCTAACAATCGACGTCATTACTAGCCTTGCATTCAGATAATGGAATACTCTTCTTCTTCTTCTTCTTCCCAGCTTTTTCCCATTTTTCTATGGGGTCGCCGTTTCGGATGAGCCGTTTCCATCTATTTCTATCTTGCGCTTCTGCCATCATCAATCCTTCTCATGTAAATCTCCTCTCACACAGTCCTTCCATCTCTTTCTTGGTCTCCCTCTCTTTCTTCCTTCCTTGCACCTCCACTCCCATAGTATGTCTCCCAGCGTGGTCCTCATCTCTCCTCAACAGGTGTCCATACCATCTCAGCCTCCCCTCCTGCACTTTCTTTGATACTTCCACCACCTTAGTTGACCCCCTTTATTAGTAGTCATTTCTGATCCTATCCACTCTTGTTACCCCAGACATCCACCTAAGCATTTTCTCCATTTTCTGTCCACATCCATCTTCTTCCGCTCTGCTTTTTCTCATGCTTGCTGTTTCCGTACCATACGCATGCTGTTTCTTACCACCGTCTTGTGAAATTTTCCTTTTTAACCTAAGCGGCACTCTTTTGTCACAAAGAACTCCCGAGGCCGCTCTCCAGTTGTTTCCAGCCTGCCTGTACCCGATGTTTTACTTCTTCTTCCATACTTCCTCCAGCGTTAACAAAAGATCCCAAATACTAAACTTATCAACTCTCCTTATTTGCTCTCCACCAAGCTGAATACTTTCTCTATCATCCCCCCCCTCAGTGGTGGTACACATATATTCTGTCTTGGATCTACTTATTCTCATTCCTCTGTCCTCCGTACTTGTCTCCATCTTTCCAATTTCACTTCCAGATCTTCCCTGCTCTCTGCACACAGAACAATATCATCCCGCATACAATATGTTCCATGGTACTGTCTCCCTTACTTCCTCTATTATAACATCCATCACTATGTTAAAGATAAATGGGCTCAGAGCCGACCCCTGGTGTAATCCTACTCTCCACCTCAAAACCTTCTGTCTCCCCAACACTGCTCCTCACTCTGGTAAATACATTCCGGTACATCTCTTGTATCAATCGCACATACTTCTCTGGCACCATCTTCTCCCTCAAGCTCCTCCATACCTCTTGTCTCGGGACTCTGTCATAAGCCTTTTCAAGGTCAATGAATACCATATGTAGGTCCCTTTGTCTTTTCCCCGAATTTCTCCATTATTTGCCTCAGACAAAATATACCATCTGTTGTTCCCCTTCCCTTCATAAATCCCATCTGCTCTTTACCTATTTGTACTTCTCTCTCAGTCAGCATCTATCATCCTTTCCAGTATCTTCAAAGTGTGGGACATCAATTTAATGCCCCTATAATTACCACACTCTGGACATCGCCTTTCCTTTAAAAATTGGGATCATTATACTCCCACGCCACTCATTTGGTATCTTTTCCTGTTCAAGGATCTTTATCATAAGATCGTACAGTAATATCCACTCCTTCATCTCCTAATGCTTTCCATGCCTCCACCGGGATCATGTCTGGTCCGGTTGCCTTCCCATTCTTCATCTTCTTCAGTGCATTTAGTACCTCTTGCCTAGAAAACCTCATTACCATGCCAATGTTCACTTGCCCATCCTCTCTTATTAGTCTATTATTTCTTCATTTAACAACTGTTCGAAATATTCTTTCCATCTCTTCACAATGTCTTCCTCCTTTCTAAGCACTACACCCTCTTGATTCTTTATTTGTTTGATGTGTGTTATATCTTTGGTGCTCTTATTTCTAGCCTTTGATAGCTTCATCATCTTCTTTAATCCTTCCTTTTCCCCGTCCCAGCTCATTATACACATCATCATACGACTTTGCTTTAGCTTGGGCTACCACCTTTTTCACCACCTTGTTTTTTCTCTCTGTACCTATTTCTGTCTTCCACTGACTGTGACTCTTCCCATCTTTTCTTTGCCTCCTTCTTATCTTTTACTACTTTCTCAATGTCTTCATCCCACCACCAACTATCCTTTTCTTCCCATATGATACCAGATGTCTCTCCTAGCAGCTCCTTTCCATGCCTTCTTATTACTGCTGCATTTCGTGCCCACCATTCTTGAACATCTTCAACTCCCTATATCAATATCCTCCAAAACCCTCCTCTTAAACTCTCTCTTCTTATCCCCTTCCTTCTGTAATTCGTACCATTTAATTTTCCTTATCCCTTTAGCCTTGGTTTTTTTCTTTCCCTTTTCAACTTCACGTCCATACATAGCAGGGCCTGTGGTTGGGGGGCTACATGGTCGCCTGGAATAACTTTGCAGTTCTTGACCTCCACCAGATTTATCCTTTTATACAAGAAATAGTCTATCTGGGAGAATCTTCCCCCACTCCTATATGTTATTAGGTGTTCCCTTTTCTTCTCAAAAATGTGTTTACTATTGCCATGTCGAATGACACAGCAAAGTCCACTACACTCTCTCCTTCTGGGTTTCTTTTCTTCCCCCATTCCATGGCCCCCATGCACCCGCCCAATCGCCTCATTTTCACTTCCGACATGGCCATTCAAATCTGCCCCAACTATCACCCTCTCATGCTCTTCCAGTTTCTTGCATTATTTTCCATCCATGTCTCTCCAGAAATTTCCCTTCTCTTCTTCTGTGCAACCAACTTGTGGTGCATATGCGCTTATAATATTCAGAATCTCTCCTCCATAACATATCTTCAATCTGATGATACGGTCATTCTTTCTATGCACTTCTATTACCGAGTTCTTTAGTTCACTAGACATACTATGCCAACTCCATTTTCTACCTTGTTTATTTGCTCCACTATAATATAGCTTATATCCATCTCCCACTCTTTAGCTTTATTTCCTTTCCACCGCGTTTCTTGCACACACACAACATCTACTTTCTTTTCTCTCATCAAGTCAGCCAATTCTCTACCTTTCCCAGTCATGGACCCAACATTTAGCTGACATACTCTGAACCCAATGTGAGCTCGCTTCTTTAGCTGCACCCGCTCCTGATGCAGTAGCCCTCGCCTTACCACAGAGTTAGGGCGATGTCTCTGTGCGTCGTTTACGGAGTACGCCCTAGCATTACCTCATTCCATATTTCGGCTCATTCCATTTTTGGTTTTTGGTTTTGGCACAGATTTTTACAGCCGGATGCCCTTCCTGACACTAACCCTCCCTATTTATCCGGGCTTGGGACCGGCACCCATAAGGACTTGGTTGCCCCCCCAGGTGGCTAGGTTGATAATGGAATACATATCTATATATAATATACGTGGTGGAAGTATGTGTGTGTGTGTATGTGTGTGTGTGTGTGTGTGTGTGTGTGTGAGAGAGAGAGAGAGAGAGCACCTTGATAAATCAAGAGTTCAGCATCTTTAGCGGAATGAGAATACTCTTTCAAGGAAATCAATAGGCTGCACCTTCGACTCTTAAAACCTCAACTTGGAGGAAGGAGATGGGTGCCTATGAGACTATGAGATAGGTTTTGTTTGGGTGAGTGGGGGCGGGGGGGGGGGGGTGGAGGGGGGGGGGGGGAGGAGAGAGGTATCGATCGTCTCCCTTCATAACCACAAAGGAGACAAAATGAAAACTTGATCATCGGTATCCCTTCCAGCTACACATTTTAATAAGGGCAATTTTATAATACAATACATACCATTATTTTTAAGAGGCCTTTAAACTATATTGTGTAGAAAGAATAATCATACACATACATAGATTAGTAAGGCAGTTTCCGGCTTTTGGGGTGGCCCGAGAGAGGAAACAAAGTAATAGTCAATGCCACATTCTTATACAAATTAAGGATCACTTTCCATGCAGAAAACCAACACATTAGATGAACCTTTCATCTATACAGAAAACTGACATCTGCTCCGTCCTTCACCTCTGCCTTGCACCCACACACTCATGCCATTCTCTCTCTATGCTCTCTCTCTCTCTCTCTCTCTCTCTCTCTCTCTCTCTCTCTTTCATATCTGGATATTAAGACTTTCAGTTCCACACCTCTTCCATTCCATGTTTCCCACTATGTCTTACCTGCAGGCCAATACAACTTGATAAAAAATGTCATGCCATATTTGAAATTTTCGATAACTTTAGACCGCTTCTGTATACCGCATATTTCTTGCCCTTTCACAGCTTCTAATCTTTAATATCACCTTTCAACTGAACATACCTTCCTGATGATACAACACCTCCTTCAAACGCTACCCTTTGGCTTACATAAAAAATACCTCTGATTTTTCTAACCTTTCGCATATCCTCCGCCCACTCCTTATATATATATATTATATATATATATATATATATATATATAATTATATATATATATAAACATAATATATATTGCATATATTATATATATATATATATATATATATATATATATATATATATATTCATATATATGTATATGTATGTATAGTTGCATACATATATTAGTACGTACACACACGCACTTATATAATGTCAATATATAAGTGCATATATATTAGTTTTTTTTTTTTCTATATATATATATATTATATATATATATATTAATATATATATATATATATAAATATAATATATATGCCATATAATATATATATATATATATATCTATATATATATAACATAATATTATGCATGTATATATATATATATATATATATATATATATATATATAATATATTCCATATATATGTATATGTATGTATATTGCATACATATATGTACGTACACACACGCACTTATATATGGTCAATATTTGTGTTAATAAAAAAAATATTCTACCTAAGGAGCAGATAAAAAGACCTTCGTAGATTTCGCGCTGCGGCTACTTATCCGTGATCCGAAGTTCGATTCTCGGCTCGGCCAACACGGAACAGGAGAAATTTATTCTGGTGATAGAAATTCATTTCGTGATATAATGGTGGTTCGGATCCCACAATAAGCTGTAGGTCCCGTTGCTAGGTAAACAACTGGTTCCTAGTCACGTAAAAATATATATTCGTCCGGGCCAGCCCTAAGACAGCTGTTAATCAGCTTAGTGGTCTGGTAAAACTAAGATATACTTAACATCGATAGCAAGATCTGCACCAGTCCTTAACTACTACTATAAGTACCACAATTACTTATACCATATCCTATTGCCAATATAGTATTTGTAAATTAATATTAGAACTTTGTTATCACATAATTATATGGCGTATGTCTGTTTTTTGAAATCACGTACAGTAAGTATTTTTTACATCCTCTAGTAGTATGTATAAGGGGTTGGAAAAATAACACTACTATGAATGTTTGAAAACACGATTTGACTCAGAGTTAAGGATGCCCAAGAGGCATTTACTTCGAATTATTTATAACTGCCTGAAACGAATGGTAATCAAAGTAACCAGGAATCTCAAACGTCTATTGATACGGTGACTCCTCCAGAATCTTTCTGTGAGCAGCCCTTGACTCGAGATCTTCTGAGGCCCATAAGAGGCCTTTTGGTCAAGAAATGTAAGCATCTGATTCTGTACCTCCTTTGTACCCAAAAATAGCTTAATTCCCTGATGGTTTGAACGTTAGTGCCCTAGGATGACCAATACCTCAAGTGCCAATTGAAGCCAACACTCGTTTGATAAACTGCTTCGGTGGCGAGGTTATTGTGATCGACTTTCTCCGGTGTGGGGAACGTATCTATGTAATGGTATATTAAAGTAAATATTGCGTTAAGTTAGGTTAAGGATTTCTGTTTTTCTTTCATCTCCTACTTATTACTGACTTAATGCGGAAGTTTTCTCCTCCCTTCTCCTCTCAGCACTTTCCCTTTAACTATCGTTTACTTGAAAGTCAACTGTGGATTTGAATGGGATTATAGGCAAGTGTGTTTTTGTGCCCTCAGCCAATAATTTAGGGACGTGTGCAAATAATTTATTGTAATATATCTGCATTTACGTTAAAGGTTTCAATTACCCCCTCAATAAAGTGTATTTTACTGTTAATATCCCGGCCATCTTTGAAAAAGTAACGTGAAAAATAACAATGATGTTACGTTTTAAAAAATGACGGCGTACGGTTGGCCGCTGCTAGGCTCTATCCGGCTCTAACAATGATATCGGTGTTGCCTGGCAAATTTTTTGCTATTTAGAGTATTCATCATACATTATCAGCATTCAATATGAAATTAATACAGTGATGCTATCATCATGTATTTTGCTTCAACATACATTATAAAACAACTAATCCCAGCAAAAAGTTTGCAGTTGGGAAAACGCACATATTTGCTCATTAAGTTGAATTCTCAGGACATTTGTGACCCAGAATCTTATGCATGTCACTCCCCCTCTGGTAGGTCCTGCGTATTGTAAAAGGCCACTAAAAGGACAGCTGCTCCCTTGCAGTCTTATTTTAAGTAAAAGGCTAGGCCCACTGCCAGCAACTGTGGAAACTGCTGTCTTGCAGTCCAACGTATTAATGAAAGGCTAGGCCCACTGCCAATACCCATGGAAACTGCTGCCTTGCAGTCTTACTTTTTAGTAAAAGGCTATGCCCACTGCCAATAACCGTGGAAACTGCTGCCTTGCAGGTGGACTTTTTGGTCAAAGGCGAGGCCCACTGCCAATAACTGTGGTCGACGAGAGCAAGGGCATGCGGTCATAAAAACCCCTTTGCCAAACAATAAACCATGCCTGATGTTGATGGAGGATGATGCCTTTGTTAGAGGGCAGTGGAGAAGGCGCTTCAGGCAAATGACTCCTTAAAGTAGGGATAATGGTGGGAAAGAAGGAAGGAATCTGATGCATGTCACTCCGTCCATTTCAAGTTTATAAGCATTGGTTTTTGGCATGGGACTGCTAGTCCCAAGTCCTTGGGTCTCCATAGTCTACAGCCATTGTGGTATGCGTGCAATCACCTCCGCCTCCTTAAAGATAAGAGGATTCTAGAATTCGGGGGAAACAGGATAAATTTAGATGTAATGATTTTATAGTAGAGAAAAAGATACACTATTTATAAATATAGCCACAAACTGGATATTATCAATCTTTCACCAGTTTGTAAAATCACATAAAATATTGTATCAGTTCCCTAAATATTTCAGACAACGGCATTCAACAGTTTTAGCAAGCCATCTAGCAACTAATTCCCAGGAGGCGCAAACGCGTGATGTGCCACGTAGTGACTTCCCGACAATTTCTGAGTACTTGGCTACGGGTTGCCCTAAGCAATAGTTCGTCCTAGGACAAGGTTGGCTTAATCTAAAACAAACAAACCCGTTACTCGCTAAAGAAAATTATGCAGGTAATCCGTATCGTGCTAGCCCAGCTATATAACACTCCATTTAATGGAAATTGAAATAACTGCTGTTCTTTCGTTTCTTATTCTTTCTGAGAAATGTGGTATTCATTTATTATTATTATTATTTTTTTTGTGACTCGGCCAAGAACATTCTCTTTCTGTATAAAGAGGATTTTATTTTAGCACTCAAAAGTTTTAGACCAATAAGTTTTTCATATACAACCTTAAAAACAAAACCATTTATTACATTTTGCTTATAATCAAATATAAAGATGTCAAATATTACTGGCTTATTGATCCTTGCCTTATCTATGAGTAAAGGGGTGTCTTATAATATGCATTATAATTTTCATTAAGTATTTTTGTGCTACTAGATTTTCATAATCAATAGTATATTCTTTTACAGTAGTTATGCAAATATGTTATTGATCATTACCGGGATAAATGGCCTCCTAGAATTGTCCATTTGGACTAGTTCTGAACCTGCACGCTTGAAAGCTAAATTATTTACTCCCTGAGAGAAGAATCTTAATATTCTTCACGGCGAGGCAAATCAGGAAAACGAAAATACTGAATTCCCATGTATATTTAACATAATATTGGTTGGTAGATAATACTGATAGTAAGTAAGAAGTCCAACTGAAATGTAACATTAAAAAATGTCATGTAGAAAAAATTAACAAATAAAACTTCAGTAAGTGCTTTAAATATATTCTAGGAGCAAAGACACCAATCCATGAGTCAACGGATCCTTTCGAACATAATTAAAGGAAAACCACAATAAATTATGTGTATTCCATATATTCAACAAAAGTGGCTACTATTGCCAGTTTCAGTTCACATCCTGATATTTAGTGTAACCCCAACAAGCGCCGATAACTTCGTTCTTATTATGTCGTTACTATTCATCAATCATTAGGCCTTTGTGAATCTCATTAAATCATTCATTTGTACAAACAATTTCCTTGTATGAAATATCTGTATTCTCTTTCATATTTGTAAATCTATTCTATTTTAATTCAACATTTTTTACATAACTAAAAATTATCAGTACGTAAGATTAAAAAGCTGTCGTGCATTGAAACTGGTTATTCATCTTTCAGTGTTACAGGTGTTCCAACCGAACCTTATACTTCAATGAATTTCATCACCCTTCAGTCAAGCAAATGATATTTAGTTTAAGGAAGTAACTTACAAATTATATAAATTTCTTTATAATTAAATCTTATTTGCTAACTTAACATAACACTTTCTTTTAATGAAAAGATCTTTACACAGAAGATTATCTGGTAAAATCTGATAGGCCAAACTATACCCACTTAAGTATATTTTCATAATACAATATTCAACAAAAGGTTCTTTTTACATATACCCCAATTACACTGTTTATAGACCTATTCATAATTAAATATTTCATACTAATTAGGACAAAATACTTAAAAACTTGCATAAAACAAGAAATTTTCTTGCAGTCTAATTTTCATATTACAAAAACCTTATACTAACATATATAATATAAAATGAAAGGAGATCTCAACTATATATTTTTTAAAGTGATGCAAAATGTTGTAGCGTGATTGTACGTACAATGAAGATTGATTCACTGATCTGATGTTCTCTGGCATCGGCACAACTTAGTAAGGTCATTGACACAATTGTTGAGAATGACAAAATTTACTTAAGATCTATTGACATGGTAACTACATTCTGTATATAAAAAGTTGAATCTATAGCTTTTGCAGATGACCTGCTTCTGACACAAATCTATCAATACCACTGGCATTGTATACTACTTCTTCCCTAAAGCCTTTGCCTAGAAAGTGCCGACCATTCTCGGAGAAAAGTCTTCTGAGGTCTCTAAGACTGGGACATTAAATTAGCAAATACTTGAAAGTAATGAGGATCAGGCAGCCATCATAGTATGGTTGAATTTCCTTCACTACTAAAAACGTGTGAAGCGGGTATACCCTATCCATAGATGACAGAGTGCGCTTTCCCATTTCTGGGCATTTTGCTGTACTTCCAAGGAAATATGAAACTTGTAATTACTCTAATTTTGTTTGCTCCAGCTGTATACCAACGTCTGTCAATATTTTAACAAGTGATCTGATATCTTGTATGAAGTCGTCTCATATATATCTGTATTTCCTTGGAAGTATATCAGCTGTAGCCTTTTTTGCTAGTTTGTAAGCTATTTTATTATTGTATTCCTCTGCAATTCATTAAATAAATGCACTCCTAAAAATGTTTAAAACCAATAGATTAGCACAGTTAAAAACACTTACGACTCTGTAAAATAGTTTCTAAGTCACTAAAATTAGTAAAATTTCCTTCATCAATAGTTGCTATTCACTCAATAGCAGGTAAAATTACATAGAGTTCCACGCTAAAAATAGATGGGAAGACAGTTTGTGTAATTCTACAATAAAAAGCATTAAGAGCCCTCTGTAAATAGAAAAGTTTGAGTTATCATGCTTTCAACATACTCCATAAAAATCGAGGAGGTTTCCACCTCTGTCATATTATTGTTAGTGCCAATAATGTAATACTTTTCACTCTTAGCAGTCTGAAATGTTATAAAATTTGGGAGTCACTGTAATTTGCACGAACACAGTGCAATGGATGACTGATGATGAAGAACTAAAGGTAGTTCACCATTATCTACTAGTCAGTGATCCGAGGCCTAGAAATGTGCAAAAGCATTATTTTGGAGTGACACCGCTGCTATAAAATGTTTGACCCCTTTGATCATATCTATGGTGGTGTTCACCACCAGATAAGTTACTTTAGCCAAATAGTTCAGATTGCACCAATTCTGTAGGGACTTTTTTAACATGGGTCGTCACTCGCAAAAGCCAAGAAATTTAGGGGCAGGGGAAATTCAATTGAACATATATTCCACAATACAGAATTGACTGCAACAAATTATCCTCCCATTCTTTTTTGTTACATATTGGGCTTTTATATAAAACATGATTCAACATGATGGACCATCCATGAGGTCGGTCAACAAAGATCAAAAGGTCACACAGAAAAAAGGCTAAGCTAAAAATATAGTTTCTTCATTAAGTAAAATTAGTTTTCCTACTTTAAACTTAATACATCCACAGTTTTACATCCAAAACAGGTCGCTTGTATATTCATTTATCTAACTGCTAATCCTCATCATCATCATCATCATCACTGTTAACAGTCAGAAGCTGTCGACATTTTCCTCTGTCACCATTGCAGGCGCATGCAATAAGCATGGTAGTCCAGCATTCACACAAGGGCAATTCCTCATGGAGTTTGATTTCTTTTTGTATTTGCAGTTACTTCAGTTTGTTAGCAGGAGGCTTTGATGGCTTGCTCTTCATGACAGGAATTAACCTGTCACCATCCAAACTTGTGCCATACTTTTCATATGGAAGAGGCACTGGATTGCAGAGTGTAGCTTGTTTGTGTAAGCTGATCTGATAAGGACTCTTAAGAGTGTGAAATTGAAATGCATCTTCTGTTGTAGGAAGGGAGCAAAAATCTGGATTTCTGAGTGTATCTTGTTTGTATAAGCAGATCTGATAAAGGCTCTTTAGAGTGTGAAATTGAAATGCATCTTCTGTTGGAGGATGGGAGCAAAAATCTAGTTTGCTAAATGCAAACAAGAGGGCGTGGAGTTTATCCAGGGATGAATACCCTGGCTTGCAATAGAGATCACAAAAGAAGCTTCATGCTTCAGTTATCACCTGATCATATGAATAAGTCCAGATTCATGGTGGATGAAATTGGTCCGTGCTGGCTGTTTGTCAACGTAACAAGTGGCAATAAATGGCTTAAGAAAATGCTTTCCAAATGCATCTGTCCGTAGTTGTTTATTTCACTGCAGCCAATGTCTTTGGCCTGGCATCATTCAGTGAGTTTGGTGGAGACGGCCACCATTTGATATTGAAATGTAAAATGTTTGCAACAGAACATGCTGGAGTGCGACTTTCACTGCTCTCTTCTTGCCCCATTTTGAAAGGATAGCTCACTGAAACACAACCCTGGCAGTACGTACGAGATAAGCAGTGTGTCTGTGAGTGCCAGCACATCATTCCTACTGCTTTAGTCAACTCATTCACCAAATCATGGATGGGGAGGAAAAGATCATCATTTTCCACCCATAATTCAACACAGTTTGGCAACCAATGGAAATGATACATTAACAAAACAATGATATCTTTATCTGTAGTTGGAATGACAACTATTGTTGTAGTTACAGTTAGCAATGTGAACAAATATTCTGGTGTTTGCCTCCTAATGGTTAGGGCAGTACAACTCATTAACATTGGTATGTTCTGTCTGTCTCACACAAGTTGCCTGGCATGACTGCAAAGACCAGGCAAGAAGTCATCAGGCCAGAATGACGCTGGGACCAACATGAAGCAAGATGCAACAGCAGATTGTTCTTGTTACAAGGGTTTAACAGGAATGTCTTCCTATCAGGGATTTTCATGTTGTCTGCTGGGATACACTCTGGAAAACCGATATATAACTCCTGTCTCTGGTGTTCATCCCAAAATCATATTGATTACCCACGAAATGCACTTCAGTGCAATGTCTGGTTTTCATGTTCCAGAGTTAGTTCATGTATGTTTCCTAAAGATGTTGTCGAACCTAATGTGTTGAACCACTGGATGAATGGCATTGCATCAATTACATAAACTGCACCAGCTGAAGGAGTCTGCTTTTTTAATGGTTCTCATAAGTTAGAAACGACAACCTTGTCTGTATTTGTCATCGTGGCAGCATCCATTGCCTCCAAGCCTAGACATTTGGTATATACCTGGGAAGTTTCTGCCAGAATCCAACCTGTGGATATGTTCAACAGTTTATCCATCACAAGTGAAGGATCGAATGGGTTTTGCATCTTTTCTTCAATGGTTTGTTTGATCTGCAACATGGCTTCTAGGTCATCTTTCCTCAGCTTTTTGTGGTGGTCAGATTGTGATAAGGACAAGTGTGCCATCTGTTTTACACTTCCAAAGACAGAGGTCATGAACGGTAAAGGCTTGCTGTATTTTTCTTGTGCTGATTCAGACTGTTATACCCTAAAAGACCCTTGTTTTTCCTTCCATTTTGTAGGTCTGTTCAAGGGCAAGGTCTGTCCATACACCACTGAAGTCTCCTGCAGTCTAGTGAACTGGGAAATTGCCAGCTGCAAACTCTGCTCACACTTCAGATGGTGTTTCTGCAAGCTTTTGCATCCAACTAAGGTAGATTGAAAGGAAGGTCATGTACTTGCTATGGCTAGAAGCAATGGTATACTATGGCTAGAAGCAATGGTATAGAATACCATATTCTGAACCTCTTGTAAATGCTGTTGCCACTGCCCACCTCTCTCAGCATGGATATAATGCATTAGGATAAGGTGTTTTTGTTTGAACATGGTGAACAACACTTCCTCGGACCTAGAGGAAATACATTATAGAAGATTAACCTTGAAAGAAAGGCAGGAAAAATCAATTGTATATATACATACTAAACGTCACAGTCAAAACATCTGCTCCCCATATATATACGTACTAAATGGCTCAGGTAACTTTGGCATGCTATGTATATATACATACTAAACGATTATGGGGTTAATTCATAGTTTTCGAGGTTGCAGAGATGGACGATGATACTTCCGATGCCCTTCAAGTCCAAGTTCACCCCAAATTGGGAGGGGTGTGGGAAGGGATTGACATGCAAAAATAACCTAAAACGACAGATATACGTGTTTTTATATATAGTTCCCGAGGTTGCTGAGATGAATAGTGACATTCCTGATGCCATTTAAGTTAAAGTTCAGCCCCAATAGGAAGGGGAGAGGGGTGAGAAGGGGTGAGAAGGGGTGACATATAAAAATAACCTAAAATGACAGATATTAGTATCTAATACATAGTTTTTGAGGTCGCTGAGATGAACAGTGACACGGCTGATGCCATTTAAGTTAAAGTTCAGTCCCAATAGGAAGGGGGTAGGAGGGGGTGACATGTAAAAATAACCTAAAAGGACATATATAAGTGTCTAATACACAGTATTAAAGGACGCTGAGTGAACAGTGGTATTCCTGATGCCATTTAAGTCCAAGTTCAGCCTGGGGTCAAGAACCGGAACCAAATAGGTAATTCAATATGATACAGAATAAATTAAAATTAAATTTAATTTGCACCAAGGAAAATGTTTTCATACTCGAACACAAACATGCAATAAATACATTTATTCATGTTTCTATGCATACATAATTAAAAGGTATATTAAAATTCAGTATCAAGCAGCTTTTTAAAATTTTGTTTCAAAATTCATTAAACATTCTAAGGATTTTGTGCTTTTTTATATACTTAGTTTCATATTTTATGAACTGAATCACAGTTCCTCAGAAACATCAAAATCAGAACTTCTGAAAATGTAAAAGATTCTGGCAAAATTTCTTTTGTTGGTTTATTTCCGAAAATTGACAGTCTCTGTCCAGAGAGAGAGAGAGAGAGAGAGAGAGAGAGAGAGAGATTGGTCTTCCCTAATCGCACAAGGTCTCAGAGCCGAATTAAAAGTTCTATATGTGTAAATATGCGTTTCAGTGTGAATCGGGCCCCTTGGTTGAGCAACGAGTTCAAGACGAAAACATATTACATCATCTCTCTAAAGGAACTCCTCAGCTGTGTTCTGAAGAGAATCGACCAAATGATAAAAAACAACCTTGCTCAGCGTTTTGAAGTATTGAAAGGCTGGGCTGTCCTCACAGTCAGAGCTAACCTTTTCTATCTCTCTCTCTGTTCGCTCTACATATGTCTCAGTACGAAGTACACGTTATATGAATATATTATCTGTAAATGTGGGAGTCAGAACATAAAAATGTACATTTCACAACATTATTCACAGTTTCTGAGGGGAATTAATCATATTACAAAAATCATAGTTTCATTATGAAACTTATATTATAAGATTCTTCCCCTGAGAAGACTAGTTATCCCAGGGTTGAATCCAGCAATTCACAACGGGATTAATAATCGGCAACTACATTGTTCTTACCAGCTATGCGCTCAACCTTTGAATTATACTTTTGCAAGCACAAAGACCACCTGGTCAGTCTTTGATCATGATTTTTCACCCACTGTATAAATGACAGGGGATTGTGATCAGACAGCACTAAAACTTCTTCATTCCTAGGTCTGTTCACATACACTTCAAACATATTTCAATGCTAGAGTTTCCTTTTCAATAGTTGCATAGTTTTTCTGATGCTTTTTCAGTTTCGAAGACAGGAAACACATAGGTTATTTTCATCTTGAAATAAAACAGCTCCAATTCCATAATCAGAGGCATCAACTTGTATCACAAATTTCTTATTGAAGTCTGGAGTTTGAAACACTGGTCTTGAAGTTAAAATGGCTTTTACTTTCCCAAAGGATTCTTGACATTCTGGAGTCCAAACAAACTTAGCTTTGGGACTAGTTAAGTCTGTCAAGGGAGCTGCTACAGCTGAGAAATTTGGACAGCAACGACAATAGAATTAAGCTATACCCAAAAATCTTTGTAGCTGCTTCCTAATAGTAGGTGGGGTAGCCTTACGGATACCTTCTACCAACTTCAAACCCAAGATACTGAACAGTCACCTCCCCAAACTCACTCCTCTCTAGGTTGACTGTTAATCCTGCCTCTTGTAGTTTCTTGAAAACCTTGTTCAGAATCTGCAGATGTTCTCCCCATGTTGCATAGTAAATTACTATGTCATCAAGGTATACACCTACTCCTTCTATAGATCCTAGCAGTTGATCCATCACTCATTGAGATGTTGCAGTTGCATTCATCAGACCAAACGGCAGAACAGTATACTGATACAATCCAAAATAAGTAATAAAAGCTGACAGCAACTTCGCATTTTCATCTAAAGGTATCTGATAATATCCCTTCAATAAGTCTATCTTGGAAACAAACTTGGCTTGCCCAATATTATCAAGTAACTGTTCTATAAGAGGCAAGGGATAATTGTCAGCCACACTAATGGAATTCAGTTTCTTATAATCAGTACACATCCTAAATGAGCCATCAGGTTTCTTCACTAACACACATGGAGAACGGTACTGACTTGAACTGGGTTCTGGTAGTCCATGTTGCAGCAAATACTCAACTTCCTTCTTCAAAACATCTCGATGATAAGGTGATAAGCGATAAGCTCTTTGCTTGAATGATTTTCCATATTCTTGAATCTTGATTTCAGGTTGGGTCAGATTAGTACACCTGGGTACGTCTGCATAAATCTCTGCGAAGCTTCTAATCACTTCACTCAATTCCTCACTTTGTTCAACATTAAGATGTTTCAGTTTATCCTCCAAATTTTCCAAAATTTTTCCAAAATTGAAAAATAACTCCTCTTGCTTTCAGCTCCCAATTCATAGCCATCGTCGTCTTCTGTATATAAAGTTGTCTGTATTACTGACACAGTTTCAGTTCTAGTTTCTGAGAAGCAAGGTTTCAAGAGGTTCACATGTATCTTCCTTTGTCGTTTTCTCCTTTCTGGTATTTCAATCACATAAGTTCTATCACTTAACTTCTCAATTGTCTTGTAGGGACCTTGAAATTTATTGGTAAGGGGAAATCTTTTGACTGGCAAAAACACTAACACTTATTGACCAACACTAAAACTTCTTAGCTTAGCCTTATCATATTTCCTTTTCATTTTCTCTTGATTCACTTTCAGATTTTCTAAAGAGAATTTTCTAATCTCTTCCAACCTTTTCCTTAAGTTCTTCACATACTCTCCTTGGATTTCCTCTTGATTTTCCACCCAATTTTCTGCAAGAACCTTCAGTGTTCTTCTCACCTCTTTTCCAAATATCATCTCATTAGGTCAATATCCCATGCTTTCTTGATAAGCATTCCTAACTTCAAATAACATTAATGGTAAACCACATCCCATCTCTTCCTGACTCAGAACATACTTTGTCAGCATACTTTTCAATGTCTGGTGGAACCTTTCCAAGGCTCCTTGAATTTCTGGATGATAAGCAGTTGATAAGTGTTGTTCCACCTCTAACAAGTTCATCATGTCCTGGAATAACTTGGAAGTAAAGTTTGTTCCTCTATAGCCTTGTACAATTTCTGGTATCCCAAACTTTGAGAAAAACTCCACTAGTTTCTCAGTAACTATCTTGGCAGGTATGTTTTCTAACAGGGATCGCCTCAGGATATCTGGTAACAGGACACATTAATGTCAACAGATATTCATTTCCCTTCTTTGTTTTCAGAAGCGGTCCAACCATATCTATAATCCCCTTGCTAAAGGGTTCTCCTCTAACTTCTATAGGTTGTCGTGGAGCTTTCTGAATGGTTTCATTTGGTTTACCAGCTATCTGGCAGGTGTGACACTCCCGACAGAACCTGCCAACATCTTTAGGAAGTCCAGGCCACAAAAAATATTTCATGATCTTATCTAAAGTCTTTCTGATGTCCAGACTGATGAGCTACCGCTACCACTTGCTTCCTTGATGGACATGGAATCAAAATCAGATGGTATTAGCCCCATTCAGCATTTCAGGGTATATCTGAAGATTTATACTTCCTTATAAGCAAAGCTTCCATCAGATAATAATAGGTAGGAGTTTGTTGCATCTCTTCCTGATCAACAACTCTTCTGCAAGTCCATTAGCTTTTCTCATGTCACATGTCCAACTTCAAGGGTTGAACTTTTAATATCTGCTAACTCAGCTATTTTATTTTCACTACTATACTCAGATTCCAGAACTAATTAACATGTTACTAAGAAATTACACAGAGTTAGTGACCAATTTATATAAAAACATGAGTTACGTTACGAGAGAGAGAGAGAGAGAGAGAGAGAGAGAGAGAGAGAGAACCAAATGAAAAGTTCTATATGTGTAAATATGCGTATCAGTGTGAATGGAACCCCTTGGTTGAGCAACGAGTTCAAGAAGAAAATATAATATTACATCATCTCATTATAGGAACCTCCTTCTCAGCTGCGTTCTAAACAGGATCGACCAAATGATAAAAAACAACCTTGCTCAGCGGTCTGAAGTATTGAAAGACTGGGCTGTCCTCTCGGTCAAAGCAAACTTTCTCTCTCTCTGTTCGCTCTATGTATGTCTCAATACGAAGTACACATTATTTAAACATATTATCTGTAAATGTGGGAATCTGAACATAAAAACATACATTTCACATTATACAGTTTCTGAGGGAATTAATCATATTAACAAAATCATAATTGCATTACGAAACTGACGTATAAGAACACACACACACACACACACACATATATATATATATATATATATATATATATATATATATATATATATATATATATATATATATATATATATATATATATAGATAGTAGATAGATAGATAGATAGATAGATAGATAGATATATCTATATAGATATATATCTATCTATATATCTATCTATCTATCTAGAGACGCTAAAGATGACGTATACAATAAGTATGTAGGCTAAGTTGACATGCCGTCACCTGTAGTCATTCATTTGTTTATAAAACCTTAGTCCAAGCTCCCTGCTTGAGAAAACTTACCCCGACCTATAATTCAAAACGGCCTACGTGATCTGTAGCGTGTCTCATTTGATTGTGTGTCGTATGAAACTATGTCATCTGATTGTATGTTCATATGTTCGAACTACTGTCTGTTCCTTCATAACTTGTAACAGAGATGTAGAACAAGGCAGAACGAGTTAGCTATCGTCATTAGAAGAGCTGTATCTCTTTACCTAAGCTTTATCATGTAGAGAACAGAAGTAGCCATCATCATTGGCAGAAGGCAGGCGATCAAGCTATCGTTATTAGAAGACTTGTACAATCATACCTGATCTTCACCATGTAAAACTTCAGAAGAATATATCTATTTTTATACTTCGTGTTTCTACAAGACCTCCTCACCATGAGTTAACACATCATCGTCATAAACAAGAAGATAATCCTGACTTCGTAAGTGATCTACAAACCCAAGACACTCCATTGAAGATGGAAGGGCAATACCAACCGACTTAGCGTAAAACAATTATCGCAAGTCTAACATTACCTCATAGGGCGCCTTTATCATACAGGCACAAGCCCTAATATTGGTGGCAGTGGACCAGAAGAACTCTACAACTTCTCCGAAGAAACATCAGAATAATGAAGTATCATATAAGAACTCTTCAACGACGACGAAAGCAGCAGATTCTTCAAGCAACTTATTTTCATCGTTTAGTGAGGCGACTTCAGAAAACAACAAGAACTCTTAACGACGACGAAGCAAGAGATTCTTCAAGCAAACTTAGTATCATCGTTAGTGAATAACTTCAAGAAACAAAACCGACGTGTCCTTTTTCCTACGACAACGCAAGCTTCGTCTCTCATTAGAATCATTCAAGAAAACATCGTTAGTGAGCGTTTCCGGCACTCCAAGAAACAAACCGAACGCGTCTGCAGCATCGGATCTTTCAAGGGCTCGAATCATCGAAACAACGCGCACGGGGAAACTGAAGCCAAACCAGGTCATCCGCTAAATAGAGAAGGAGGACCAAGGCCGTGTGTCGTTATCGGAACACCGTGACTTAACCCACAAAAGCAAGCTAAGTACAATTTTGATCATTGGAGTAACTTTGAGTGTTTCCTTTGCAGGTCGAATTTCGTTATTCCAATGTGGCTGAAGTTACGAGACATTCTTAATCTTACTTTTTTACAGAATTATCTACATAATTGAGATTTCGCTACTGCGAGTTTTTATCTTTGAGTGTCTGTTTCCAGAAGTTCTACTGAAATATCATAATCATATTACTATGTTAATTTTGATCATTTTGGGTGATTATTAATCCCTTAGGTAACAATCATATTAAACAAGTGAATATGCGTTTACGCAGTGGACGTCTGTATTTATACAGATGCATGGATAGGGTCGTTAAGCACCGTAGTGATTAGAAAACACACAAAAAACAAGTGGAACACCCGTACAAATCTATATAAATTAGAGGTAACACTATTTCGGGTCATGCCAATAAAATGCTCCTTTGCAAAGTCCCGATCGCAGTTTTAAGCCTTGAGCTTTTTGAGTTACATAAAATATCGAACCTCAATGACTCAAACTTAACTTTAAAAATAGGCTGGATTTGCAAGGAATAACATGTCTGTAAAAAACTTTCATCAGGCTTAAATGCGCTGACCTTGATCCCTCACTATTTCAAATTTTAGCAAAGAATGAAGTACAAACATTAATATTGAATGCAGTAGTGATAACTTGTCTTATTAGTAATCGCTCAGTTCCTAATAGTTCGTCATTCATTGCTTTATACGTAACCAGCAACATAATGCTAAAAACACACAATACGTTGCCGATGGTAATAAAGAGAAGATCCTAATTATTACAAAAAGAAATAGAAAACAGTAGCCCGTTCAGAATCAAACAAGCAAACTCGGTTACTGTGTCACCTAGGTCAAGCGGTCAAGGTTAGTTAAATCTGCCGAGTGTTCAAAGCATAGCAAATTCCACACAATAGTCGACTCTAGCAGAGTGGGGAAAAGCGATGTTGGTTCATACATGCCAATATCTTTTTGAATTAAAAAGGATTTTTCCTATGAAACACACAACCGTATAAGGTAATCAGAGCAGTTTTCGTTTTTTTTTTCAATACGTAAGTTATTATAAGTAGTGGTGGATAAAGCCCGACTGTACGCGCCGTAAAAATTAGAATATCTTGTTTATTCCCCCCCCCCACTTTTAGTACAGGTAATATCGTGTATTTAAACGGACTCACCGTCTGTTGTTCGAACTTCCCTAATGAGAAGTCCGGATAATGCGAGCGCTTACAGATACCTCTATAGTATAAAAACCATTGATCTGTATCTAGTGTAATTGTAAGATTCATCTAGGGGTATACATAAAATATTATCTTACATCCTGCAAATAAGGCATGTTTATCAAATGAAAAAGAATCCTATAAAACCTTTCAAACATATTAAAATCCGTTTGAACAAAAAATGAGACAGTTAATCAAATAATAAACTTATATAAGGAACTAACATTTGTCTCATAAATCGTAAACATTGTTCAAATGACCCCAAAAGAATTCTCCCACAACCGCAGTCGCACTTTGCACGCAAATCTCGAGAAGCATGCGCCCTCGAATGTCTTAGTGCGTGTAAAAAAGACTTTGCTGCGAAATGAAATTTTAATCCTTCCGACACTCTGAAATATAACGATTTCCGCGAACAAAGCCCTAGACAGGTGACTCGCTGCAAACAGTTAATATAGTAATCCACAAAAACCTATACATATAAATATCGCATTTCTTTTATTGTTGCTAATTTTTAATCCCGCCCAACCAGTCGTGGATGAATCTCTCTGATAATCTATCTAAAGTAATATCAGTAAAGTCATTCAAGCAGAGGTGATTCAGCAGAAATATTTTTTATCTTTTACCTGAATACCAGGAAGTTTCTCCACTAGCGAGTGATCCTCTGGGAAAAACGGATGTAATTTAACACTAAAATACGGTCTAAGGACAAACATAAAGCTATATACGTACCTTCGTATAGACTTTCACTGCAATTTCAAAATAGAGATAAATGACGAAGTTGAAATATGTTAGTAATAGGAGCCATTAGGTAATCAAATAGCCCATATAATTTTTCCCTCAAACGTCATGCCATAAAAGATCGGACTTGGCGTACTGCGTAGAGTTTCTGACGCTTAAACAAGGAAACGACTCCCGATAGTTTCCAGTGCGATGTACCGACGACATTTCTTATCTCGTTAGGTTAGAATAAATTTTTTTTCACCAATTTGGACTTACTTAAATGCTTTTACCAGATACCATTACTAAAGTGATTGTACCTCATACACCGTTTTCAGCACACTCAGGGGACATTATCAATTTTTACGTATGGCCTCCGCTTACGTTGCACCCCAATTACAATATAGTGTTTGGAGACTTTTAGGGGATACCTACATGCCTATATGGATGATCTTGTAATCTTTTCTAATACCTTAGAAGTACATTCACAACTAGAGCTAGTCTCAGAGTAAAATATAATAAATGAGTTTTAAAACCGAACATGTTATCTAGGTTTTATGTGTCTTGTCAAGGTCTTAAAGTAATCCATGGTAAGGTGTCGGCTATTCATAACTTTCCGGTACCTATTAACGTAAAAGGGGGATACAGCACTTTTGCGCTGTAGTGGGTATTACAATCGTATGCAAATATGTAACTCTTCAATCATGACAGCTCCTTTAACAGATCTTACGAAGAAGAGCGTAAGATTTATTATGGTCTAAAAAGCATCAACAGGCGTTCGATATCTTAAAAGCGGATAATGCCAGCTTACCTAACTTAAAAATCCCTGATTTAAATAAGGAATTTTTTTATTGCAACAGACGCCTCAGACCCAAGGGGTAAGAGGGATACTACTTCAGTAATATGATAAACAGTTCTTCCCTATAGCTTTTTATTCACGTAACTAAAGCCTCTGAAAGTAAATATGCAGTAATAGGCAAGGAAGGGCTAGGTATCTTTAACACTAGTACATTTTTAAGTTCATAATCTATGGCTATCCTGATAAAGTCCTTACTGAACATGAGTCCTTTATCCGAGTTTTTCAAAGGCTTTAATCACAGTCCAAAAGGAACTCGGTGACAAATGATCATTCAGGTCTTTGGAGCCAAGATAAGATATCTACCTGGGAAAGCAAATATCATAGCTGACGCATTATCCCGCAATCCCGCACCATACAGCAAAGAACCATTAATAGACTAAAAAGATATGAAACATCCGTGCCTATTGTTAAAACCGTATCTAAACAAGAAAAATTCCTTAACCCAAGAGATCGCGACCATTGAATATCTGGGTGGAGCGCAGAAAACTGTTACAAACTGAACAAAGCAAGTGTCAACAGTGATAAGCAAAAACAATAAACACCAAACAACTAAACACTTCGAACGGAAACAAGGTCAGCAGCTAAGCAAACCAATAAACACTTCGAGCAGAAACCCTAAAGCAAAAATATATTAAAAAGTATGTGTATCAGAATAATGTAATCAAATGTAATATTATATGTAGGTCCGTGACGAGGAAAACCCGAAGAACACAGCAGATGACTAACGACCAGGTAGTAATAATATCTCTTTCATACCAATCGTCATAAAACTGGTTGCATTCCGTCATCCTCCAGGGTTCCCTACTATGTCCACCGAAAGCCAAATCACTGTTTTACTGGCCTACAATGCTTACAGATATAAAAAAAAGCACATAACTAATTGTAGCCCGTGTCATGAAAACAAGGGATACACTAAGACACCTGTCAGTTTAGGGGCCTATCCTGTGCCAAATCAATCCTTGAAAGAATATACTTATTAATTATTAACAGAGTACGAGTCTGACAGAGGGAATAAACACTTTCTTAGTGTTAATAGTTCCTTGACACTTTATATAGAAGTAATAGCACTAAAAACAAACACCGCAATTGAGTGCATTAGGAATATATGAGTGCTAAATCAGTAAACATGGAATTCAACACATGATAATCTGACTCGGGTGGTGTAAATTCAATAATAATCTCCCCATAACACGTGGTGTGAATCTTTCCATTAAGAAAACCAATAATATATTTTATCACCCAGAATCAATCGGTTTGGTAGAATACTGATAATTAAATAGGAAGTGTCAATGTCTTACGAGTTACAACTCGTGATATTGGATCCGAACTGGATATAGCGGTTCTCGCGGTTTTAAATACCTTTATCATTTTATATCTTGTATCTATAGAATTGATGCCGCAAGTAGCCTTATACGGTTACGCCGCTAGAACACTCTTCACATATTCAAGCCAACCATTAATTTATCAAATATATATATATATATATATATAAAAAAGAAATATATAAATAAATAAAAATAAAAAAAATAAAAAATAAAAAAATATATGGATACAAGTGGAGTCAATATAATACACTCCGTAAGAAGTCGGAAGGGTTACAAATTATAAAAAATAAAAGGAATCACGATAAAATCAATAACGCTTTAGTAATTGACAAATAAGCTAAAAGTTCAAACATATCAAAACCTACTGACATATTGTCTGTCCCCGGTGATTTTATATTTCGTAGTCAATGGAAAAAAAATAATAATAATAAATAAATAAATAAATAAATAAATTAAAATAAAAGAGATTTTAAAGTCAGGAAGTCTAGAAGTGAAAACGTTATCTATGGAATAATCCTATATGAATCTTATACAGGGTAATTAATATATATAGAATTTGTATGGAAACCTTTTTCAATTAGGTTTTTTTTTTTGAATAGGAATATTAATTTAACTAATTACATTTTATGCAGATTCCAACATGAAACTAATATATTGTTCAATTTTGGTACTGTTTTTTTTTTTTCAGACATTCTTCTCATGTGGGTCGAATATTAAAAAAACAAAAAATTTATCCTAAAGTCGTATCTCTTACAGCAAGTAGCGTAACTCTTAAGCTGGTGACGACGTCATCAGTTCTAGAAGGTCTGTCGCGTTTGCCAGTATCAGCAGTGATTCCTTTAACCTCAAATATCTGCTTGCACAGGCTTCATCTTGCGCTTGCAAAGCAGATTGACTGGAGAAAGGAATGCTTAGTTCATGAACTTCACATGTTGGTTCATAGGTCATGACAGGCCCCATACATATTCTTATCCGTGTGGTGTAATGCAATTAGTTTAAGGACTTGCAATCATTTTAAAATTAATGAACAAAATAGCACATAGAATTTCTATAATACACAACAAAATGAATTAATTTTTTTTTCTGAACCTCATAGACATTTAGAAGTATCAAAAATATGTATACTATGAAATATTTACTTTGCAACATTAGCCTATTACAATTCAAGTAAAACATTTCATGGGAAAATGTCACATTTCTTGAAAAACCCAAAGTTTATTAGAAATTAGTTTACATAGTGGGTTTTTCGTTGCATCTCCTACCTATTAATAAGTTTTTTAAATTAACCTCAGAGGATGCGCGCGAGAAAATTGAATATGAAACTTTTGTTAGGGGCACAGAGGATCAGATTTTATCACAAACTTAATTTCAGTTAGCATAGAGAAATACAAAATCATGATTAATCTTCTCTTGACTCTTATGTTGCCTGGCAATCTTACAATTAGCTCCGTTTTCCACTTCTTTGTCTAGTAACTTACTACCAGTAATGTCGAATTTTCTTTGAGATTCGTAATGATATCTATTTATTTTTTTTATAATTATGGATATTTTTACAAGTCATCATAGACCTGGATAGGTTCACTCATTGTTAATTCCATGGATAAAAAAGTTTGTACAGCGGACTCTTTTGAATTCCAAAATATCAGCGAATTCATGTGGGTTAAGTCTGGTCTAAATGGCTCTCTCCCCTCCCCTGTATTTGGATGTCGTCTGAATTTACTTTGCCCTTGTGACAAGTATAATTTCACTTGCAGGCTGATTAATGGAACCTGGTTACAGTATCCTGCTTTCCAGTACGAGAATTTCACATCGCCAACTCGAAAAATCGTTCGTCGCTGCGGACTACGGCAGTCGAGTAACAACCGCCTACAATGTGAAAGGAATAAGCATCCATCATGGACTTCTTCGACCGACACCGTATCTCGTCGTAATACTCGTTTCATGCGGAACGCTCCAGCGACTGTCGGAAATCGACTACAAAGGGGACATACTTCCGACAATTACGACCCGAAGGATATTCAACTCTACTTTGCTGGCGAAGGATCGTGCTGGGAGTTTTTTTTTTATTCATCGCGAACGTAATCGTGTAGCTTAGGATGCAGAGAATAAGTATGAGCGCAAAAATAGAACGTTGGACCCCCCAGGCAATTTTCCCCTTGTTTTAACCCTGTGAAATAAGGCCGTTTTTCATTTGGCTATAGGTGGTTGTTTCTGGAAAACTGTGTAATGGACGAAAAGTTGTTCGAACGCTAGTTAAAAGTGAAGTAGTATACCTCGGTCATGTATCCTATATATATAAAGTATCGTGTATCCTATATATAATTGCTCATAAATAACAGAATCTAAAATATATCTTTGCCTGTACGCAATAGGAATCTATTTAAAGTGCACATATAATCATAATTATATGAATCCATATACATATGTATAAATCAGGTAGCCTATAATCAATCTGTTACCTTTTATCTTACCAATATCTGCAGTTATATATGAGTTAGTATATTGATTAATGAATCAGATATAATAACATTTAGCATAAAAATCAACGAATCAATCAGCATAAACATTAATAATTTTATCAATTCATATATGAAATATCAGTTAAATATTATTTTTATCATGTTAATCTTCCATTCTATGCAATTGTCAGAGTACATTAGTATTTTCTGTAGCATATGTATCTTAATGGAGATGAAGTGAAAAACTGTATCATTATATATCACGTGATCACTATTATTTCCAATATCTCATTGTTTTATATTTTATTTACTTGAATCAATTCATGTACACCATGAATTTTTATTTACTAATATATATATATTCACTAGTGTCTGTATCACCACTCCTATAAGTCAAATGCAAGTCAAGTTTTGAGTAATATTCATAGTTGTTTTTGGTTTTGGTAGCTGACCGAGCTGATGTAAGTGTTTTCATAATAAAAATATGGAATGTTAGTCACATATATATAAAAGTCTAAAACTAAAGAGGTCAACCAGATTGCTTGCAGGAATGTGATCAGACTAGAGACGCTAAAGATGACGTATACAATAAGTATGTAGGCTAAGTTGACATGCCGTCACCTGTAGTCATTCATTTGTTTATAAACCTTAGTCCAAGCTCCCTGCTTGAGACAACTACCCACGACCTATAATTCAAACGGCCTACGTGATCTGTAGCGTGTCTCATTTGATTGTGTGTTCGTATGAAACTATGTCATCTGATTGTATGTTCATAGTGTTCGAACTACTGTCTGTTCCTTCATAACTTGTAACAGAGATGTAGAACAAGGCAGAACAGAGTTTAGCTATCGTCATTAGAAGAGCTGTATCTCTTTACCTAAGCTTTATCATGTAGAGAGAACAGAAGTAGCCATCATCATTGGCAGAAGCGATCAAGCTATCGTTATTAGAAGACTTGTACAATCATACCTGATCTTAACCATGTAAAACTTCAGAAGAATATATCTATTTTTATACTTCGTGTTTTCTACAAGAACCTCTCACATGAGTTTTAACACATCATCGTCATAAACAAGAAGATAATCCTGACTTCGTAAGTGATCTACAAACCCAAGACACTCCATTGAAGATGGAAGTGCAATACCAACCGACTTAGCGTAAATTATGCAAGTCTAACATTACCTCATAGGGCGCCTTATCATACAGGCACAAGCCCTAATATATATATATATATATATATATATATATATATATATATATATATATATATATATATATATATATATATATCTATATCTATATATATATATAGTATAGGTATATATATATATTATAGATATAGATATAGATATATATATATATATATATATATATATATATATATATATATATAATATCTATATATATCTATATATATATCTATATCTATATATATATATATATATATATATATATGATATATATATATATATATATATATATATATGATATATATATATATAGATATATATATATATAGATATCATATATATATATATATATATATATATATTATATATATATAATATATATATATATATATATATATATATATATATAATAATATATATGATATATATATATATATTATAGATATATACTATCTATCTATATATATATCTATATGATATATATATATATATATAGTATATCATATATATATATATATATATATGTATATATATATATATATATATATATATATAATATATATATATCATATATATATAGATATAGATATATATAAATATAGAGGTAAATATATATATAGGAAATATATATTAATATATATAGAGATAATATATATATATATATATATATATATATATATAGCTATATATATATAAATATATATATATAGTATATATAGATAAGTACATATATATAATATATATATATATTATCGATAATATATACTCTATATATATATAGATAGATTTATAGATATAGATATATATATATATATATATATACTATATATATATATATATATATGTATATATATATATATAATATATATATATAATATATCTTATATATATATATATATATATATATATATAAATAACTTAAACGAGTTTTTAGGACCAAATGATACTCTTTAGACAAAATGAAACACACTGCTATCAGTGTTAGCTGAAATGCAAGCTGGGCTGAAATGAATTTCTGTAAATACAAAATATAACTTTTATTTCCCCAAATTTAGCTGACATTCAAATGGAACAAATGAACTTAATGTATTAAAGTGGAATTAAATGAATTAAACTCTGAACCAAAAAACCGTAAAACAGTCATTTTCCTCTCCCAAATCAGGTTTAAGTACATACCCTTGTAATTCCACTGTGCCGACTAACCACACCATTTTTAATAAGTCAAACAAGTCTTAGAGAATCCATTCTCTATATGGCGACATTGAACCCATCTGAAATAAAGAGGCCGTAATTATTACACCACTTCACTCATGAAAGTTAATCAAAAGAATTTGTACCACACCACACTTCTCTTTCTCCCATGAATTTGTTATCACTTCATAACATTACCTTATTTTTTTTTTTTTTTTCACAGTGGGCTGCAAACCTTGCAAACAGCTCTCAACACCTCCTCCAGGTATGTTCCGCTCACTATCCCAAGTAATCAAAGAGTGTCCTCTCTTATTCTCATTACCCATCATCAAAAACCATATCGTATGAAATACGAACACACATGCATGTTGGGCACCAATTTTTATAGTTCATGC
Organism: Macrobrachium nipponense; assembly: GCF_015104395.2. Taxonomy (NCBI): domain Eukaryota; kingdom Metazoa; phylum Arthropoda; class Malacostraca; order Decapoda; family Palaemonidae; genus Macrobrachium; species Macrobrachium nipponense. The sequence continues at coordinate 69,229,022 of NC_087208.1, read as the reverse complement.
AATTTAAATTTCAAGTTGAATTCTCTCTCTACCCTCCTCCACAGGGCATACTCTCTGACTTCCACCTGGTCAGCTTTTCATAAAGAAGTGGAGTTTTTGGCAAATTTCTTCCGCAATAATTGTTTTCCATCCCACTATTTCCATAGAGTCCTTAATAAGCTCCTAACCACTAAAATGAAGCTGCCTATTCCCATATATACCACTCCAAAATTTTGTATTTATGCTAAGTTCCCTTTCCTTCACGATAAAAGCTTTAAAAAGAAATTCATGAATTTAATCATAATGAATTGCCAGCAGTTAATTTGAAGTTGATCCCACGAAATCCTCTAAGTATGCGTTCTTTTTCAGAGTGAAGGACAGACTGAGCCCTTCCTTGACATCCAACATTGTTTATAAATATACCTGACCAGACGGTAGTCTGGGAACTTACGTTGTGGATGTACGAGGAGGCTTCTCAGGGTCTGTTTCTGCTCCCATCAAGGTGTCAGCTTTAGGCCAGGATGCAGATTGTCCAATCCCGAATTATCTAATATTCAGAATCACTCCAGATTTGTGGTGCCGCTTGGACTCAATGATTTTAAGATTATTGGATAGCAAGTAGAGACGACGAGTTGATGGTGCTGGAGTCCCTTCTTATAAAGACCAATGTACCAACACTAAACACCACACCCAATCGTCGTCCACACAACTGTTTTTAGCATAACTGCTGTTCCACGCAACTGTTTTTAGCATAACTGCCTGTTCCACGCAACTAGCATAACTGCCTGTTTGTTTACTCTCCACGTTGTGTTTAGTCATCTTTTATCTTATGTTAATTTCTCTGCCTTTTTAGTCACTTTTTAACTCTTACCTTGGTAGGTGTTCCTTTCGAGTTCTCGTTTTTAATTTGTATTTGTAAATGTCAAATATCTGTTGTGCTTTTTTGTAGATATTTTATGAGTGAGTGATGTTTTAGTATTCTTAATATATAATTTCCAGCCTTGAGGATGCATCATGTGATGTGAAACGTTGGTGTAATAAACGATACCTGTGAAAGACATGCCCTTACCTCTTCAACCTGGACGTTGGTCGGGTCTGCTACCCCCATGATTCTTGTTTATTTATATATATATATATATATATATATATATATATATATATATATATATATATATATATATATATAATATATATATCATACATATATATATATAATATATATATATATATATATATATATATATATTATATATATATGTATGTATGTATGTATGTATGTATGTATTGGCTGACAACATGGAGACGACACAATGATCGTTCCCTTTTTCAACACATGAACAAACTTTGTAAACCACAGTACAGAAAAGCAATTCTTAATGTTGGTGAAATTAAGGTCCCTTTTATAGGAAGCATAGAGATAAACATTTCATAAAAAAGTAAACGCTTATGGTTTGGTTTCAAATCTTTGTCATTTTGTCACTTCATACAGAAAACATACACTTGCTTTCATGCAAATGCTCCGACGTTGCACATGGACAGGGTTCAGATGCGATAGTCTTTTGTAGGTAAGATAAAACCTCCAAGTTACCCAGCATTTAGCTTTTGATAACTTACTGACATTTCTACCCCTACTGCAGAAAATTTGAAAAGATTGCACCAAAAATGCCATTCATGGCTAGAAAAGAAACTAAGAAGCAAAACAAGGGTTATAAGCAAGAAACTTTCACTGGATGTGTCTGTTGTGAAGTAGAAAGACAATAAAGTTGTTAGTGTTGCATCCAACAAAATTAGGCGCTGTCGAAAACAAAAAGCTTAAAACTTTGGAGTAAATTTGAGATAAAAAAAATATTCAGATGTTGATTATGTTATGGTTTATAACCATCGTACGGGTGGTGTTGATCACCCAATTTCTGCTTACAGAATCACATTCCGGTTATTGAAAATTATGGAATAGTATTAGCATTATGGACATCACTAAGCATGTCGATTGGAAGAATCGGATGCTGGATTACTGCTACGGAAAATTGAGAAAGTGCTGCAACCGTCTTGAAAGGAAGCTCCAAGTCAAGCTGAAAAAACCCAATCTTATTGCTGAAAGCGACTGACTAAGCATGCCAACGTGGACTTCATGATTAATTTATCTGACAAACCAGTGGATAGTGCTACGACAGCGGCTTTGGGATATGGGTTAAGCTTTGGTGTATTTAATGGTAACCTGGACTGTGTCGACATCTCAAAATCCTTTTGTTATTTAGAAAAATTGAATCAAAAACCTATGCCCTGATGATATCAATATTTGTAAAGGTATTGTGTATGGTGCTTTTGAGTAAACCTTCTCCCCCTAATGTACCCGTGAGATTTCTCCAGGCTTTTAAGAAAATTAAAGAAGACGAAACAGTGAAGGTGACAAAGCAGATAAATCTAATGCAGTGGCAATAATGAATAAAAAGTGACTATATAAGTAAAAATAATGACATTGCTAAATGACACTGATACTTATACGAAACTGAGGTCTGACCCTACACAGACAGTTAACTCCCATTTTAATAAACAAATTAAATCTATTTTGAAGGGCTTGGACCATTTAATTAAACAGTTTACACCGCAATGTGCCTCCCCACCTTACATGTATGGTTTAGTCAAGACACAAAATCAATAACCCTATCAGACCAATCATTAGTTCAGGGGGCTCAGTTACGTATGATTTTATCTAAATGGCTTGTAAAAATTCTTACTCCTTTGGTAGGAAATATTTCTAACACGAATGTTAAAAAACAATGTTGATTTTATAAACAAATTGAATAGTTTAAATTTCGAATTATGATTTTAATATGGTTAGTTTTGATGTTGTCTCTTTATTTACAGAAGTGCCTGTAGATGACTACTTGAATATTTGGAAGAGGAATTAGAGCGTTTATGACATTCCCTTAAGTGTGGCAAATCTCATTAGTCTCATAAGGTTATGTATCAAAGATAGTAAATTTTTGTTTCAATGGGGAATTTTTTGTACAAAAGTTTGGCATGGCTATGGGTAATCCCTTATCTCCTGTCCTTAGCAATATTTTACATGGAATTTTTTGAGACAAAACTCTTACAAGAATTTTGCCCCAAAAGTTATTTGGTTTAGATACGTGGATGATATTTTCTGTATTTGCCCCAGTTCACGAAAACCTAACCAGGAATTCCTTAATAATCTCAATAATTTAGTCCTTCTATAAAATTTACTGTAGAGGAAGAAAGAAATTGTAATTTGAATTTTCTTGATGTAACTGTCCATAGAAAATGATAGAAATTTCACCTTTTCAGTCTTTCGAAAATCAAACTAATATTGCCTCTTTTGTTCATTACTAATCCAATCACCATCATAATGTTAAATTCTCTGTTTTTTCTGGGATGTTTCCTAAGGGCCCTTTACGTGTCTGTAGCCCGCAGTTTATTGACGCTAAATTAAAACTATTTATGATATTGCATTGAAACTTAAATACCCAAGAACTTTTGTAGATGTGGCATGGAAAAGAGCTAGAAAAAAAAAACATTTTATTCAACTAATGACAAACTTGAATTACGTAAGCATAACATTCTAAAATTACCTTATGATGAAAGGTTTTTAGATATTCCTAGAATTTTAAAGCTTTTTAACATAAATGTTGTTTTCAGTAATATTAATGTCAAGAGTTTAGTAATCAAAAATTCTCCTAAAGATCTTCCAGGCTGCATATATGAAATTCCTTGCAAAAAGTGTGATAAAGTCTATTACGGACAGACCGGCAAAATCTCTTTCACAGCGTCTCAAGCAACATCAATATTCTGTGAGAACTGGCAAATATCGAATGCATTATTTGTACATATGAGAGATTTAGACCATCCTATTAACTGGAGTCAAGCAAGAGCCTTAGTCCCATGTAATGACACAGTTAAAAAAGGGAATATCATTGAATCTTGTTTTTTATCAGTCAAATAATAGAAATGTTCTAAATTTAAGTCTTGGTTTATTTAAACTTGATGCTTTCATAATTAAAAAAGTTGTAGATAAATATAAGCAACAAAATTAATATATTTAGTTTTTACATGTTTTGGACTGTAAAGATACTTTGTAATTTCGGTTAGGGTCAGAATCTGTTTAAGTTTGTGACCGTGTGATATCTGATAATCCTGGATTATCCCTTTTAATTTTTACCCTTTTGATAATTAGCCATCTGGTATTCCTGATCTTGTTGTACCTGAGGCCTTCATCTCCAATTGTACTTTAGTAGCTCCTTGACGATGTCTGAATAAAGACGAAAGCGCTTGGATTTCTGACTATCATTTTTCCCGTGGTATTCGCTTATTTATGAAGTCACGTGCATCTACTGTGATTTTTTAAGCATATATATATATATATATATACATATATATATATATATATATATATATATATATATATATACATATATATATATATATATATATATATATATATATATATATATATATATATATATATATATATATAATATATATATATTTATATACTATATATTACATATATATTTGTAAGTGTTACATAATAAATTATGGAATGTTATTCCATATATATATTAAAAAATAAAAAAAAAACTAAAACTATGATTAATTAAAACCAATGACCCAAGGAGGTCAACCAGATTGCTTGCAGGAATGTGATCAGACCAGAGACGATAAAGTATGCTAAGATGACGTATACAATAAAGTAGGCTAAGATGACGTGCCCGTCACCTGTGGTCATTCATTTGTTTGAAAACATTAGTCCAAGCTTCCTGCTTGAGACAATTACCGCGACCTATAAATTCAAACGGCCTACGTGATTTGTAATCTATGTCATCGTGTGTATGTTCGTATGTTCGAGCTACTGTCTGCTTCCTTTATGATTTGTAATCGAGATTGTAGTCAGAGTTGAATTAGGCCAATCATCATTGGCAGAAGCGATCAAGCCATCGTCATTAGAAGACCTGTACCATCTTTATCTAAGCTTCATCCTGTAGATTTGAATTAGCCATCATCATTTGCAGACCTATACAAATTTCCTCTGATCTTCATCATGCAATCTCAGAGAATAGAAAAAATATTTTTTGTACTCAGTCTACTAGAACCTCACATCAAAAAAGAGATCGGATGAAGTTATAACTATCATCATGAGTTTAACACATTGTTGTCATAACCAAAGAAGATACCCACTTCGTAAGTTATCATCAAACCCCAAGACACTCCAATGAGTATGTGGAAGTGCATAAACCAACCGACTTAGCGTAAGATTATCGCAAGTCAAACATAACCTCACAGGACGCCTTATTATACAAGGCAACAGCCCCTTTCATATTTATTATATACATATAAAACCATAATCTCAAGCCTATGAGAGTACTTAATTGTGAGCCACTGCTTTTGAAATATTAGTTTGGTAGATAAAGTCTCGAATGAAAAAACTGACGAGCTGGAGAAGATATTTACAAATTCAGAGCCCCAGCACAAAATAACATCTAATGTTAATGAAAGTTAATCTGTTTTCAGAATGTTTGATCATAAAGTAACTCCTATTAGGCTTCAGGATATAATTCACTGCTTTCATTTGACGATTATCATGAATTTATAAAAAAATTGCGCAAATATGTTAACTCAACTGCCCAGCGGCAGGAAATCCTGCCACCCAAAAATCTATAGTTAGACATGTAAAATTTTAGTTCTGATGGACCAAAGTTAAGTATTTCTGAAGAAAAAACATGAAGGCTTCAGTAGATAATTGTGTGCATTAATGGGTTAAAATGAACCAAACTTGATACTATTGCAAAGGCTTCTTTATTTATGGTAGTCATTGATCTTTCATTGCTGCCCTTTGTCCTAAACTTCCTGCTGTAAAAGGCTATGGGATTGAATTTCCCCTCAAACCTTTGCATAAGGCAAGCACCTATACCCTCCTGACTGGCATCAGTCACTAATGTGAATGGTTTGCTGAAATCTGGAAATTTCAGAACTGGGGGATTCATTAATGCGTCCTTAAGTTTCTGAAAACTCTCAGACTAGGGTTTTCCCCATTGAAATTGAATGTCTTCCCGCAACATATCTGTTAGAGGAGCTGCTATGTTTGAAAACCCTTTCACAAACCTATGGAAGAGGCCCACAATGCCTAGGAATGACTTAATTTCTTTCTTTGATCTCGTGGCGCAAAAATCCGCTATTGCTTTGACTTTATCATCGTTTACTCTAACTCCTTCCTTAGATATGACATGGCCTAAATATGTGATTTGCTTTTTGAAGAATGAACACTTAGCTAGATTAATTTTCAACCCTGCTAATCTAAGCCTGCTAAGTCCTTCTTTAAGCACTTCCAGGTGTTGCACGATCGAATCTGTTGCTATCAATATGTTATCCATGTATGAAAAAAATTTTTACCCAATAACCCGTGCAAAACTGTGTTCACCAACCTGGTAAAGGTCATCGGACTGCCAGATAAACCGAACGGCATCCACGTGAATTCATAGTGTCCCTTGGGCACTACTGAAAAAGCCATATATTCCTTACTACTCTCACTAAGAGGGACCTGCAGATAACCCTGCGCTAAATCAATTGAGCTATAAATATTATGTCCCCTGATTTCTACAAAAAGATCTGGTATGCATGCGACTGGATAACGGTCAGGGATTTTCTTTCCATTTAAACGTCTAAAATCGATGCATACACGGACAGAACTGTCTTTCTTAGGCACTGCTAGCAGAGGAAAATTGTATGGAGACACACTAGGTCTAATTATTCCTTTCCCTTCCCATTTATTGACCTCTTTCTCTACCTGTTCTCTGATTTTGAAAGGTATGCGGTATGCAGGAATATAAATAGGTTTTGTGCCTTTCTCTAAGTTTACCTATGTTCTAACACATTAGTCAATCCCAGTTTATCCCCTTGTAAGGCTACTGTATCCCCAAATTCTGCCAAGAGCTCGCTTACCGATTCAATATGCTCATTATAATCCACATTAGCTAAATGTTCTCTGAATATTCGCTTCCTTGATTGCATTTCTGCCTCTGAAAGCTCAGTTTTCCCCTTTACAATAGCCCCTGAACCACTGTCATTACCCCAATCTTGGAGATCTACCACATATGTATTCTTCTGGTATTTTCTAACTCTATCATTACAGGTCAGTAATTCTACCCATGTAACACGAGTGTTTGATACACTGTTCACTGATGTCGTGCTAATAACCCCTCTTAGCTGCTCACTACCCTCAATTACGCATACTTCCGTGGGTTTTTTCACTTCCCTCAACTTGACTTTTACCATAGTCTTTGCACCTGGCATTAAAATAACATCTTCTGATAAAACGCATTTATATTTATGGTTAGTAAACCCCCGTTCCACGATCCCATAAATATCATCACCCATGGTTCTCATTGCATCCACCCCATTGTTAGTATCACTAATAATATCAATATTAGTATCAGTATCACCACCCATAATGCCATTGTCACATCAACCAAAATTGTTACCACCGTGGCCCCCAACATCCTGTTTAACATCACCACAGTTATTCCCCATATCACCAGTGTGGGTTTTGGTATCACAACCCCGCATATCCCCTGTATCATTACCATTAGCACTGCCAAATGCACCACCTTTTCCAATAACCTCCATATCCTCAGTTTCACTTATATCCTCATAAGGGAAAAAACCCCAGGTATTCCAACCGTTATACCATTAACACCCGCATGGACTGAAATCTTGTGTCCTCTACATGCAGTATGGCCCAGCAAAAGTCTGTTGCCCAACGTATCCCCTTTTATATCCAAAAATGGTTCTATTAACACTCTATCACCGAGAGTAAACCATATTCTAACAAAACCCAGGGTGTTTAATCTATGGGCTTGCAAATCACAAACTGTCTCCATTGAGGGTTTCAAAGGGTAATGGGAGAACATGGATTGATACAAATTATGATCCATTAAATTTATACTAGGATATCAACATCCTCCACTGTTCCATATACTATAGGCCTGAATTCTGGGGCGTCCCCCATTCCAAAAATTTTGCCGATCCTTTGCCCTCTAAGTGACCTGCCTGGGAAGTTCTCATATTATAACTTCCACGCCTTTGAGGTGTAGGCCTCACATCTTTCCATATCTGTGACGGACAAGCTTGCCAAAAGTGATCCACACACTTACACATTCCACAATATTTGACTCTACATACTTTCTTTGTGTGCCCTGGTTTATTACAATTGTAGCAACACAACTGCTGTTGCCTTTGTTCGATTGATCTTCTATTATATTCTACTTTTGCACACAAACAGGGAGAAGGAAATTCTGTGCCTCTTGCACTGTATTTCTCGGACTGGTCCTGTTAAAAAATGTACTATCTACAGTGGGACATTTGGATATATGTTTCTGAATTTGGGCATAAATTATTCTTCGTCTGATGTAGGTTCAATCTTTTCATCAAAACTGTCCACTATTGCCTCTGGTACCTCATGTAATAGCATTACAAAATGAATCAGTTTATGTAAGATGTCAAGCGAGACTTTACCCCCATTACCCCATTTAAGAGTATTCCAATTTCAGTATCCATTCTTCCACTGAGTCAAAAACCTTTGAGCTATGTTCAATAAGGCTAGTTGTGCCTTTACGGATTTTATATAGCCCTCTTAAATCTCTCACCATATCACCGGGTTCCTTTGAGCCATAAGCTGCTCTTAAAAATGCCTATAAATCGGTCCATGACCGGCATTTTTGAATATTGAAAGCTCCGACACCGGTAGGAAAGATCATCTTTATTGAAATCTTACAAGGCTTTCGCCTCCATGAACGCCTCTATATCATCTGTAATCCCTTTGGCGATTAAATAGTTATTCACCTCTTCAATAAAAATTTGCACCGGTTGTGAAAGAACTCTGTCTACAATCCCACGGAACGGGCTGACACACGCACATACATTTGTAATCTGGTGAACCAGAGTCTGCTTACCACTTGCGTCAGGCATTTTGCTTTCTTTATGAAAACCCTTATACTTCACGATCTTCCCCGACCTCAGTAACATTAATATATTTATACACACACAAACCCCAACCCTGAAAATTAATAATAATCCTCCACCAATAAAAGATGAAATAAACATGCACCACGCCCAACAAACCGCCATATGAACAGCTGTTATATGAAATACAAGGTCATGCGAGGAAAAAAAAAATAGGGAGAATACAAAAAAAAGTTTGAGAGAAATCGCTTAACTCAGCACCCATTCACAAGCCAATGCCACCGTCTCTCTCTCTCTCTCTCTCCTCTCTCTCTCTCTCCTCTTCCTCCTCTTCTCTCTCACAAGGGCATAAATTCCACAATACCACTTTTCCCCCATATTTTTTTACTACAAAACCACTAATGTCCACCAATCTCGAGGGATATCAAAATAAAACACACTTTAGAGTAAATTAACACCAATAAAAAGGGGAAAAAAGAAAAGAAAGAAAGGAAATATAATATTATGCACTCACGTATTCATAGAAGTGGAGCCAGAACGTGTCTACCCATTGCAACTGCATGAAATCCATTCACACTACCTACCCTCAATCTGTGGCTGAAAACTCTCTGGGTATTAGCTGAAATGCAAGCTGGGCTTGAAATGGAGTCCCGTAGATACAAAAATATGGAACAAAATGAATGCATTTAAAGGTGGAAGTAAATGAAATTACCTCTGACCCCAAAAACCATAAAACTTTCATTTTCCTCCCAAATCAGGTTTAAGTAAGTACCCCCTGTAATCCCACTGTGTCCGACTAACCATTCTCTATATGGCGACATTGAACCCATCTGAAATAAAGAGACCTTAATTATTACACCACTTCACTCGTGAAAGTTAATAAAAAAAAATGTATACCGCACCACACTTCTCTTTCTCCCACGAATTTGTTATCACTTCAAAGGTTAACTTTTTTAAGGTCCGGTCTTACGTTACCTTATTCAATGGGACTGCAACACCTTGCAACACCTCTCAACTCCTCTTCCAAGTGTGTTCCAAGTAATCAAAGAGTATCCTCTCTTATTCTCATTACCCATCATCAAAACCATATATCGTATGCTACGAACACATGCAGGGACACCACTGCGGGTGCCTAGCAGCCACGCATGTCCAAAGCATGTGATTTCCGAGGCGTCGCCGACCTCAAATTGCATTGGTCATCATTCCTGGCTGTTTTTCATTTCAGCATTCTTCGAGGAATCTAGTGCTTGTCACTAAGCAGCCTGTCTCTACCGGAAAGAGCTGAGATTAACAATTCACTATATATATATATATATATATATATATATATATATGTATATATATATATATATATATATATATATATATATTTATAATGACTGTTACTACAGAATTCCATCTAAGAAAAGGAGCCTATAAAACTGCCAAAGATACGAAAGTGAGTACTATATTTCAGAGACTGCTGTCTCTCTCTTCATGTAGGTAACGAATGAGAAAAATTACAATGAAAGGCAGAATTTATACCAAGAGATTCATCCACAGTTAAGCTGCTTAACTAGGTCACCTTGGTTGATAAATTCTCTTTAATCTTCTTGAGCGTTGCCTGAAGGAAAATTTTATCTATGATACAGTAGTACCTCGTATTTCGAACTTAATCCGTTCCAGAAGGCTGTTCGAAGTACGATTTGTTCGAAATATGAAACAAATATCCACATAAGAAATAAAGGGAATCAGGATAATTCGTTCCAGCCAACCCAAAACGTCCCCCTTTTCATATTTTTGCTATTATTAATGTGTTCAAAAGTTAAATTAAGAGTGTAAAGTAATGAAACAGTTATATGAAGTAAAATTTTATAAATTTAAATTTTTTGTATGTACGATTTACAAAATGGCGCCAGTTGTTTAATAAATAATGATTCCACGATAGGGAATTCATAGGCATTACTTATTCGGCCTATGATACAGAAATCACTTCTTTCGATATATGCTTTACAATTTTTAGAATGGTTTCTTATGTTAGAATGTTCGGGATATGAACTGCCTATCTTGGAATACCCAGACCTCCTCCACACAACTGTACCCGAGTTAACTTTTATTTATGTATTCTTATTCTGTCTTCTGCCTTCATTGCATAAGGTTGGTTACCTGTCTTTGGCCCTGCTTTTGTTTCTGTCCTCTTTTTATTTATTCTCTGTTGTAATTTATGAATTTCATTTATTTTTAGACTAATTTCTACAGTAATTTTATTCATTATTTAACAGAAACCCTGAAGATGTAATAAAGTTATTATGAAACGTAGGAAATAAAGAATTATAATGAATTTGAAACGTTTGCTTGGTCCTGCTAGCCATCGCCTAACTCTGTCTTTCGATAAATATAGTACTATATATACGTATAGCATATACAGGGTATAACACGAGTTCAAACAAATATTTCGAGAAATGAAAAATGTCATTCTGAGTAGAAAATGTTCTAGAAACATATGCATTTTAAGGCTTCGTTTGTCTGTGAGGTGAATTTTTAAAATAACCGTATAAATGGCCAAGATGGCGTGCACAGGATGTCAAAGTACGCATGGCTTTGTGGGGGGTGGGGGGACTGGTTGGTTGTATAAAGTTTAGGTGTAACACCAAGCACTGGGGCAGCAAAGGCCATTCAACGCTTACTGTATAACAATGAAATTATAAGACGTGGTTATATTATAGAAAAAGCAGGTTTATTTCTTTGAGATAATTTACTATATTTTGAAGTGGGGCATTTTCTCCCAATAGTTCTTCAAGTGGTATATTATATATGTTGTTGGATCTTCGTTTTCTTTCGAATTTATTGCATTCAGTTAGCAGATGACGAACTATGACCAGAGTACGACAATGGTCACAGTAAGGGGCCTGTCTTTCCTCGCCTTGCAACATCATGTATTTGTGTGTCAAGTATATTCTTAATCTTGTTAATATGACATCTTCCCTTCTTTGACATTGTTGTCTATTCCAAGATTTTACAGACGATTTAATATGCTTTAATATATGATTTAATTCTAGCCATTCTTTTTTCCCCATTTTGATTGACAGTATTCATTTATTGTTGCTTTAATGTCATTGTAAGGTATTTGTATTTTTTTTATGGACTCCATTTTTACTGGCTTTTTGGCTTCTTTTATCCACCTCTTTCATTACCCTTTATGCCCACTTGGGATGGGACCCAACATAGTTTTATATTATAGATTTCCGTTTACTATTATATCTATCCACTCCTTATTCTTCAATTACAGGATGAGAAACTCTGTGAATTGTCTAAGCCCTACTAAAGCACTGTAAGAATCCGTGTATATTACAAAGGTCTCGTTTGCCTTTCCCACCATAAAGGTATGTTTTATAGCCTCTAATATAGCATTTATCTCTGCAGTGAATATCGAGCATATTTTGGGAATTTTTTCCCCTTCCCCTTTTAATATTTTTTGTTACTACAGCATAGCCTACACCCTCCTTCGAGTTGGAACCATCTGTATAAATACTAATGTCCCCTTTATGTTTTTCCTGGTGTGACAGAAATTCATCCTTAATTGTGCATCTGTTACCTCTTATTAAATGATTTTTTCACAGATTTCTGTTTTAGCATGTCTCCACTGAGGTATTTTAGGAGTGGTTATTTATGATATGCTACTTGTTCCTAATTTTAGATGTTTCTTTATCAGGTTTTAATCTATTCTCCAATGGTTTAGAGGCTCTTGATTTATTGTTCATAATTATTTGTTATGTTTTTTTTCATATATTTAGTGTTTGGATTATCATTAAGGTTATTATTCTACCTGTATATTTTAATCCTATTTCTTCTCTTTGTACTTTCAGGGGATCTATTCCTGCTTCTACATACAGACTTTCCACGGGAGAAGTTCTGTAGGCTCCAGTGCATAGTCTAATACCCATGTTATGTATGACATCTAGTTTTGTTGATAGGGTTTTAGAAGCACTACCATATACTTGACATGCATAATCAAGTTTACTTAGACAAATAGCCTTATATACTTATCAGAGATGTTCTATCAGCACCCCAGTCATTATGCGCAATTACTCTTATCATATTTAAGGATTTTCTTACTTTTATCGCCAGTGTTCTATATGTTCTTTAAATGTAAGTTTTTTCAAAGTATTACACCGAGGAATTTTATCTGATCATCATATTCAATTATATCATTATTTAATAAATAAAAGTAGGAATTAATTCTTGTTTTCTTGATCTTGTAAATCTGACTGGTTTTGTTTTTTTTGCAGTGAAAATTTAAAACCCTTGTTATCGGCCCATTTTTTTTAACCCTATTTATGGCTGCTTGCAATCTGTTGGTTATGTCCAGCGCTTTTTCACCACTACTATATATGACGAAGTCATCTACAAAAAACGGGATCCTTGGATCCTGGTGGGATCATTTCAATTATCTCATTTATTGCTATAGCAAACAATGCCACGCTTAGTACACTACCTTGGGGGATTCCTTCCTCTTGGATAAATGATTCAGAGATTTCTGCCCCCACTTGACTTTTATATATCTTTCTGATAGGAATTCCCTAATATATTCATATAAATTCCCTCCTATTCCCCATTCTATCAATTTTTTTTAAAATCCCTCCCCTCCAGGTGGTATTATATGCCTTCTCTAAATAAAAAAAATACTCCTATTGTTTGCTTTTGACCAACCATTGCATTTTGTATCTCTCTTGTAAGCATTAAGAGGGGAACTATGGTGCTTTTATTTTTCCTGAATCCAAACTGTCTGTTTGACAATAGCTGTTTGCTTTCTAATACCCATATTAATCTGAGATTTACCATATTTTCAAATATCTTGCTTAGACAACTAGTAAGGCTATTGGCCTATAGCTGCTTGGTGACTCTGGGTCTTTTCCTGGTTTTAAGCCTGGTATGATTAAAGATTCTTTCCAGGTTTAGGTATGCTGTGAGAATGCCATAATCATTCAAAATTTCTAATAAAAATGTTTTGCTTTAATCTGGTAAATTTTTTATCATTTCATATCTAATATTGTCTTCCCCTGGAGCTGTTGGACTTGCCAGTTTCAGGACATTTTCCAGTTCTTCCATGTGAAAGGAAGATGATAGATTTCCTGCTTATTAGATTTATTGGTATTGGGACATAATTTTTAATTTTTTAATTGGAATTTCTTTGTATAATTTGAGATACTCGATGTTTTGGCGAAGTACTTACCCAGTTCATTTGCTACTAGTTTGGGGTTTGAAATATAGTTGTTTTCTACTTTTAATATAGGTAATGGGTCTGACCGATATTTACCCTGCAGTTTATTTTTTTTTTTTTCCGATTTCTTTGTCTTGAGTTTTAGGATTTATATTATTATATATTTTTTCCATGAATTTCTTTGGCTATTTTGAATAATCTTTTCTGCTTTGCTTTAGCTCTCAGATATGCAATTCTATTGGCATCACATTTTATGTCTCAGATATCTTCTAAAAGTAGGTTCTCGTTATCTTCCTTGCGCTTTTTACATTCCTCTTTCCACCAGGGTACCTGTGGTCTAGTCGAATGCCTGAGGTAACTGGAATAGTTTCATTTGCTTTATCATCTATTGTTTTTACTAGATGTTCATAAGTATCTATGTGGTTTGTAAAGTCATATAGTTTTTTGTTAATCACCGTTTTCTCTCTATATAAATTCCAATTTGCTTCCTCCATTTTCCTCTTCGGTATATATGTTATATTAGTATTATTTTTTTTAGGTCAATTTGTTATTCAGCCATGTGGTTCACTATCCCAAATAAATTATTAATTTAACTTCGCTTTCCAACTGAAATCTATGGCAATTTCAGTTGTCTATTGCAGATGTGGTATTATGATAAACATCAAATCTTGTTGGAGAACCATCATTTAAAATAATCAAATTTTTTTATCTATAAATCTAGGAGAATATTTCCTCCTGTCAGATGATGTACTTCCCGCACATGGGATGTTTGGCGTTAAAATCACCTACTAATGAGTAAGGTTTTGGTAATTGTTCTATTAGATTTTCCAAATCTTCCACTTGTAATGGTCTATTATTTCCAAGATGATCTATCAGGCGACTTTTCTAAAGATGGTTCCATATATATTGAGCATATGGTTATTTTTTTTTTTTCCAGGAATACTTGAACTGCACATGCCTGTATTACCGAGTTAATCCTAATAGGTTGGCATTTGATTGAAGAACGCGTTATAATTGCAGTTCCTCCTTGACTGTTGTCATTTAAGTTTGTGTTGATTTCCACACTTTATAATTTATGCCAGCATAGAGAACATTATTACCTATTTTTTAGTTTCTGTAAGCAAATGATATTTGCATTACATTCTCTAATTAATGATTTTAAATTTTTATTATTTGATACGTATCCTCTAATATTCCACTGTAAAATAGACATTTTAAGGTTTTGGGGTTTTGGGGGGGTTTTTTTTAATATCTTTATTTGTTTTCCTGAACTTTGTATTTTATTGAAGTTGTATAATTTTGCTGTACTTTGTCTTCTTTTAGTGGGTGATGTATTT
>NC_087208.1:69196033-69208533 GCF_015104395.2 Macrobrachium nipponense | reverse complement strand
AGCATCAGTTTTGCAAGGATATTATTGTATTTCTTGCATAACTTAGTTGAGTTACTAGTATTTGAGTATGATGGGCCACTTGGCTCCGCCCCTCACAACCATCTAGGCTACTTATAGCAAGTATTTTAATTGGGTATGTTTCTTATATTATATTATATTTATTATATTGTTTCCGAAACTCTTGGTGAAAATAAATTATGTGAAATGAAATGCAGTGAATGTGTGAATGTATGCATCGGTGTATTAATATAATGATGGTGGGATGTGAAGGATGTAGGTGTTGCAAGACACCTACAAATTACTGGGTGACAGTCTTTAGATCTGGGCAGATCAGTAAACGTTCTTAGTTAACACGTCCTCCACCCGTACCCCACGGCTCACGCTGCTCACTCGCTCTGCCTTTATTTGTCGCTTCCCCCTCCAAGCTGTTCAAGAAACGCATTACTTTCGATATCTCCTGTTCATTCCGTCTTTTACAAATTTATGTTTTTATTTTTGGTAATGAAATAATTGTAAACATTTGGAAATTATAATGGCGTATGGAGTACTCTCATCCGAGTATTATTTTACCTTCCAAAAAATCGGCGTCGGTGACCCTGGTAGTTGTACCGCCAGATAACTCAGAATCAATCAATCAATCTATCAACCTTCCGAAAAACATCCACCAGAACGATCTCGTAATAACTGTAAGACCCTGAAACCCCGAACATGAGGAGGTGCGGTGGTAGAAGGAAATAAGGTGATGGGGACAGGTCATATTGGGTGACCTTAATGTAATGCTTGACGGGGTCGTTATCATCATTTATAAGGTGGTGATAGTAATACCTTTACTGATAACAGTTAATATTAAAAATTCAAACTCGCCATGACGACTGGCGCATATCGTTATAGGGTTACTGAGATCATCTTTGTATATCAGGTTAATGTCTGTTACTATCACTATCGTTTACATTATGAATCCTGGTTCTTCCAAGAGGTAACGTGCTACACACAGCCATGGACGATCTGTATAACGCCAGTGGTTTTAACAGTCGTGTTTTTGCAGCCTTTGTGGAGGTTGATTTGGTAATTACGATTATCTGCACTTACGTAAGTGTTACTTGCGGTTGTTGTGTTTATCTATGTTTAGAATATCTGTTGTAACATATACTAATGTTGTGCACTACAATCTATATATTATATAATTATCTATGGCAATGTTTGTAGGGGAGGCGACAAACAAAGACAGCTCTGTTGAGCATATACCTCAAAGGCTGCAAACACACGACTGTCAAGACCACTGGCGTTATACAGATCGTCCATGGCTGTGTGTGCCGCGTTACCTCGTGGGAAAACCAGGTCTAAAGACTGTCACCTAAAAATTGGAGACACTAAATAATGTTAATAGTATACGTTTTTGCAACACCTACATCCTTCATACCCCACCATCATTATATTAATGCACCGATGCAAACATTCACTTCAAATTAAAATACTTTTTATAAGTAGCTTAGATGGTTGCTAGGGGCGGAGCCAAGTGGCCCATCACACTCAAATACTGGTAACTCAGCCAATTTATGCCATAAATACAAATCCTATAGTACTAGATTATCATGTCCAGTAACGTTTTCTGAGCATGGATTGATTAATAAAATAATGCCCTTGCAAAATTGATGCTTCATGACTCATACAACCCACGGCTACACAACATGGTGTGTAACGTCTTTGCGACTAGATTCGTATATTATTGGCAATCTAGACAAAAGTAGATCAAGCCAAGCACAAGTTGGCAGAGTAGCCATGCACGGTTTTGAGATCCTTGCCCATTTTCAAATAACATATCAAACGTTTACCATTATTCAAATAGTGGATCCAGGTGATATAAGACGGAGGACAGAACGACAGATGAGGAGAGAGAGAGAGAGAGAGAGAGAGAGAGAGAGAGAGAGAGAGAGAGAGAGAGAGAGAGATGCTTATAGGATACTGAAAGAGGATATTTCCGTCCGAATAATATTAATATGAATAGACAGTTCCAACAATATTCAAGGTTTTTTGTATAGACAGTCTGATAAAGATTTAAAACAATACGATGTGATAAGATTTCATAATAATTATTTTCCAAAATATATAGGATAACAATTCTTGAAGCAGAAGATCTCGAATTTATCTCTCTCTCTCTCTCTCTCTCTCTCTCTCTCTCTCTCTCTCTTTTGTCCATATATATTTCATTCATTATTGCATTTCTTTGCCTGATTACCGTAATTTCCCTCCTCCTGACATTCGAACCATTCTAACTATGTACTGGCTGTTTGAACTAAGGTCACCTTTCAGGTCTAGAAGGGCATGATCTATCCAAGCCAGGCTTGGCGATTTCGTTGCTGGCTGTACTATTGATTAAGTTTAATTTAGAATTGGAAAAAGACAATTGCCTCCCTTTCTTAGATGTTTTGATACACGAGAACCATTTCTATGTAAATTCACTGGTTTCACTCTCCTTTGTGGCTTTTATCTTTATATATATGTATACACACACACACACACACACACACAACACATATATATATATATATATATATATATATATATATATATATACATATATATAACATATATATAAAGATAAAAGCCACAAAGGAAAGTGAAACAGTGGAGATGTTGCGAGATCTTTCGACTCAAGGTCCTTTACTTAGCAGACTGACATATGTAAGAAAATGAGTGTACAAAGAGGGAACGCATAAATGACGACAAGGATTATAAAGGAAATAAGTACCTAGAATCCAAACACACCCAGAGAATTAGTAACTCTCGTTCAAAACAAAACAGGGGTACAGTTTAAGAGGTCTGCAAAAACAGTAAGTCCAAACTGCTCAGACACAGGGACAAGACAATTAAAGGATTATACAGGGTGGCAACAGACCACATACAATTTTTTTGGCAAACAATAAAAAAAAAAAAATAAAAACTTTTTGTTTTTTGCAAGGTAAACTTATTTACAAAACATATGTTAAACATATGTATACAAAGACAATATCTATAAGGCAACTAATTTATATTTAAGTCTGTGATTATATCTTTAAGGTCACTCTTAAACATGTTATTTATACATGGGTCCAATAAAACACATGCCACAACTACATTAAAATTAAATGGGAAGGAAGTTGTATAATGGCAGATTCTAAAAGAATTTGTGACAAGACATCGTTTGATGTCTTGTCACAAATTCTTTTAGAATCTGCCATTATATATATATATATATATATATATATATATATATATATATATATATATATATATATATATATATATATATCATTATCTTTCCCCACCGTTATCCCTACACTAAGGGGTCGGTTGCTTGATACGCCTTTCCTTACAACATCAGGGCATGGTTTATCATTTGGCAAAGGGGTTTTTACAACTGCATGCCCTTGCTATCATCAACCACAGTTATTGGCGGTGGGCCTCGCCTTTGACTAAAAAGTCCACCTGCAAGGCAGCAGTTTCCACAGTTATTAGCGGTGGGCCTAGCCTTTCGCTAAAAAAGTAAGACTGCAAGACAGCAGCTGCCTTTTTAGTTGCCTTTTACGACGCTCAGGACCTGCAGTGGTAGTATTCTTACAGCCCTACTATATATATATATATACATATATATATATATTATATATATATATATATATATATATATATATATATATATATAATTTACTAGTTATTATTTGTAATAACCAAAATACCAACTTAACCCCTTGGCTTTTCCACATTGAGAGGGCTTTATGGTTATTACCAACTTTGTAGAGACAAATGTTAATTTTAATTTTCAAATAGTGTGATGAAAGTGAGAAGCTGGGAAGTCGGTGTAATTTGCGATATATATATATATATATATATATATATATATAATATATATATATATATGTGTGTGTGTGTGTGTGTGTGTGTGTGTGTGTGTGTGTGTGTGTGTGTGTGTATGACCACACTACTTTGCAAAATTAATTCATAACTGGCAAAATGGATTATTGTCATCATTACCAGGATAAGTTTGTTTTTATATGGAAGATACATATTGCAATCATTTGGCGAAAAGAAATATTGTGACACTATATTTTAGCTTTATTATTTTTAGAATATATTTCAGCAATATGGAATAATATATTAATTGTAGAATATATTTCATAGAAAGTTTTTCATCACAATCTGATATTTTTTTTCATCTCGAGTAAAAAATATTTTGATCCTACAGAAAATATATTTTCATCTTGAATAAGATATCTATATTTCTTGTTCAAGTACTCTGCAACAGGGTTTTTACTGTTGCAACAATGTTTGTACTGTTTATAAAACTTGTTCCCTTCTATGCTACCATTTTTAATCCTCATGAATAAAAATGAGATAAAAGAGCACATCTCCTGGGATGCGGGACCTTCAGTATGTTGCATAAGGTGATGAGGGCGGTGACAAGGAACTGCTTTTGTCATCTGGGTGAGGTTAGTGTTAGGCGTTTTTCATTTTCGCATCTCATAATGTGGAAGCTTGTTTTGCAAGCTAAATGACCGTCGAGGGCTCTTAAATATGAGAGAGTATCCCCTCGAAACACCCCTTGTCAAGAGTGGTATTTCCATCTCTTCAAATCTATCGGTAATCACTAGTTGCCAGTCCTGAGGTCTTTAACCTTTAGTCGGATTTTCGTAGAAATGGACGTAAAACTTATACTTAGTACTACTAACAAACAAACAAATTTATATTCTCCTTTGATAGGTAATAATAACTAGGAACAGCAAATGGCAGAGAATTCTTTGTCTTTAAATTATATGCTTATTAGATTCGATGTGATGTGAATTTAGGAGTTTATTTTTGAGTGAGGCGAAGCAAGCGAACAATGATCAACGTTGACGCGTATATTGACAGTCAAGTTTGCGTGGAAGAGAAAACTCAACGACAGACGACCGGAGATGTTTCTTGGAATGGCAAAATCTTGTTAACATGTTTGTAATCCCAAGCAAGCAGTGGAGAAGCCTTCAGTGTCAACAAACTCTCTCTCTCTCTCTCTCTCTCTCTCTCTCTCTCTCTCTCTCTCTCTCCTTGCTGAGCCATCTCTGTCACCGATCAAAGAAACTTCTCAGTATGGAAGAGACGGCAATTTCCTCAAAAAGAATGGATTATTTGTTGTAACTGCCGAGTCGATGATGGAATGATGAAACGCTCTCGTAAAACAATGACGGCTTTATACATCTGATGAAGAAAAAAAACACATTTTTCCATCTTAAGAATTTGTTGCCTTCCTAAAGGCAACAAATTCTTAAGATGGAAAAATGGGCAATTTTAACTTTTGGAATAAGGATGAAAATTCTCTTCCCGTTCGTACTGGAATGCAATAGTGTAAAAGAAAATACCTTCAAGAAGCTTCATTAGCAATTCGTCAAATACCTTGTAAGTATACCGCGATGTTCACCCTTTTTTATTATCAATAGATGTATCGAAGAGATTATTGTTGGTTTTTTTTATTCTTGATAGTATTTTTCTTCCTCTTATTATTTCCCCCTAGATGCTGACCCCTTGGCGTGGGTAGGGGGCTTAGGGTTCAGCAACTGGGCCGTGATGCCTGGTGGGGTTGCTTTTTCACTGGTCCTTGGGGCTCAGCTGCTGATCCAACTAAATAAGTCAGCCCTTTCCCTTCTACTAAAAACATTTCATCTTTCTGCCTCTTCCCCCTATAAGGTATGGAATTTATGATGATGGCTATTGGCTTGGTTTTGGGCATGATTAGACTTATTCTTTGGATTTGAAGGAGGGTGAGGATGGACAGCATGCCACCTCACCCGTAAACTCGAGTACCTGACGTGGTCGAGCGAGGGAAAGTTTAATGTCAACCCTATCCTCAGTGCCGGGTCTGATCTCGACGGACATCACGACGCCTTAGCACTGAGGGTGAGGTGTATATCCAGGTAATATCCCTAGGGCGGCCTTTGTAAAAGGGATGACCCCGTCCTCTAATTGTGGCTCCGTGGTGGGTATGGGGATTACGCGGGCGAATTATATCTTTACGTATATATGGCAAACCCACCTCTTTTAACTGACCCTGGCATTGAAATGGACTTGGCAATGGATAATTCAGGTTCGAACATCTTTACGATGGAACCTTTTTCTTCTTCTGTTTTTGAAAGAAAGAAAAATTCAAAATTTAATTCAAAGAACTTAAATATTCGGAGTAATAAAAAAGGAAAAATGGAGATTCTTCCTGGTATGTATGAATTAGTTTCATACAATAAGTTTATAGTTCTTAGGCTCGAAGATGATATATTGCAGAATATCAGCGTATTTAAAGCAAGCAGAGAAATTAATAATATATGTAACAGTGCACCAAAAATTCGTCCACAGGATGATGGGACCCTATTAGTCGAAGTCTCCTCACCTGAACATAGTGAAAAATTGCTCAAGATGAATACCTTAGTAGGGCGAAAAGTTACGTGTTTCCCTCATCCTATTCATAACCTAAGTCGAACTGCTCTTATTAGACACGGAAGAAATTCAGCAGGAATTAGAGGAACAGAATGTGGCAAAGGTGGTCAGAATGAGAAAGAAGGTGGGAGATCAGTTTGTTTTTGGCAACGCTAATCCTCACTTTTAACACCTTTAAATTACCTAACGCTATCAAGGCAGGATGGCTGAATTTCAAAGTCAAGCCATACATACCATCACCTTTGAGATGATACCACTGCCAGATGTTTGGTCATTTGATCCAGAAATGTAGAAAGAAAATAAATGAAGAACCTGCTTTATGTTGTAATTGTGGCAAAGAAGCACAAGAACCATGCAATGAACCACCGTCTTGTGTTAATTGTGGAGAAAACCATCCTGCATCCTCAAAAAGTTGTGTAAAATTTATTTTAGAGAAGGAGGTGCAAACAGTTAAAGTTATGGAAAAGATTTCGTTTAAAGACGCTAGAAAGAAAGTACTAGAACTTCAAATAAGACCGGAAGTTACATTTTCATCTGTAATTAAGAAGCCACAGTCCAGTGTACAAGTGCCAGCTACTCATGCAGTACAACAGCAACCATCCGCTGCAGTCACAAAGTCAAACCAGGCTGAGACAATGCCACGTGGAGAGGAGCATAGTGATGATAAACCTAAAGCAGGATGTTCTTTAAATAATGAAAATAGCACATCACTCCAGCAACCAAAACCACAGGTTCTTAAATCGTGTACAGCAGAGATACCTAAAGGAATACAGTTGACTACATCCAATGGAACTCGGCCCAAGTCAGATCACAGGAAAAGAGAGAAGAATCACGAAAAAAGAAAAGATAAAAGTGAAAATGAAAGTAATGAACTTTCCTCTCAGAAATCCATCGTTATCCAGAGCAATATCCCCAGGTTAAAACGTGTAAAAGATAATAATTAATTATTAATCGTAATGGATCGCAGGCTTTCAATTTTGCAGTGGAACTGTCAGGGGATGCAAGCCAAATATGAATCTCTACAAATTTTAATTAAAGAAAACTTACCAATATGCATTGCCCTGCAAGAGACTATGCTTGGACAAAATATCATATGTCCTAAAGAATACATTTTTTATCATTCTGATTATGATGAGCAAGTAGGGATTCATGGTGGAAGTGCTATGTTAATTAGGCGAGATACAGCTCACAAAAAATATCCACTGAAAACAGACTTACAAATAGTTGCTGTTCAGATTTTTCTGAAAAAGAAATATACCATATGTTCACTGTATTTACCTCCAAATAGAACATATCTTAATCTGACTCGAGAATTAGAGGAATTAATAAATCAGCTTCCAAGGCCTTTTCTTATTGTTGGTGATTTTAATGGAAGACACCCCCTGTGGGGTGATGTAATCTCCAATCCTAGAGGAAACAATATTTATAATTTTATTGAAGACCAAGAGCTTGCAATCCTTAATTCTGGAGAAGCAACACATTTTCATATTCAAACTGGGACCTTTTCTGTGATAGATTTATCAGTATGCAGTCCTGATTGTTATCTTGACTTTTCAATTTTCTCTACCCAATCAGGCCTCAGTCTTCACAGCAGAGTTTTGTGCAATTAAAGTAGCTATCAAAATTATAAAGCAAACATCATTCAGTAATTTTGTGATTTTTAGCGACTCGAGGAGCGCCATAGAAGCTCCTCAGAGTTACAATCCAAAAAATAATATTGTACAGCAAATTCAATTTGAACTCCACAAATTATATAAAAATGGAAAAAATATTGAAATATGTTAGATCCCTGCTCATTTGGGGATAAGAGGAAATGAAGAGGCTGATAAAGCAGCTAAAGAAGCAGTCCACATGATAAAAGCAAATGTAAACATCCCCACCAGCGATTATATAAGATATATAAAAACAATAATTGCAGATAAATGGCAAAACGTATGGAATGAAGAGCCTGAAAATAATAAATTAAAACAAATAAAACAGAATGTTAACAAATGGAGTTCAGCATATCAAAGCGAGAGACATGCTCAAGTAATCCTGACACGCCTCCGTATAGGCCACACTCGTCTGACAGACGGGCACTTGATGAGCAACCCACGCGACCCTGCTCCCGAGTGTTTAGAGTGCAAGGAGTTGGTAACAGTCAGACATGTCTTGTGCGAGTGTCCAAAGTATGACCAGCAGAGACTGTCAACTTTTGGTAATAAGACAATAAAAGAAATTCTGTCAGAATTTTTTACATTTTCGGTAGTTACAGTTTTGACTTTTCTGAGGAACTGCAATTTAATTGATAAAATATGTTTTTTTTTGTGAAATTTAAAACAAAATTTCAAAAATTTAAAATTAATTCTGAATTTTAATAAACCGTTTTAGTATGTATGTAAGGGAACATGAGTAAATGTATTTATTGTGTGTGTGTTCTAATCCTTCGGGCCAGCCCTAGGAGAGCTGAAAATCAGCTCAGTGGTCTGGTAAAACTACTTTTATAATAATAATAATATCTTGACTTTTCTTGGAATGCAATGAGTGAAGGATTAGGAAGTGATAATTTTCCAATCTTTATTAATGTAGTAGGTGAAATTGCTACACCAAGATCACCTCGTTGGATTCTGGATAAAGCCAACTGGGCATTATTCAAAACCCTAACTTTTTAGAAATGGATGTTGAGGATTTCCAGTCACTGGATGATGCCCTGGATTTCCTTTGTAAACTAATTATTGATGCTGCCCAGAAGACAATTCCTCCTCCTACAACTGGAAAATTTAAAAGAAAGCCAGTTCCTTGGTGGAACCTTCAATGTCAAATAGCTCGTAAGCAATGCGGGCAGTTTTTACACGCTATTCCAGAAATAAATGTTCTCATTATTTTATCTTATTTAAGAAGGCACGAGCCAGATTTCGATACCAAGTAAAACAAGCCAAACGTCAGTCATGGGTAGATTTGATCTCAAAAATTAATTGGAAAACACCTTTACCTGAAGTCTGGAATAAAATAAGAAAAATTAGTGGCAAATATGTACAAACACCTCCACCAGTGTTATTAGTAAACGGAAACATGGTTGCCAATCCAGAGGATGTTAGTGAGGTTTTTGCTGACCATTTTGCCAATGTTTCACCTAAAAACCCAAGCTCACCTTACTATGAAGAACGTATTCAAAAGGAAAGTAAAATTCTCGACTTTACATCCACGCGAAGCGAATCATATAACCAGCCATTTACCTTTCAGGAATTTTTATCTGCCTTGTCATCATGTAATGAATCTGCTCCTGGTGCTAATTGATAAAAAATTTGCCACATGGAACACAAGAATTTTTGCTCAGTATCATTAATAAAATATGGAAAGAAAATGCATTTCCAGCTTTGTGGAACATAGCTATATTACTAGCTTTTTTGAAGCCACAGAAGGATGGTACTACTCCGTCTAGTTATCGTCCTATTGCTCTAACATCATACATATGTAAGTTGATGGAAAAGAAGGGCCTTATAACTCCAGCCCAGTGTGGGCTTTCGTCAAATGCGTTCTTGTATTGACATCTTAGTGCGTCTAGAAGATTCAATATGCGAGGCTTTCATCTCCAGAAAACATCACGTATCAGTTTCTTTTGACCAGGAGAAAGCTTATGATTCAACCTGGAGATATGGTATTTTTGAAGAAACTCCATGATTATGAATTCTGAGAACTACCATTATTCATCCAAGCTTTCCTAAAAAATCGAAGGTTTAAGGTTAAAGTTGGAAACTCATTTTCATCTCTTTACAGCCAAGAACAAGGACTTCCACAGGGAAGTGTCCTTAGTTTTACACTGTTTACTCTGTGCATTAACGGCATTGCCTCTGTGATTCCTAAAGATATAATGTTTTCCTTATTTGTTGATGACCTCTCTTTATCGTTTGCAGCCTCACGAATGGCAGTGGCTGAGAGAAAAATGCAGCTGGCTATTAACAAAATTGTCGAATGGGCAGAAAAAAGGGATTTTAAGTTCTCTACATCGAAAACTGTTGCTATACATTTCTGCCGCATTAAAGGTATACACCCTGATCCTGACCTCTACATACATGATCAGAGAATATCATGTAAGGAAGAGACACCTTTTTTGGGATTACTGTTCGACAAAAGAATGACTTGGGTACCTCACCTAAAAGATCTGAAAGTCAGGTGTATGCAAGCTCTGAATGTTTTAAGAGTGCTTTCCCATACATTTTGGGGAGCAGATAGGAATCACCTAATGATCCTCTACAAAGCCACAGTGGCATCAAAATTAGCATATGGTTGTAAGGTATACTCTTCAGCCTCGAAATCAAAACTAAATATTTTAGATTCGGTACATAATGCAGGAATAAGGATTGCGAGTGGTGCCTTCAAATCATCTCCAATCCCAAGCCTTTTGGTAGATTCAGTGGAACTGCCTCTGGATTCATGTCGTCAGATATCACTTGTTCGATACTGGCATAGAATCCAGAGGATTCCTGACACGTTATCTTGCCAAGCATTTTTTAATGATAAATATTTTAGCCTTTATGAACATAATCCGCATTATCCAAAACCTTTTGGATACAGAGTTTAAAAAGTTTTAGAAGATTACTCTATTCCAAAGGTCAAAGTCTGGCCATTTACGTATTCTGTTGTGCCCCCTTGGAAGCTTCCTTCTGTGGAGCACTGCAGGTTCTTCACTGATAGCAAGGAAGAAGTGAGTGCTGAGATGCTGTGCATCTCCTTTTTAGAACATTTGGCGAACCATGGTGGTTCAGTCATAGTTTTTACAGATGGATCCAAGTCTGACGCAGGCATTGGCTATGGAGTTGTATTCACAATTTTAATAAGAGTGGAAGGCTAGCAGATCAGGCATGCATTTTTACAGCAGAGTGTTATGCAATCCTAACTTGCCTTAAAGAGATTGCTTATCATTCTGGAGAACAATTTGTTTTGTGTTGCGATTCACTGAGTGTCTTGCAAGCTATTGGTCATTTTAATTCACTCCATCCTATCGTTATTGAAATTTTAGAGTGGCTTCAGTTGCTTAAGATTAGTGGTAGGAAAGTATCTTTCTGTTGGTCACCTGCACATGTCGGTGTGGCAGGAAACGAAGTAGCAGACTCGCTTGCCAAAACAGCTGTCAACCAAAGTAACATAGCTAGGTGTGCACTCCCTACAAATGATTTGTATCCAGTCATTAAATCAGCGTTCTTTGATTCCTGGAAATTTGCATGGGAGCTAGAAAACCAAAAAATGAAAGAAATAGCTACCACCATCTTTCCTTGGAAGTATTCATCAATGAGTAGGCGAAGGGAAGTAATACTCTGTCGGCTTAGAATAGACCATACAAAAATGACACATGGCTTTCTGATGAGTGGGGATCATCAGCCGTATTGTGACGACTGCTCGGTACCATTGACAGTCAGACACCTGATAGTTGAGTGCCCTAGTCTTTCAGATGAGATAGAGAGGTACTTTCCTCCACGTTACAGGGAATTGAAGGTGGTTTTTCCCTTACCAAGATTTTAGGGACAGATTATATTGAAAGCGCCCTATTTAATTTTATTAATGCCATTGGTATTTTAGATAAAATTTAATTTTTACTATTAATTTTGTAAGTTTATAGGTTTTACGATTATAAATTTTTTTTATCATGGGAATTTTCCTTTGTTAAATATGCTTTATTTTTTCCATTGTAGTGGCGTCAATAACCATTAGCAGTTGTGATGCCAGATAATCTTTAATAAATCAATCAATCAATCTTATTATTTTGGTCCATCACAGTCATCTTATTCGACTGGGTGGTTTTTATAATGTAGGGTTCCGGGTTACATCCTACCTCCTTAGGAGTCCATCACTTTTATCACTATGTGCTCTTTTTCTAGTAGCACACACATCTGCACGAGTCCTGGAGCTACTTTGGAATCTAGTTTTTCCAGGTTCCTTTTCAAAGATCTTGGGATCGTGCATAGTGTTCCTATGATTATGGGTACCATTTCCACTGGGATATCCCATATCCTACTTATTTCTATTTTCAGGTCTTGATACTTATAATTTTTTTCAATTTCTTTCACATTTACTCTGGTATCCCTTGG
>NC_087208.1:69173533-69186033 GCF_015104395.2 Macrobrachium nipponense | reverse complement strand
ACTTAGCATTTCCTGTAATAACATTCCTTCAAAGCCAATGTTGGTTGCATCAACCTGAAGGAAAAAAGGCTTTGTGAAGTAAGGAGCTTGCAGAAGTGGCTTAGGTATCATAAATATTTTTAATTTTTGGGCTGGTTTTTCAAAGGCCCTCTCATGTTTACCAGTCTTTGAAAAGGCGTTTTAGTTGAAATAAGCAAAAAGTGGGGCCGTGATAACAAAAGTTTTGGCAAAACCTTGAATAATAGAAACCATGCCCAAGAATGTTTTAAGCTTTTTTCTATTCCTGGCACTGGATATTCCTTAATGACAATAATGTTTACATTCTTTGGAATTATAGTGCAACTGCCAATAACATGACCAAGATACATTACCGACCTTTCCCGAATGAGCTCTTGGCAACATTGATGGTCAAGTTTGTCTCCTTCAGTCTCGAAAAGTAAAGCTAGTATTTGTAGATGTGCTTCCAAAGTGTTTGTTGCTACAACAATGTCATCAAGATACATGTACACGTTGGGAAGACCCTTGATGACATCTTGCATGGTTCTCTGAAATGTGGCTGGTGCATTTGAAAGGCCAAATGGTAAAACAAGATATTTAAAAAGACCAAAAGGGGTGATAAAAGCTGAAGTTTCTTTTGCACTTTCTGTTAACCTAATCTGATAGTAACCTTTCAATAAGTCTGTCTGGGTCAAATACTTTGCATTGCTAAGTCAATTAGATCTGTAATTCTGGGCAAAGGATAAGCACACATCAGTACACATACGTAAGTATTGTTAGGTTTCTTTACCAGAACAAATGGAGAGACCCAAGGAGATGTACTTGGCTTAGCTAAGTTATGTTCTAGTAAGTATTCCACCTCTTATTTTATGATAGGTAAAAGATTATGTGATACCCTGTAAAAAGATTGTCATATTGGTTTAATATTAGGTTCTGATACCACATCATGCATTATACGGGTGCAACTTCCAGGCTTAATGGAACAGACTGAAGCATACTGCTTAATGAGTGCACCCAAGTCCTCCTGCATAGGTGATGAACATTGTAGGAACGGCGGAGGGATCTCAAAATTTCTGAATTCTTAATGCCCTTCCAAGATAGGGTGGACTTCACACGAACTTCTCTCGTCGTCTGCTTCCATTTCGACTTCTTCGGCGGAAGTCTTAAGATCAATCTGTGGCTTTTGGGGGAAAGGAGGTTAGTGGAACATTCTTAATGATCAAAAGTCCAAAGTCATAATCTAAATGATTGATTATGCCTGTAGAAACTTTGTAAGGTTTAACAGGTTTACATGGACAAGGTGAGTAGCTAGGACATAGTTTTAGTTGCCTACCTGATTATTTCATAAGGTCCCATGAATTTTTCTCTGAAAGGAGGTCCAGGTATTGGATGATATACAAGTACCTTGTCACCACACTTAAACTCTAAACTTAGCTTTTTGGTCTTAATGGGTTTTCATATGTTCCTGAGTATGCTGTGGATTTTTATGATCGCAGTCATGCATATCTGTTAGTTGCTTTTAACCCTTACTGGACAAATAAATATATCGAAATGTAATGAAAAGGGTTCTTTTTAATAGTCCACTAGAACCAGACATTGACGTAATTAGATTCTCAAAAGCAGGAAGGGTTTGAAACAAAGACTCAATCAAATCTAACATTATATTAACAAAGTAAAAAAAAAAAAAAAAAAAAAAAAAAAAAAAAAAACAAAAAAAAAAAAAAAAAAAAAAAAAGAAAAAAGACACTTACAAGATTTCCAGTCTGAAGATTGACACAACCACCCACATTACAATATCAACACTCAAGGCCCAAATAGTTCCAGTGGCACATAACACCAACACATATTTCTGTGGGGTAACTACAGCTCTTGCACCATAACCCTCCTTGACAGATGACAATCGTATAAAATGACCTTGGTGCATGAAGAAGCTGACCAGTCATATAACTATGGATATAATTAACACCTTTACCAGAGAGAAATAGCATATAGCACATCAGTTATTGTAGCCGCTGGGGAGGACATCAAACATCTGGCCCGACGTCTATGCTCCTCCTGCAACATGTGAACGGTCCAAGAAATTAACACAATTTATGCCCTTACCATAGAGCAAAACAGTGAAAAGCCATATGATGTCTGCAGATTTCGAGATGGCTACAACAAGTCCGTGCCGAGACTTGTAGAGAGCGGAGTTCCTCGCCAATATGCTGAAGTGCTACAGCTTTCCATCCAACACTCCACAAGCACCTCGAAGGAAAATATCTTCTTTCGGAAAATACTCAAAAGTTGATGGCAGATGATCCCTTAGAACTCGCACCGTCCTCGTGTCCGTGCCCTCCTCTCCTTTTTCTTAGTCTCCATCGTTCATCCCTTGTCTCACTCTCCCTTCCTCTCACCATGAACATGGGAATGCAAAAAAAAAAAAAAAAAAAAACCTCCATGGGTGACGTAACTGACTATGCGTGCAAACAATAGATGGTGCTGAAGTGACTGGAAAACTTATTTACTTAAATAGCTTAAATATTTACTTTTATCGTAAATTTTCTAGCGCCTCAGCGGTGTGGTTGGTATGGTATTAGTGTCCCACCTCGGTGGTCGCGGGTCGATTTTCGGCCATTCCATTGAGGAGTGAGAGGTGTGTATTTCTGGTGATAGAAATTCACTCTCGAAAGTCACGTAAAGCCGTTGGTCCCGTTGCTGAATAACCAATGGTTCCATGCAATGTAAAAGCACCATTCAAACAAACAAATCGTAAATTTTCTTGAAGTGCCTTTACGTTAAAGGCAGGTATGTGACAATATGCAGCTCCTCAGGCCAGGTAAACTTTGAGGTCGACCAATTTACGAAAAAACACATCAATGGAAAGCGGAAGATATGCAAATGTATATGGTGAAAGGAAAAAAAATTGGAAAAATTTTTCCTTACCCTTCACGTTAAGCTGAAAATGATTATTTACAACACTTTGTGGGGCCTCATTTACAAGACAATCGTAAATGTTATTTACTTATATGTATATTTAAATGAATTATTTTATTTTATTTTGGAAAATTATAATTACTGCTCACACAATATCACAACAAATAAGAAATAAAAGCATTAACAAATTCATAGCAGATCTGTTGAAAAATATTTACATAAATTTACTAAGAACGAAGATTCAGTAACTTTTGTTTTTACTAATATTTCTTTGTAAAATTACATTTACAACCGACATACTATCGTAAAAGACAAGCTAAAAAAACAATAGTAACCCCTTGGTATATTTACAAGCAAATTTACAAAAAGACGTCATGTGAGACAGAGATACAATACATTCCCTCCTTGAAGTCAGAAGGAGAACTGAAGTTTTGAGCTGCCAGCCTGCCAGTGCCGAGCAGCGTTACGAAGAGCTTTGCATACTAAAATCGGCATCTTATAGAAAACGGAATTAATTTTATGGCCCAGGGGTACTTTAAGAAAATAAAACCAATCTTGTGCAACATCCCATCGATTTAAATTCATCATCATTAGTACATTTGTTATCTGGTATGATGCATATTATTTTATTTTTTTTAGTCCTTTAATCATTCAACAAAAGTATATATTAGCTATATATACACAATTACGACCAAAACAAACAATATATAAAACATCTAAGTTTTATAGATAAACTTTATAAAACATGTTTATTTTTACTTTTAAAAAAATTAAGACCCAAAAACAAACAATGATATAAACATATTAAGTTTTATAGATAAACTTTATAAAACATAGAAATTACACACACAAAATATAGGTAGATACGTAACCTACTCAGTTTTATAAATCAACTTTATAGAACATGTAGGCTATATAAATAACACAAAACAAATTTATTATTTTTCTTCATATATCAGGGTATAAATATGTTTGAGAATATATTTTACTAATTCCAGATTTTGTATCCTGTTTTATGCTAATTTCTTTGAAGCAACCCCCCCCCACCCCATAATGAAACCTAGCTCCTGGATTCACCAGTGATGGAATAGTAATTACGCCACTCGTAACCACATGGTTACATTATAACTGACATGAACCATGTCAGTTATAATGTAATCAAATTTGTCTTATCATCAAATTACAATTCTATGAATGGAAACAATATCAAATAGCTTAAAATTACTTTACAACCATGTAACTCATTAAATTGAATAACATTATAATTACAAAAGTTACAGCTATTTCAATCTTGCTAGATTTATCTACAGTGATTTTTTTTTTTTAGTTTGAATTACATTCCCTTTGAATTACAATTGCTATAAAGTAGAAATATACTATTACCTTGAATAGGCTACGTGTAATTAATTTCATTTCAATTGCTCCAAACCTGACTCGTAATAAACAAAATATTCCTGTAGCACATTCCATCGGAATTAAATTAGATAACTGAATTCATAAGAGGTTGTGGAAGACCCTGTGTTACCCTATGCTCGTTGCAACAGATGTGCGAAACGAGATTACGAGAAGCTGTGCAGTCTACTAATCTTGAGGTCACATTTTATAAGACCACAATGGATATGGGACCTCAATATTATAGTTCTATGCGAAAAGAGAAACTTTCATTAGCACAGATAATTGTTTGTATTCATACCTAATATATTAAGATATGATATGGGTACTTAACTGCTAATACTATTCGTATTCGGTTTTGTGTTTTACATTTATAAAGCGTACCTACGTACCTTACCGTTACTGCCGGTTGAATGTTTTTCAATGCGTATTAAGTGGAATCTCTGAAACAATCATTTACACTATATTACGTAATAATAATGTATTAATACTCATTTTCTACCCAATCTTACATAAAAAGACATTAACTAAATAAAAAAAAGTATTTATATTTATTTGAGACGATAAATCAATCTCCTCGAAGAATGCCGAGTTTTTCTCGGCATGAACGAGGAGGCCGACTTCTCGGCATTGAAGGTCTGGTTCTCCGCCCATAGAGTTTTTCTCGGAAAATCGGGGGAAAATTCGGCATATCGGCAACGCTGCTGCCGAGTCTTGATTTTAGCCAGTGTAAAAGTTGCCATTAGTGAATTTGTGGGCTATACAAGTTTTGGCACCTCTTTCCTGCCAGATTCTTTCCAAGTCGATGGGACTTAATATTGTTTATCTACAGGATCAATCCGTCCACCACCGCAAACCTGTTATTACTACTCCTGAGGATCAATACGTCCATTAAGGGTTAATTAATGAGTGATGCTCACCTATGTTTCATTATGAGACCCTTTCAGGATATGTTCCTTTACCATACTCAGGTAAGTTCGAGGTCTATGCCCGAATAGTAGTTCAAACGAAGACACTTTAGTAGATTCATTGGCACACTGTGAAGTATATACATTAGTCGGTCCAATCTTTTCCTGTTTCTGTTACATACTTCCTTAACAGATTTTCAATGGTTTGGTGGGCTCTTTCTAAGGCTCCATTTGACTGTGGAGGATAAGCTGAGGCATAAACATTAACTATATTAAACTGATAGAGTGCACTTTGAACAAAGTACAGGTGAAATTAGTACCTCTTATCACACTGAAGTTCTTGAGGGAAACAGAACAATGTAAAAACTTTAAGCAACAACTGTTGAATAATGGTTTTAGCAGCAAAATTCTTCAGTGGAATAGCCAAACCTAGTAGTGGGGCAAAGAATGGTGAGTAAATATTCATTACATCTGCTGGCTTTTGGCAAAGGCCCAACACAATCAATTATTACTTTTTCAAACGGGGTTTTAGGAACAATAGGTACAAGTTTTGCTGGTGGAATCTTTTTCATTCAGTCTACCTGTTACCTGACACACATGGCAATACATATAAAGTTCTGTACATCCTTTTTCATCCTTGGCCAATAGAAGTCTTCTAGGAGATGTTTATAAGTCAGTCTTAGTGACACCAAGCTGGCTTTCTGTAGAGAGTGCTAATTCCATTATTGAAGATCTGAGAGAGCAAGGTGCAACCAATTGATGGCAATCACGCCAAGAGTCCTTAGCGGTGAAAGTAGGAGATCTGTAATGACACATCAAAATGGCAACTCATTACTTCTATCAGAAGGATCCTTAACCTTGAAAAAGAAATCTTTAAAGCTATCATCTGATCTCTGAAGCTTCACAAAATCATCATGCTCAAGACCAACCAAATCAGCTATATTTGAGGGGTTGGCTGTAGAATCATCCATTTCAGATTACGATGCAGCAGAACGAGTGGTAACTTGGCAGGGCAGAATCTCCTATTGGATCATTTCATTTGTCAAGATACATGAAGGCTGTGAAATAACAAGATTAGGCAAGACATTTCCTTTCGCTTAACCATTATAAGATATCTGCCTTCTCACAGGGCAAGTCTCTGTCTAATAAAGCTTCTTCTGTTTTACCAGTGTAGTTAGGGCAATCAATGTTCATGGTAACCACAGATAACCACAGATAATATGAATTTACTGGAGAGATTAGTGGGCGGACTTAAATGTTTCAATTTACCACTTACTAATGTCTGGCAATCCTGTGTCCCTCAACAACTTTACAGGGATGTCATTGACAGTACCAGAACAGAGAAAATTAGAGAAGTCATCAGAAACTTGGGAACACTGAAGAGCAGTTTTCGTTTGAGCTTTCTTTGTAAGATTTTCTGGCCTACTTTCTGTATGTTGTTGAGAAGTCTGCAAGACCTTAGATACTTGACATTGGAGGTTAGGACAATCATGTATAGTATGGCCGTTCTGCTTACAAAATGAACAAGTTACTTCCACTTGCCTTTTTGTGGACAAGAACATTTTTTCGACTTTGTGGATGAGATTATATTCATCAACAAGAAGAGCCGCTTTCTTTCCATCCTTCTCTTGCTGTTCTCCGATGAACATTGAAATGTTGTCGGGAATTTTCCTAAAAAATTCCTACAACACCAAAAGATTCTGAAATGCTCAAAAGTGGTTATACTTTAATTTTCAGGCCATTTTTTAAACTGTTTCCATTTAAGCTGAAACAATTATAAATAAGTTTGAGAGCTTCCTTTAACCGAATTTCTAAATAATTGCCTGTACCCTTCAGCTGTAACAGTATGTGCATCAAGGATAGCTTTCTTTAGTACTCTATAACTACGCTCCTCTAGCATTTGAGCAGCTATATGAGCCAGCCTTACCTTTCAAAACACTCCTGATCAGTAGAACATATTGATTCTCAGGCCACTGCAATGTTGTCGCAAAATATCAGGATCTCTTTCATCAAAAATGGGTAAAAGTTTACAAAAAAGACTGCAATCTCCCTTTCTCTTCTTCTCTCTTCCATCCTAATGGTAGACAGTTGCCGTTCCATTTCCAGCTTTTCCTGTCGTTCCAGTGCCAATAGTCTTTCTCTTTGTTCGTATTCAGCTTTCTGAAATAAAGCTAAACTTGCAACTTTACCATTTACAGCGGCCGCTTCAGCATTTTCAGCGTTTTGCAATGCTAGAGTGGCAGCTGTTTTTTTCTCTCTGTAACTCTAGCTGTAACTTCAGTTTAACGAGTTCTGGATCCTCAACAGCCGCACCCACACCTCTTCCTAAGGTAAGGTGACGTAAGGGAGAAGCTTCTTCCTGTGAAATTGCCTTACAGCTCAGCTTTCACCATCAACGGGGATATGGGAATAGTAGCACGTTCAGCTATCTTCTGTAGGTCTGTTTTATTTGCATACTGCAATTACAAAAGGTCCTTCCAAGGGTCACCTGAAAATTTCTCCAAGTTAAACGACATGGATAATCAAAACAATTACTATGTCGTTTTCACTGTCACTCACAACTACTTATTACCATGAAATAGCCCAGTATATGGGGGCAAGTTTTAGTACCCTAAGAATATTCCCAAAGGAAGAGGGCATTCCTTAATACCCTATACTCTCTGTAGTCCTCCAATATTCTAAAGTATTGGAACATAAGAGGGCATTTCTTAATACCCTATGATGGAAAATGTTACCTGAAATAATTCAATTTATGAGGGGATTTATTAGTACCCTATAAGAGAATGTGTTCCTTGAAATAATCCAATAGGTCTGGGATGACTTGAAAGATCACTAGAGTGATAGTCGGCAATGTCAAGGCATAATGAAATGGCTAAAATAAGTACCGAAACCCTTGCACTGCACCCCCTCCAAACCATCGGTATTAACTTGAGATAGCATGCTACTAGCTACAGCACCCTAATGACAGAGGTGGAGTCCATTATCCATGGTGGTACAGCCTGTAACATATAGTTTGATGTTCTTCATAGAGGAATTCACAATCACAATAATCCTGGTCAGGCCCCACTGTTATGAATTCCACTAATTATGAAGAACTAACATAACTCTTGGATGGAACTATAATCTTTTCATTTGATAACTACCACAGTAGATGGTTATGCGGTGGAATAAGATAACCAGCAAGGCTTAACAAATATATTTTCACCACTTTAAATATATACAAAAACATTACCACTGGATAATGAACTCAACGGAAATAAGGTGTGAAAACTTCAATGTAAGCTTTTCCAATGATGAAAAACAGCATTGAAACCTAAGTAATTGCACCGATACCAAGAGATGGCATTAGGAGTTAGGTAATTTCATTACTATCAACAGATGGCACCAGGAGCTTGTAGTTTACATAAACTTTCAAATAAATTAAATAGGTTGGTTTCTGACAATATGTATATACAGAGGGTCCTTGAGTTACGACGTTGATCCGTTCTTAAGATGCGTTGTAACATGATTTTCAGCGTAAGTCGGAACATTAAAAAATACCACATGATTTAATGTAAATACTTATCAATAACAAAGAGAGAACAATTCCTTACCTTTATTAATTGGTGGCTTGCACACTGGAGAGGAAGCTGCGGTGCTGAAGAGACTGGGGGAGGTTAGTGAACGAGAAAAAGAACCTCCAGAAGATGCTGGAGATGCTGGGGCAGGTGAGTCTTGAGTGTGAGGCAGAACATACAGGAGATGCTGGGGCAGGTGAGTCTTGAGGTGAGGCAGAACTACAGAAGGTGCTGGAGATGCTGGGGCAGGTGAGTCTTGAGGTGAGCAGAACCTACAGAAGGTGCTGGAGATGCTGGGGCAGGTGAGGTCTGGTTAGCAGAACATTCAGAAGGTGCTGGAGATTGTGGGGGCACGGCGAGTCTGGGTTAGCAGAACATTCAGAAGGTGCTGGAGATTGTGGGGCAGGCGAGTCTGGATTAGCAGAGGCAGCTGAAATAGAGGGTACAGGATCTCTTGCAGGCCTCTCTACCTTCTTAAAATACTGCTCCAGGTTAGTCTGAACAGAGAGCAACCTCTTTTCATCCAAGATCTCCTTGAACACTGCATCAAATCCATGATGCCTCTGGAAACCCTAGTGAACCTGTCCAAGTTGGGATCCTGAGCCTCAAAAGTTGCCAACGCTTGCTGCAACTCTGCAAAACCTCTTGCCAAGTCCTGCCTTGTGAAAGCCTTAGCTCTGGGGTGGGTGCTTCTTCTTCTTCCTATATCATCTGCTCTCCAGTTGTATCAGGTCCTCAGCAGATAACTCCTCGCCATGAGACTCCAGCAGCTCTGTAACATCATCCAACCTCCATCTCAAATTGATTTTCCTTACTCAGGGCACAACGTTCTTTACAACTTGCTGAACTGTGTCCTCAAACCCATGGAAATCATTCACAAATTGAGGACAAATTTTTTTTCCAGACACCATTCATGTTTGTTTGCTTAACCTCCTCCCAGGAATCAGCAATGTTCTTTACAGCATCTAGGATGTTGTAGGATTTCCAAAAGTCCTTCAGAGTCAAGTCCTTCTTGGTTTCAGTTGCCTGTAAAGCCATAGCAATTGTCCTTCGTAGGTATAGGACCTTGAACGAAGCAATCACTCCTTGGTCCATAGGCTGTAAAAGGCCCGTGGT
Organism: Macrobrachium nipponense; assembly: GCF_015104395.2. Lineage (NCBI taxonomy): Eukaryota > Metazoa > Arthropoda > Malacostraca > Decapoda > Palaemonidae > Macrobrachium > Macrobrachium nipponense. Next base: position 69,176,147 of record NC_087208.1, on the reverse strand, counting down.
ATTAGGTGGAAGGTAAACCACCTTGACATTAGGGTTGAAGTCTCCCAGCTGGGCAGGGTGTCCAGGGGCATTGTCCAGCACTAGCAACACCTTAAAGAGGATACCTTGGAGGCGCAATACCGCTCCACCCTTGGCACAAAATGGTTTACGAACCAGTCCTCAAAAAACACTGCAAGTGTCAACCCATGCCTTCTTTTTGTTGGACTTCCAAATTACTGGTAGTTGACCCTTCCAAATGCCCTTGAGTGCCCTTGATTTTAAGCCTGATACACCAACAAGGGCTTCAGTTTGAAGTCGCCAGCAGCATTACCCCCAAGAAGTAAAGTTAGCCTCTCCTTGCTGGCTTATGACCGGGTGCTGACTTCTCCTCCTTGGCGATGTAAGTGCGGTTAGGCATACGCTTCCAAAACAAACCTGTCTCATCCACGTTAAACACTTGCTGAGGAGAATAACCCCCCTCCTTAATTATCTCAGACAACGCTTTAGGAAATTCACTCGCTGCTTTCTCATCCCCACTTGCAGTTTCACCTTGCACTTTAAGGTTATGGTAATTGGCCTGATCCTTAAATCGCATAAACCAACCCCTACTAGCCACAAACTCTTCACTTTTACTTCCCTCCCCCTTTTCTTTTTTCAACGCTTCAAACAATCTTTTCGCCTTCTCATGAATCACCATAAGGCTGACGGGGATACGCCGTTGATTTTGGTCTTCCAACCAAAGCACCAATAACCTTTCCATTTCAATTATTAGACCACTACGCTGCTTGGTTATCACTGTCGCTTTCATAGGAGCAGATCCTTTCACATGTTCAACGATGCGCTCTTTATCTTTGATAATGGTAGCAACAGTCGAACAGGCTAAGACCAAGCGAGCGGCCAATGTTTGTTGGCGTTTCTCCCTTCTCAGATCGCTTTATAATGTCCACTTTAATTTCCATGGTGATGGCCTTTCTTTTCTTCTTCGATGCACTACCATCAGAAGAGTCCGCCTTGCGGCTTGGGAGCCATAACAAAGAGCACAAAGTTACAAAAACGATACAACACGAGGGAGAGAGAGGCAGCGTAAACAACCAAAATGGCGTATGGTCAAGGAATGAGCGTAGCGAAGCGATGCCGTCCTCTCCCCACAAAGAGTATTCTTCCACTTTTACTTCCCTACCCCCTTTTCTTTTTCAACGCTTCAAACAATCTTTTCGCCTTCTCCTGAATCACCATAAGGCTGACGGGGATACGCCGTTGATTTTAGTCTTCCAACCAAAGCACCAATAACCTTTCCATTTCAATTATTAGACCACTACGCTGCTTGGTTATCACTGTCGCTTGCATAGGAGCAGATCCTTTCACATGTTCAACGATGTGCTCTTTATCTTTGATAATGGTAGCAACAGTCGAACGGCTAAGACCAAGTGAGCGGCCAATGTTTGTTGGCATTTCTCCCTTCTCAGATCGCTTTATAATGTCCACTTTAATTTCCATGGTGATGGCCTTTCTTTTCTTCGATGCACTACCATCAGAAGAGTCCGCCTTGCGCTTGGGAGCCATAACAAAGAGCACAAAGTTACAAAAACGATACAACACGAGGGAGAGAGAGGCAGCGTACAACCAAAATAGCGTATGGGCGACAATGAGAGCTAGCGAAGCGACGCCGTCCTCTCCCCCACAAAGCGTATTCTTCCGCCATGCACCCGAAACTAGTTCGGGTTTGTTTACGTCGCTTACGACGCTAAACCACGGAAGACAGAATGACGTATGAATATGTTTTTAGATTTTTATATTCTATATAGTATTTTTATATATATATATATATATATATATATATATATATAATAATTATATATATTAATATTATCTAGATTTTTCTTATTATATACTCAATATACTATATATAATATATATATAAAAATATAATAATATATATTATTATATATATATATATAATATAATATATATATATATCAATTATATTATATATAATATATATATAGATATACATATAATATAATATATAATTATAATATATATATATATAATTATATCTATATATATCATATAAACATAGTATATTATATTATATATATATATTAATGTACTATATATATAAATATATATATATATATATATATATACTATTATTATATATAATATATTAATATTATAATTATATAAATTATATACTATATATATAAGTATATATATATATATATAATATATAATATATATATATTATATATATATATATATATACATATATACATTATTATATTAATACATATATAACATGTATATATATATTATATATAATATAATATATATATATATAATTAACATATAATATACTATATATTACATATATATGCACATATATATATATATATATATATATATATATATATATATTATATATATTATATATATATATATATATATATATATATATATATATATATATATCTTTCGGAGTTGGGATACTTTAATGTGATGAAAGGGTTTGTGTATCGCCATGATCAGCAAAGCTCTACTAGTCGAGGCCACCCATACTAGGTTGGTTTGCTCTGAGCGATCAGGCGGAAGTCTCCCACCATCACCAATCCGCAATGGCCACATGGTGATGAAA
>NC_087208.1:69128533-69168533 GCF_015104395.2 Macrobrachium nipponense | reverse complement strand
GTGCCAAAGAAAATTCTAAAAGAAACTTAACCTAATTTACTATTTACAACTATCTTACAAATGAATACAGGTTTCAGACAGCACAGCAAAACATACAAAATAATAATCACTAACTTTAAATAACAAAAATTCACAGCTGCAGTAACAGTAGAAAATACTTAGACAAACATAACATTACATAATAATAATAATGATAACACGAATGAGACACACTTACTCATCTACAATAACAGTCAAATAATCAGGAGTCGCACTCGCTCTAAAACCATAACATTAACTTTTGCAGTACAAAACTTCTAACAGCAGTAACCAATGAATTAAATAATACCAGCGTTCAGTTATAAAACAATTATAATAAAATTAAATGCCAGGAGCCATACTCACTCCAAAACCATTGCAATTTTAAAAATTCTAAACAACATATAAACTAGTCTTAATAATAAGGACTATACGAGCCACCAAAAGATTCTACACCGTCATATTAATGACCACAGGAATCGTAAAAGATTCACTCTCAAGACGCACCGAGAGCGAGACACCTGAAGAACCACAAGGGCGACTACCGAACACTTCCATGCCAACTACAGCTTCTGAGCTGCCACAGAAGAACGCCTTCTTCCGGAAAAACTACAAGAGTTCCCCCCCCCCCCCCCCCCCCCCCCCCCCCCCCCCCCCCCCCCCCCACCCCCCTCTCCACTTCAGGAATAAAATCCTCAGGAGCCACAATCGTACACTTTCAATCGGATACCATCTTCTCGGGAACTATTCAAGGTCCTCCTCCTCCTCTGTCCACAGGTAACCATCGCCAAAACCATCCTCACTGGCGAACGACCTCTGCTGCTACTACCACCTTCAAAAAGTTGATACTCGAAACTGTACTACTGTTGAGATTTCCTCTGAGAATTGGACTGGTGAGCTGCCTGAAACCTGACTACCTGAGATCAAAGCAGAGACGAACGACACCCATACAAAATACAAAAGAGCAGGTAAACAATTCTAAAAAATTCTGAAAATACCGGAGAGCAGGCAGACATCTTAACAAGGTAGTTAAAGAAAAAACTATCAGCAAACCTGACTATATATTGCATATATAACATGTATATTGTGAAGGATTTGGATGTCTGAATTGCCCTGTTGCTTTCAAACCCTTGTATTATCGTAGGTACGTGGATGACACTTTCCTTGTGTTTAGGGAACGTTCACACGTGGATTTATTTTTTGAATATTTTAATTCTCATCCTAATATTTCTTTTACTTGTGAGACAGAACAGGATAATATGTTGTCATTTTTAGATGTTCAGGTACACAGAAATAGAGGTAAATTTGAGACTTCCGTTTATAGGAAAAGTACTTTTACTGGCTTGGGATTGAATTATCTTAGTTTTTCACCAAAGTTTGTTTAAACTTAATTCAATACGTACTATGATAATTAGAGCTTACAATGTCTGTTGTGATTTTAATTTATTTCATCAAAATATGGTCTTCCTCCAGAATTATTTTCCGAAAATTCTTATCCGTATTTGTCTTTTACAAAGTTCTGAAAAAATTTTCTGCATGAGAAATTTTGTCCCAGACCGGTGTACAGTACTGCTACTACAGATGTAAAGTTATATTAAATTGCCTTTCCTTGGTCATAGTAGCTACTTGGTACGAAAAAGTTGCAAGAAATACTTAAGCATAGTTTTCCTCAAGTTAGTTTCAGATTTGTTTTTACTAACCCTTTTACTGTAGGATCACTTTTGAGGGAGAAGCCTGCTCTTCCTGTGGACCTTAATTCGAGTGTCGTTTACTTGTTTACCTGTTCGCAGTGTGGTCTGCGATACGTGGGATCCAGTTCCCGCTGGCTTAGACACAGAATTTTGGAACACAGAGGTCTTTCCGTTAGAACTAGGTTTCCTCTTTCTAAACCACCATTTTCTGCCATAAGGGATCACAGTTTAGCACAGGACCATCCTTTCACTCACCTAGATTTTAGAGTACTGTCTTTTTGCTCAAATAGACTGGGACCTTTTAATTTCAGAGTCGCTGTTTATTAAGAAAATGAAACCGGAATTGAACAACAACTCGTCCGGTATTCAACTAGCTATCATATAGTTTCATAGTAGGTACACAAAGTGGGTGCGTTAGCCATTTTAGTTTTTGAGTGTAGTTTGTTTACCTTTCATAGTTATTTTCATTTTTATTACTGTTTTTGTATGACTTGCGTTTTGTTTTAGTTTTTTCGTATTTTTAATTTTTAGTTTGTATGTGATGTTCGTTTTATTTTGTTTTACTGTAGCTTTTAATCAGACAATTCATTTTAATGTATTTTTAGTGATTTCTATCCTTGTATATTTTATATATACCCTCTCTCTCTCTCTCTCTGTATATATATATATATATATATATATATATATATTATATATATATATATATATATATATATATATATATATATATATGTGTGTGTGTGTGTGTGTGTGTATTTTATATATACATATATATACTATATTATATATATATATATGTTTATGTAGTATACACATCATCCAAAGTATGATTGCCAAATAATGGCATATACATGGTCCTTTTACATTAATTACAAATGCATTCCTAATAAGGCAAAAGCAAATCCAAGTTCAGCTTTCCCCTCCAACGGTGAAATTTGCAATGTTTCCCTCAGATGTATTTTCCATTTGTGTGAAGTCCTTCCCCAGCCTCATGTCTCCTATAAGCCCCTTGGAGTATCTTTAGCTTAAAAGTGGGGCGAGTTTTCTCACTTCAATTCTAGAGGATAGATGACCTGTCATACACCATCTCCAAAAGAACCAAACCCTTTAGAACAAGAAGCGACCAACACCTAAAAATTGTCTTTTGGTCATGCTCCTGCCCTCTCAAGTTAACAATACATGTCGGGCAGTAAGCTGTTGTAGCATAATAATTTTAACTTTTCCCTAAGCCAGCTTAACGTTCCAGCCCCGCCCCTTGGTCAGTTCCCTGTTCGACCTCTTGGCATATAACTGTGTGTGTAATATATATATATATATATATATATATATATATATATATATATATATATATTATATATATATATATAGTATATATATATATATATATATATATATATATATATATATATATATTATATATGTTATATATATATATATATATATATATATATATATATATATATATATATATGTATATATATATATATTATATATATATATGTAATATATATTAATATATATATATATATATATATTATATATAAGTAGAGGAAAAAGGACCCCATATAGACTCCACTTTTCTAGCCCGCCCCCCGCCCCCCACCCTCCCAAGGGGCGTGGCTACCCCCCTCCACCCTTCCTGATTGGCTCATGTACGTACGTGAGGCCTAAAAAGGGGCGGGGCAACCCCCAAAAACCCCCAAAAGGGGCGTGGCCACCCCGACCCCATATAGACTCCACTTGTCTGGGGGGTTGTGGATCCACCCCTTGTCCGGGGGGGTGGGTGGCCACCCTGACCCCATAGTAGACTCCACTATTTCTGGGGGGTCGTGCCACCCCTGACCCCAAATTGACTCCATTTGTATTATAAGCTCATGTACGTACATGAGCTCATAATTGACTCCATATGTATGATAAGTTCATGTACGTACATGAGACTCAATAATTGACTCCATTTGTCTTACAAGCTCATGTACGTACATGGGCTCATATTAGGGGGGCGTGGCCTCCCCTAACCCCCCAAATCGACTCCACTTTTCTACCCCTGTGACGTCACATAACTATAAGGGAATAAAACCATCCTTTCAACCCTCCACTATTCTGGGGGGCGTGGCCACCCCTGACCCCAACATAATTGACTCCATTTGTCTAACAAGCTCATGTACGTACATGAGCTCATATTAGGGGGAGGGGGGCGTGGCCTCCCCTAAACCCAAATCGACTCCACCTTTCCTACCCCCTCTGTGACGTCACGTAACTCTAAGGGAATAAAACTTCTTTCAACCCTTGACCCAAATTGACTCCACCTTTCCTACCCCCTGTGACTTCACGTAACTCTCCGGGAATAAAAACCGACCTTTCAAGCCCTCACCCCAAATTGACTCCACCTTTTCCTACCCCTGTGACGTCACGTAACTCTCCGGGAATAAAAACCAACATTTCAACCCCCACCCAAATTGACTCCACTATTCTACCCTGTGACGTCACGTAACTCTCTGGGAATAAAACCATTCTTTCAACCCCTGACCCCGCCCAAATTGACTCCACCTTTCCTACCCCCTGTGACGTCACGTAACTCTACGGGAATAAAAACCAACATTTCAACCCCTCACCCCAAATTGAACTCCATTATTCTACCACTGTGACGTCACGTAACTCTCTGGGAATAAAACCATTCTTTCACACAACCCCCGACCCCAAATTGACTCCACCTTTCCTACCCCCTGTGACGTCACGTAACTCTCCGGAATAAAAACCAACATTTCAACCCCTCACCCCAAATTGACTCCACTATTCTACCCCTGTGACGTCACATAACTCTCTGGGAATAAAACCATTCTTTCAACCCCTGACCCCAAATTGACTCCACTTTTCTACCCCCTGTGACGTCACGTAAACTCTCCGGGAATAAAAAAACCAACATTTCAACCCCCACCCCAAATTGACTCCACTTTTCTACCCCTGTGATGTCACGTAACTCTACGGGAATAAAACTTGACCCACCCAGACCCCAAATAGACTCAGTTCACTGTTTTTTGCGACTCATGTCCCCTTTAATTGTTTTCAAAGTAACCGGGACGTTTACCTCATCCTCCTCCTATAAAATCTCTAAATTTATATATGCACATTGCGAATATACTCTCTCTCCCCCTCCCTCCCTCCCTCCCTCTCCCTCTCTCTCTCTCAGCCGTTACATTTTGTTTTATATATATAGTACACAGCTGCTTAGATATTCAGAGTATCATGATAAAAGGATATTTGGCGACTGACTTCATCCACATGTGATATCTCCCCCAATAACCATACCAGAGTCAATGTTATCTGATGATGAATCACGCACACACACACACACATATGAAGAAACGAGACCTTATCGCCATATTTGCCCAGCTGACTTCACCCCAACGTGAAATTTTATTTTTCATAGAATTTGAGTCATAATCTAGGTGGCGAACACAAGGACAAAGGTACACATTTCAATTTTGTTTATTTATTATACCGAGTTTTGAAAGAGGTTGAAAAAATCAAATTACAGACGGAATTGTTATTTTATATTTATAAAACCAATCCTAAATACAGGGGAATGAATTAATATTCCATACAAATACATACATTAGAAAAAAAACTGTACAAACACGAACGCGATAATATGCGCATTCGCTTTTTCAAAAACAATACTTCAACGAAAACATACTACGGGCTACTATATATTTTCTAACCTGTTCCTTCACATCACAGCCTTAGTATATTACCACAAACATCTTCTCCAGCACTTTCCCAACCGTGTATCGAGACAGAGACGACGTTTCCTCTAACACCTCAAAGCTTTTAAATTTAGCTAACAAGTTTTTCATATATAAATCTTCCACACACCTTTCCTCCAACAGGGATAAATTCTTTTTCATTATAGCCACGCAGCATAGTTTTTACCATTTTTTGCTCATTTCATCACTGAATGTAGCTAACACAGGTAAATATTGATTCAACCTAGTCGTATTAACCAGTCCGCTCTGACCGATGCCAGCGGGAAAGATAACATATTTGACATAGTCATACGATGATTTAAATAATTCTTCCTTCAATTTCTTGACCGAAGAAAAAAAGTGATTGAACCTCATCTGTTTGGTATCTCTGCCCTGAAACGATCGGCGTGATCTTCATCTTTGGGAATAAGCCACGCTCTTTTGCGCGTATTCATCTTCAATGGGGCACCAATACCGTATTCTGTTAATAAGGTAGCTATGGTGGGTAGATCAACTTCTTCGTCGCATTCCCAAGATGCGATATTTTCAGGTCTTTTCACAATGGCGGACCCTTCAATACCCTATCACGAAGACAGGCATATGATGCACCAGTGCGAGAATATCGAAAACCTGCCAATTCGGCATATGGATAAGCTCGAATGACGTCCGCCACAACACCGTAATTCCTGCATGTCACACAGTTAGTGGCCACTACTAAACACATATTCCTCTTCCTGAACTTATTTTCGGACAAGTTCCCGAAAACTAACTTGCAAGAGGAGGTTGATGAAGCCATGGCGAGAGTTCACGTCTTGATGTGACAATCCTTCAAGAGTAATGAACTACGAAAAGCCCCGCTACCCAAGACCCTTTATCACAATCACTGAATTACAAACCTGTTGTGACGAAGCATCAAGCCTCTCCCAGCAATGATTCAGACTAACATGAATAAACAAGTCTTATCATTCCCTCACCCCAAACCAAAGGTCATCCACACATGACTCATTTTATCAAAATCAGTATCACTCGAGCCATGATTCACAGACACGAATAAACAAGTCTTATTCATTTCCTCACAAACAAAGGCCGTCCACACACACACACACACACACACACACACACACACACATATGACTCATATATAAAACTTCCACACATCTTTCCTCCAATGGGGATAAATTCTATCGCTACAAGGCATGAACTTCATCTTTGGAATACAATACTTCATCGAAACACCATATGTCACACCTGATTATTACTTCCCAACTGAACACCATAAATACAACCGACAAGGGAAAATTGATGTTATTCCCTACCCAAAGTGTATAGAGTAAGTGCAACACACCGACCCCTCCGTCCTACAAGTATTTCTCTGACCGAAAACGTCATTTCCCTCCGTCCCACTATTCAGTAAGTAGCATACAAAAACTTTCCATTTACTTGAACATATAGTATATAGATATTAAAAAACAGCAATAAGATTCATCTGTATATGGAATAGATATTCTTATAAAATAAGTACCCGTTGAAAGAAGCGGAATATATAAAACAGTCATTATTCCTCCCTTTCAGATATGGGAAATAACTCTAGTAGTGAACTGTCAGCCGACGAAGTAGCCACTCAAGTCAGACCCCATTACTATTATGGTGTTGGAGCCCCAAACTCATTTATTAGGAAGGTGAAAACGGGTCATGACCATGAAGCAGGAGAAGAAGAAGAAGTAGCAGGAGATGCAACAACTACCACTGGCAGCCCACAACAGTGCAACCCCCGACCAACTTCGCCACCAACCCACTACTGAAGAAAACGAGCAACCCGGTGAAGGTATGTAAAAACCGATGTGTTATATATTTATTTAATAATAGTTCCTGATTCCATAGAAACACGCACTCTTTTTCTCCGTTTCCCTGTTTTTTCCGTTCAAATGCATTATGGGCATAGTAAAAAACTCCTATATAATTATTCATAAGGATTTATTGGACCACATAAAGAGTTTACAAATTCAATACACTAATTGCTGTCAGACCGTCTCAGCACGCATCCCAATATAACTTCCACGTGTATCCTTATTTTAACCTGAATATGCCGAAAAACGTTTAAGAGGAAACGACTAAGACGTCTTAGCAGTTTAACACCGACGTTCATTGGGCGAATGATTCTCACAGCTCATCCTGAAATAAGTAAAAAAAGTTATGTGATTGAAGGTGTATGATACATATATAGAATATATCCTTAATAGAATGTAAATGGAGTAATATAAAAATCAAAGAAAAATATGCATTTACCTTAGTTGTTCAAGATGCGGAGACATTCCTTGTACGTAATAGCACGTTTGACCCCCGACCTCCAATGTGAACATTTAAACTTTTTTAAATATTTAAAATAATATCCCGTTATCCATTTATCATTACCGTCCCAAACGAGTGAATGAGAATACATTTTGTATTAAGGATAATACTGCTTTCACACCACGGTGACTCACGCAATGAACAAAAAAACTAACGTAAAGACCGCACTTGTACGATTTATCAGGTTGTATTTGTTTTATTAGGCGATAGAGGTTATATTCGGGATGCGCATATATAAATTTAGAGAAGTCATTCGAATAAACTTTTGGATTTATACCGTAACTATCAAAAAAGAAGATTATATGTTTCTAGGTGATTTTTCCACGTAAAAACATACCCAATGACCAACAATATTAATATCAGTAGACGAAGATAATGTATTAGATATAAAACTAAAGGTTTAATTCTACTTTCTGGCAATGTCAATAATCCTACTTCATCCGAAGCGAACACACCTAAATATTTAACCCGTCACCGAGTGAACCTTTTAAACTTATTTCAATTTCTTTTGTATCCATTCCATTTAACCCCTAACATCACACTGAATAATACCCTATCCGCATCCACCGTTAAAAATACCCTTGGTATCCCCAAAAAGTAAAATAATGCAAGGGCTAGGCGTAGCCGTACCCAGCCTGATCGACATTCGCAGGTTTGCCGAAATTTCCACTGGCATCGAATCTTCAACATCTTCCACCACAAAAATTAAAGCAGTAAATAGCTCTACCATTTTTAAAACTATCATAAGTGATCAGATTATCACCGCCACCCACTATACTTTTCTGCGTCTCGTGATATAATTGCATGATGGTATTAGGGAACTACATTGAATATTATATACCGTATTCCCATTAACGGTAATATGTATATTAAATTTAAATCGAAAGATTGAAATATATAGACTATTGGTCGCGTATCACCTGAAAAAATGTTTCCATATCAATCATGGCCAATGTGATTTTTTCAGGTATACAACTGTTAAAAAGGCTGATCAATTAAAAGAATCGAATTTTCATTTTGCCCAATACGTATGTCTTGTATAAAGTCTTATCAAATATATATTGTATAGGATTAACTGCTATCGCTTCATTTAAAGCCGACATTACGTTATAATGTGGGGTACTCTATCGATCCATAATTTAGCCTTTTCTATATTCAGCACATTTAAATGTCCGTCTGTGTGGGCGCCCATAACCCAGTTATTATTCGCTAATTCGAGTCTAAGTCTCAAATCAACCGAATCCAGTAAATACATGTCTATAGTCGCTATATCCAAAAGAAGTGGAAAATATGTATGCACGCCCCTCGTTTTAATGTCACCCATAACTTTCGTCTCCCACCTGCTGGTTTGACCGAAGGTATTGGCAGTAAATTGCCGAGTTACCCCGTGTGTTACATGATAGTCATCGTATAAAAATCCCGCCCGGCCGGTGGTAGGTAATGCAGAGGGTTTTATCATTTTCAACATTTTGATATATGATTGATAGTTAAATACCGGACAGGATTCCACCAACTTTTCATTCAAGAAAACGGAAGCGGATTTAAATAATGTATTACTAATACCATTAACGACAGACACATGGACATCATCCACTAATTGACGTGTTGTCCGTATCTATTGTGATATATAATTCTAAAGCTATACTTGACAAATCTAAGAAGAACCTGCCACCCCATTAATTAACGCGAAATTCTATATATTTATTTCAGATAGAACTTGATTTATGGAAATATTACAAGGTGTAAAATCCAGTCTTTCCTTTGAATTAATGAAGTTTCAATAATTCTCCGTCTATTAACATTCGGGAACAATTCTGATATACCCGCAATATACGATGAAACAGGAACTTGATTACCAGTTCCGGGTATGTTAGGAACTACGCTAGCCATGTTTTTGTGTTTATATATTTTTAGATGAATGGGTAGAACGAGTGCGTACCCGCTGAATGTCAATTGATGAATGAGTTACAAAAGATCGTACACGTCCTTATTATATTTACTCCTAGATTTAACTCGTGTGCCCTTCCTCTTCCTCCGTTTTTTCTTTCCTCCCCACACTCGACCGTCTAACTAATCGTTTCACTGTTTTCTTCCGTCTCGTTCTCCTTCTCCTTCCAGTACCGCTTAAAATTCGTTGTCCAGTAGTTTTGAGGGCCCTTATACCATTTCGTTTTATGGATTCTTTTAAAGGTAACCCGCTGTTTACCATATCAGATAACACAGATCTACCGAATTCATTAACTGCGGCCGGGATAGAAAACGGAAATATCCTCAAATCCCGCTCCTTTCCTTAATAAAGGGTCTGATAAAAATAGTTTTTTAAATTCCGCCTCCCAAACAATTTAAGTGGAGCTTGATTCGCAGTTCTAGTTCACTCGAGGGTGTTACGATCACGAATAAGGAATGCCAAGGGTGAACATCGAATTATATACGCACCTATTCATCTAATTTTCCTCTAGGTTTTATACGGAGCAGGCAAGTAACACTCGAGTCTTTTGTGAATGTAAAAGGTGACCATTTTGATCCGTGATAAGAATAGAAATCTGATCCAAGATGTTCGTGTTCAACAATTTGTAGACTGTATTATGTATTCCTTTTCCTCTACCACTTGCTAAAGTAAAACAGTCCAATATATTTACTAGTCTCCCGCCAAAAATCGTCGGTTGAAGAACTATATCCGTATACACATATATATAATCTACCCCACAATTATCAGGTAGAGAATCAAGGGAAATGTGTTCATTCAGTTCACACCCGCCATATATTTTCATAACCGGTATTAATATGAAAACCTAATAATTTCGCGGCTTTTCCGCTAAATTTGACGTATATACTTTTAACGTCCCCCGTTCTCAATTTCTCTCTCTTGATACGTGGTATAGTAATTCTCCTTAAATCTTCATCCCAATGAAATATACCGTTACTATTAAAATAATTTATGAAATTATCACCGTAATAAACTTTCAAATAATCATACACGTCCTTATTAAGAGCTCTCACGAGTCTCTTCATATCCCCCGCTAACATTGCTATTCTCGGTCTATACAAATATGTATGCCTATCACGTTTATGACGCTCTGTAATAAATTCGAGAGTGAATAAATCATCTTTGGATAATATAGCGTAATAACTCCCCGGGAACATGATCGAAGCTAAACCTACTTCATATTCAACCCCATTAGGTAATAATATAGGTGTAGGTAATCTATTGGCAAATTTCGAAGGTGTATTTTTGGTATACGTGTCTAAACAGCCGAGACTGCTCAAATATATGGTGTGTTCACCAGCCATGTCGGTTAAATACTATGACGGGTATATGTCACGTATGGTATTTATAAGAAAAGTTCGATAGCGTTTTATCTAGGTCTTATATGCAGACTGCACGATAGAACCCCATTTTCAGTAAACATTATTTCTTCACCGTTCTGAGCCGAGACATCGATAGTAATGTAATCCAATACGTCAATGGTATTTAAAGGTTTATAAATGGCATTATGCGGACCTTTACCACATGCACATCCTAACGTGAAGCAGTCTAAGAGATTAACCACATTTTATCACCCAAGATGGTAGTTGAACGATACCGAATACAGGTAAACGTATTCAACGCCTTGCTGGAATATATTTCTACCGTGATGAGGTCTCACGCACCCGAACTGTATATTAAATACCTGACTTTTTTCATTGAAACCAAACATATTAGCTGCTTTAGCACTGAGTTTTAATCGTAATGGAATCAATCATATCAACTTTGGCCGCTCCTGCATCGATATGTGGAATGCTCATTCTCTTCGTGTCATCATTCCATGAGAATAAACCGTCCCTGCGGATAGCTCCGCGAATATGCTCACCCGTAAAATTCAGATAATTGTTCAATAATTTGCGTATTAAACGCTCTAGTCATGACATTCAATATCACCACCCACAAACCCGAAAATGGACTTATACTATAAACGCGTTTCCCATCGGACTCGTTATAGATCGCGTTAAAAATTGAATAGTAAAATCAACGTCTCCTCCCTGTTTAATAGCGTAATATAATTTCGGGAGAATGGACCTCCCACATAGCCCCCACTTCATATTTCACTCCTTTCGTAATGCTATAGGGTACGGCTAACTAATTGGTCAAATTTACACGCCCGATTTTTCTGGAAATGTACCTATACAGGCATTGCTATTCACGTATATTGGATGTGATCGCTACACATTTTGTGTTTGAATGTAGACTGTATGACTAACAATGGGCTCGGGTTTATAATATGTACATAAAAACCTCCACGTTCAATGTTTATTTCACACCATATTTTCATAAATTTGTTATCACAGATTGTCACGTCATTAAAGAAAATGTCCAAGCCTCTAACCGCCATGATGAATCATCCTCACCACCCTCCCGATCCAGGTAAAATTTATTATTATTATTATTATTATTATTATTATTATTATTATTATTATTATTATTCTTTGCGGTTTTTGCAGTTGTTGATTATTATTATTATATTATTATTATTATTATTATTATTATTATTATTATTATTATTATCATACACGTTCACTCCGGTGCTTATTTAAAATAAATGATTCTTTACAGATCCCTTCGCTGAAGACTTCCATTAGATGAAGATTTGATGGGAGTAATAATAATAATGAGGGCATCACGCGTTGGTGGAGGTGTAGGAACCCAGACAGGGAATCTTCACTCACGAGGGAAAGAACGGAGGGTAATAAGGTAGTGAGTACCATTCATTATGCGGCTGCAGTAGGGTTCACACATTTGGACGTGGCAATGAAGTTAAAGTAGTAGCATATCCCGATTACGCGAAGATGTTGCACAGTAACTTCCTTGAAAGAGGTATTTCGCTCGCTATGCTATACTTGTGCGTTATATCACCCAGCGTGAGGATGCTAGGCGACATAATGAAAAAAGTGCTTTTTATGTGCACTCCGAAACACCCCCCCCTCCCCCCACCCCTCACTAACGATTGACTCGATCTATGACTCCCTGGAGGAGGCTATTTTGAGTTTATAGCTAATAACTTGGAAGAGACTCAACCGTACTGAGGGTTCGGGTTGGTGTATGACCTCGCTGGATAGGGTTGAACTTCAATATCACGTTTCGGCGTGAGTTAGTGAATATTAAATAACTTCAAGGTGTATCCCAAGGAGTCCGCGGTAGTGATCAGTTATCAATATTCAGTCCAGGTACAACTGTGTCGTTACAGCGTTAGAAATCGTACGTTTTGTACTCCGGGATAACCCTCCCACACCCGTATTAACAACCTCCCTCGTGTCCTTAATGGAGAGTGGGGAGGGGGCAATTTAATATCAAACCACTCGCCAGATATGCCGTTGACCCATGACTCTTTCAAAACATTAGAAGGGGAAAATAACCTCAACATATATCTGTATAAATTATGTGAATTAGTCATGGGGGAACAGCGGAAAAAAACATTGGGCGGTACATCTGGCGAGGAAGGTGGTAACCCCCAAAGCCCTCATTTGGTCACGTTGTTATTATCACTGACGACCCAGTCGCATTGATTAAGGATATGTTGGCATTCGTGAAGAAGTTCCGACACGGATTCAGCAGGGGCGGGGGATTGAGCACGCGGGTGGATGTGTTTACAATTATTTGACTTTGTTTAATAGTCCCACCCATCCGTAGGCCACACACACAGGGCCTGTACTGCTCGAACCACTGTCGAATACCCAGAACCCGCCAATTTAACAGTTTTTACTAAAGTTAAAGCTCTGCTGCCAATCTCGCACATGTTTTCTTTCCTGGATTTTGAGGCGTATAATATTTCAACCGAAGACCGGGAGAAGACAATCCAAGAATAGTATCTCGGCAAAGAAAAGCTTTCGCTTACTGCTACGTGATCGTTGACGGTATAACAGGGAATGTTGTACCCATAGACTAAGTCACGGGAGAGAAATGCGTTGATTGATTTTTGGTTTGCAGAACATGAACCCGGTTGACTGGCGTTATTGCGTGAACGAATGCGTGCGTATCCTTTACATATGACTCCAGAAATCCACCCATAAGTTTGAAGCGAGCGCTCATTGCGAAAGATGTACGTCGAATTCAAGGCTGGAGTCACGAAAAATGCGACATCACGCCCATTTTGTGGCACGGGACAACTTGTGTCTCCTGTGTCAACAGTGTAATTTGAATATGCAATTTAATGGGAGCCAACTTTAACAGTGTTCGTACACAATTTTGTCTCATATGCATCGCCCGGGTCTTGAAAGAGGCGGGGCTCAGCATGATTTTTGAAATTCTGAAACGCGAGGGTAGTAAAATTTTACTCGGCCAGATCGGGGCAATCTGAGATTCGTGGATAGCAACAACGTGATTAGGGGGACCTTTCTAGTCTCGCCTCGAGTCATATCAAACAGAAAGGTTCCCTCGAATCGCACGTCAGTTGTTAATCCAGTATTCTCTGGATTGTCTCGATTTAGTTTTGGGTACGGGTAAACAGTATTACCCTTATGATTATGTGACGGGTTTTCATATCCTGCGAAAGCCCGGCATCCCTTCTCGAGAGTGTTTCGATTCGGAACTAGGGAGAAACCCTTTCCAGCGGGGGCTATGCACAAAACGTGGTCAAGGTTTGGAAACGCCGCTAATTGCACCAATCTTCTAGATTACAACCATTTTGTATTTGTTAATGGATGTGGGATTATTAGCCGACGTTTATTTAGCTTGGAGTAAGGCTGCCAGGCGCAATTCGGACTAGACCCCGCCCGTTACCTGACTTCTACCTCTCTCTCACTCGATGCTTTCCTATATCCTTTAAAATTTGTCTCCCCCTCATTTCGAATGTGAACTCTATCAATTAATTTTTGTAAAAAAACATCCGCGGCGGTTTTGTAGTCTAGTTCGAAGGCAATGCGTAGCTATAATGGGCCAGTTAGTTTTATCCCAGTTTTAGGGTGGGTGATCCTCAATCGTAATATATTATACGTTGATTTCACCAGTTTGTATCCCACAGTTTTGAGTAAATACAAAATGCCCTTTGGGTGAAATAACTGAACTTTCCTCTGTCGAATTAGTTTTAAAGTTTTGTCGCTAGCGATATTACCCGCCATTGATTCACAGTGTGAATACGGTTTATTTCATACTGCTCGATACCAATCCAGTTAGACGGGATGTTACTCTACAAACGGATGATCTCCCTCTCGCCATTCATCACATGAATGTGACTCACCAGGATCTATCGCCCTATAGTAAAAACCTGATGAATAAGTTCAAGGTGAAGCTACCCAGAAAAAATGTCAGTTTGACGGGTACGGCATTTACCCATGCGTAATCACTTGATCTGTCTTTCCCTTATTACAAACGTTGATAAGGCTCGGTCTCGAAGTTGATGTAGTAAGGAAAGTGTACAATTCAAACCCAGGATTTTTATTTGATATATTCTGGAGAATGCCGAAAGGCGTGCTTAAAGAGGACCGATCCGGACAAGAGGAACACAATCAAAATCATAATGAACGGTCTTTTCGTGTCACTTATTAAAAAATTCCCATTGAATTATTCTACCCGAACTGTCGTCACCACCCGGTGAGCCCTCTCTCCTCAGGAATGGGTCCAAAAACCACAAAACGTACAAGTCTTTGGAAAACTGGTAACGACAGGTACATTGTAAAACCATTGCAAAGTCTGTTATGGCTGAATCCCCCGATTTATATCGGTTTCAGTATACTAGACATGGCGAAGAGGTAATGATGGATCGGGTTCTATTACGACGTTCTTCGAAAGCAGTATGGACACGAGTTCAGCTCCTGTATAAAACCGACACTGACGCTTGATCTTTTCCCCTGGTGACTGATAACCTCAATCGGGACTGAAGGGTGCGCTCAAACCCTACATGGATTTGAGTAATTTCCCCCAAAACTCACGAATTGTATGATGAGTCACTTAGGGGGAACTCGGGTTAGTGAAGGTTGAAACGGGGCTGAACTCATGAGGAATTCATCGGCGTTAAACCTAAAGTTTTATTTCGTATCTGACGGAAACTAGTCGTAGTAACACCTTGAAAGGTGTAGCAAAGGTGCCGGCAAAAGACCATTCCACATGACCCAGTATCGAGCTGTAATCGAAAAGATGAGATTACTTATACTCGTGTGCACAATTTGCAAAGAGTAGGAGCACGATGTGTCATACTAGCCAGCGAAAGGTATCTCTCTGTCCTTTAGAGGACATGAGATATTATGTGACCCAACCTTATAAATCGTTGGCGTATGGACATCCAGACTTGGGGTGGGAGGCGGGTATAGCGGAGGAGGAGGGAGGAGGAGGAGCTAGAGAGGTAGTGGTGTTGCCGGTAGTAGCGGCAATCTCTCCAATTTTTAAATATTCCCGACTCCTAGCACCTCGAGAATTCCTACGCCTCCTATTCCTCGACCCTACATCCATACATCATTTCCCACTGGTGAAAGGATGTTCAAAACGTCGAAGAGAGAATAGTAAAATATACAATGTTTAATTCCTCTCTCTTCGATGTCTTTGACTTCTCGACGGGAAAATGGTTCCACCCTCTCCTCCAGTTAAACGGGGTCGTATCACACCTTGACCGGGTGTCCATAGTTTATATATTTTAACTATATATTTTATCTTATATTTCATATGTTTTTTTAATATTTATATTGTATATAATGTATTTTTTATTTTATAATCATATACACAGTTAGTTTTTTATATTTTGAATATTATATTGTATTTTTTTTATTATACTTCGCATTTTTACTGTACGTTCTATTTTTATATTGTAGGAAAAACCTGTATGTATTTCATAATAGAAATTAAACAAATATTATTGCCGTCAACTTCCATTCACCCTAATTATTATTAGGCTTGTATATAACAAAAGGAGCGCGTAAGTACACACTATGTCTTAAAACGCGCTAACATCATGGCCGCGACAGTCCCTTCCCTGGGCAGTTTGTTAGACCCGTTCGCTAAAATCCCTCTCGTATTATCATCGCGGGGTTTAGTAACAGTGGCAAGTCCCGTCCTATGTCAAAAAAATCATGAACTCTATGAAACGCGTTTCCATACATTTTATATTGCGGGGTATCTGAACACCCCTTCGAAACGCATCCCTCAATAGTCCCAAATTTTAAAGTATCCAAAGAAATTTTAAATCCCTTTGATTACGCTGAAAAGGGGGAGACGGAGGTTAATAAGGTCTATTATTCATACTCGATGATTTGCTTTTCCTCCTAGGCCATGATAATAAATTTGTGACTACGCCTTCACAGGGGGCGGGACGTCATTCATCTATTTCAGTTATATTTCATTCGGAAATTTTTAGTAGAGTATAAGCTTGAATTGCTCACATTATATTCTAATGAAAATCGTGATTTTAGTCAATTGGGAAACTTTAGGTCGGCAGTTATTTGGCCGTCAAAAAGCTTCAGCCTTTTCGGACATATTAAAAATAAAAAGGCCCTACACATACCGCTATGGGTTATTTGTTTATAGTCAGAACTTCGCTCCGTCAACCCTGAAGTGTTACAGCTCCGAACTAATATTCTGGGTGGAAACGGAAATATCAAATAGCTTACCAATATGGATAAAGAACGGATAAAACTGCTAAAAACTTTGTACGGATATGCACGGGTGTGAGTAGTTTCAGTGGGGGGTGGACTCTTTAATTCAGAGTAGCGAAAATCGAATTGCCAAATTACTCGTGAAAATGTTAAAGAATTCTTTACGTGGACAAAAGTCTTACACACATAAGTCATAAAGTCACTCGAAAAAAATTCCCGAAGAAAAAAATCATGTCACCCTAAACCGAGAGTATAGCGAGGCACCGATTTTAGCTGAATATGTCCAAATTAGCTCGGTAATAATAATGGGTTTAAAAATATTTGCTAGTCTTTATTGACGTGTTTTCCAGATATCTACAAATTGTTCCTTGAAAAAGAAGGATGGTGTTACTATGGCGTCGTGCTTTGAAGAAGGTTATCGAATCTACCGAATTTTTGGGAATGTTCCCGTTTGAATAGCGATGAGGGTAGGAATATTATAACAAACACGTCAAAGAATATCTAGATAGTAAAATATAAAAGATTATATAGCGTTTATTCGAGAGAAATAAAATCCTCTATATCTGAAAGAGTCCAATAAGGACTATTAAAGGTCGTATATAAGATATCTGACACAAAAATAAGAATAAACCTTAAAATACATTAACGTCTTGCGCGACATTGTTCAGAGTTATAATCAATACCCCCCCATAGAAAGTTTGGGTCGCACCCCGCAAGAGGTTTCACCGCATTAACGGATAGAGAATGACATTGAACGTCAATTCTCGAGTATGTATAAAAAGCTGTTCTCGTTAATCCTCCCGCCATTTTCGCTCTTGAATGTTGGAGACGTTTGTACGTATTGCCGATGAGCGTCGCAACGCAATTTTTTAGGAGGGGTTATACAATTCCAAAAATAAACTCTTGAAATTTTTAAAATCCAAAAGTTGGGATACAATGGCAAAATCCGGTCGTATACTTCTTTGGAAAGATTTAGCGGGTGAAGAAATAAAGGGCGTATTTTTTATCGTGAAGAATTATTCTTCCGCACAAATCTACCAGAAACGTATGATATCACTATTCTGGGAAGGAGGGGAGAAAGAATAATAAAACTCAATATTACGTTCATTGGAAAGGTTATCCGAGTCAATTCAAATTCCTGGGTTGATGAATCTCAAATTGTACGGATATGAACCGTAAGCAACCTTTATACTAAAAATAAAAAACTTTTTATTTTATTCATCTCTGGTTTTAATCACCCAGTGAAAGAAGTAAAGTTATCCCCATCTTAAAATGGTGGTTTGGTGTCTACTCTCTCGGAAATTTTTAGAAATTTTCTTTGTGGTAATCTAACTCAAGATAATGAAGTTTATTAAACACTTAAGAAATTGTAGACGAGAAATTCATCTGTGTCCTTGAAAACAACGTCATATCTAAGAAGAAAAATATACTGAAAAGTCGTAAAGGGGGGACTATTCTATCGTTTTATTGCTATTGCTGCGAGTTTTGGTAAGGGAGTCTTTTTAATTGAAAATGAAGGAGTTTTACGTTATCCCTGCCATTACCTATAGAGGGTTAATGAATAGAAAAGAGGTTTGTGATGGTGATATTAATACCTAGAGGGGTACTGGCAAGTTGGATACGGCAGCTGTTAGTAGTAGCGGACATGTCTCCCTTAATATCCAAAAACCACCTATGGCCGGCTATATCGCTCACCGGGTGGACCTCCTCCTCCTCCTCCTCCCCCTCCTATAGAAAATGTGGTGCAGTGACTGGAGGGGAGGATGTGTAAACGCCCCTCCCCCATTACATTTGAAAACAATTAAATTGGGGACATGACTTCGCAAAAGAGCAATCCCGATTTAATCAGGTATTATTCCAATATTTTTTAAAAAAGAACCCCCAAAAGTCATGACGTTACGGCTTTTGTTAAGCACTTACAAGATTCTAACACGGTTGAATGGAATAAAGAAAGGAGATTTTAACTCATCCGCTCGCAGGTTATAATATTTTAGATATAGCTCAAGAATTTCAAGGAATAAAAAAAAAAAACCCCACTTGAAATGATTTTCGAATTATCGCTACTTCATTGAAATGGCGGGGGTTAAAAGGATTGGATGTTAAGGAATATAGCCATTAAAAAACAAATCGAAACGTGCGAAATATGGGGAAAAAAGGGAGGGAGAGGCGGAGAAGAGGAGGAGGAGGAGGGTGGGAAGGTGAGGGCGGGACATGCGAAAAAACAAGATGGCGAGTGTGTGGGTGGCTTATTAACATTTTAGGAACAATGATATCGGAGCTGTTTTATCACGTGATACTGATTTTGATAAAATGAGTCATGTGGGATGACCTTTGGCGTGAGGGAATGATAAGACTTGATGCTTCGTCACAACTGTTTGTAATCATGATTGTGATAGAGAGTTCTCTGGTTGAGGGTCTTTCGGAGCTCATTATCTCTTGAAGGATTGTCACATCAAGACGTGAACTCTCGCCATGGCTTCACAATCAACCTCCTCGTACAAGTTAGTGAAAAACTTGTTAGCTAATTTAAAAGCTTTGAGTGTTAGATGAAACGTCGTCGTCTTCGATACACGGTCGAAAGTGCTGGAGATGATGTTTGTGGTATATACTAAGGGCTGTGATGTGGAGGAACAGGTTAGAAAATATATAGTAGCCCGTAGTATGTTTCGTTGAAGTATTGTTTTTTGAAAAAGCGAATGCGCATATATCGCGTTCGTGTTTGTACAGTTTTTTTCTAATGTATGTATTTAGTATGGAATATTAATTCATTCCCCTGTATTTAGGATTTTTTGGTTTATATATAAAATAACAATTCCGTCTGTAATTTGATTTTTCACCTCTTTCAAACTCGGTATAATAAATAAACAAAATTGAAATGTGTACCTTTGTCCTTGTGTTCGCCACCTAGATTATGACTCAATTCTATGAAAAATAAAATTTCATTTCACGTTGGGGTGAAGTCAGCTGGGCAAATATGGCGATAAGGTCTCGTTTCTTCATATGTGTGGTGTGGGGGGGTGTGCGTGATTCTCCTCAGAATAACATTGACTCTGGTATGGTTATTGGGGGAGATATCACATGTGGATGAAGTCAGTCCGCCAAATATTCCTTTTATCATGATACTCTGAATATCTAAGCAGCTGTGTATATATATATAAAACAAAATGTAACGGGCTGAGAGAGAGAGAGGAGAGGGGAGGGAGGGTAGGGAGGGAGGGAGGGGAGAGGAGTATATTCGCAATGGGCATATATAAAATTTTAGAGTTTTATAGGAGAGGATGAGGTAAAAACGTCCCGGTTGCTTTGAAAACATTAAAGGGAAAGGGGACATGAGTCGCAAAAAAAGTGAACTGAGTCTATTTGAGGTCGGGGTGGGGTCAAGTTTTATTTTCCCGTAGAGCTACGTGACTCACAGGGGTAGAAAAGTGGAGTCAATTTGGGGTGGGGTTTTGGGGGAAAGTTGGTTTTTATTCCCGGAGAGTTACGTGACGTCACAGGGGTAGGAAAGGTGGAGTCATTTGTGGGGTCAGGGGTTGAAAGAATGGTTTTATTGCCCAGAGAGTTACGTGACCGTCACAGTGGTAAATAATAGTGGAGTCAATTTGGGGTGAGGGGTTGAAATGTTTGGTTTTTATTCCTGTAGAGTTACGTGACGTCACAGGGGGTAGGAAAGGTGAGTCAATTTGGGTCAGGGGTTGAAGAATGGTTTTATTCCAGAGAGTTACGTGACGTCACAGGGTAGAATAGTGAGTCAATTTAGGGTGGGGGTTGAAAATGTTGGTTTTTATTCCCGGAGAGTTACGTGACGTCACAGGGGGTAGGAAAGGTGAGTCAAATTTGGGGTGAGGGCTTGAAATGTCGGTTTTTTATTCCCGAGAGTTACGTGACGTCCACAGGGGGTAGGGAAGGTGGAGTCAATTTGGGGTCAAGGGTTGAAAGAATGGTTTTATTCCCTTAGAGTTCCGTGACGTCACAGGGGGTAGGAAGGGTGGAGTCGATTTGGGGTTAGGGGAGGCCACGCCCCCCTAATATGAGGGCCCATGTACGTACATGAGCTTGTAAGACAAATGGAGTCAATTATGTTGGGTCAGGGGTGGCCACGCCCCCCCAGAATAGTGGATGGAGGGGTTGAAAGGATGGTTTTTTATTCCCTTATATTGTGTGACGTTACAGGGGTAGAAAAAGTGGGAGTCGATTTGGGTTAGGGGAGGCCACGGCCCCCCTAATATGAGCCCATGTACGTACATGACTTGTAAGACAAATGGAGTCAATTATTGCAGCTCATGTACGTACATGAACTTATCATACATATGGAGTCATTATGAGCTCATGTACGTACTTGAGCTTATAATACAAATGAGTCAATTTGGGGTCAGGGGGTGGCCACGCCCCCCAGAATAGTGGAGTCTATATGGGGTCAGGGTGGCCACACCCCCCAGACAAGTGGAGTCTATATGGGTCGGGGTGGGCCACGCCCCTTTTGGGGGTTTTGGGGGGTTGCCCCGCCCCTTTTTAGGCTCACGTACGTACATGAGCCATCTAGGAAGGGGGAGGGGGTTAGCCACGCCCCTTGGGGGTGGGGGGTGGGGGGCGGGGCAAAAAATAGAAAAGTGGAGTCTATATGGGGTCTTTTTCCTCTACTATATATATGTATATATATATATATATATATATATATATATATATATATATATATATATTATATATATATATTATTCTATATATATATATATATATATATATTGTATATATATATATATATATATATATATATATATATATATATATATATATATATATATATATAGTATATATCTGATGTATGTATTATATAGAATATATATATATAATATATATTATATATATATATATATATATATATATATATATATATATATATATATAAATAATATGAATAATTATCACATCTGAAAGCATCCGATCGAGGTGATTTGTATGGTCATGAAATCGATATGAACTTATAGCGTCTCTGTTGGCTGATTGGATATCGTCACTGACTGTCCTGAATTTCGTTTCCCGTCCACTTGGACGGTGGTTCGATCCCATGGGGGGACGAAATTATTATCAATTAAAAAAATTCCCCTTCGGTACATATATGAAAAATATATCATTTGGGGAGGTAAAAGTGAATTTAGATATTAAAGGACATTTGTAGCTTGAATTGTATATAAATGGATCACGGTTCGATGTGATATTATTCATAACAAAAAAAAAAAGGCTACGTGCTGTCAAACGCTTCGAATTGGTTCTAAACATGGTAGACGGGGTTCCATATCGATTCTAATTACGAAAGCATCCAGATCGAGGGTGATTTGTATGGTCAGAATCGCTATGAACTTATAGCGTCTCTGTTTGCTGATTGGATAGCGTCACTGACTGTCCTGATTTTCGTCCCCGTCCACTTGGACGGTGGTTCGTCCATGGGGGGACGAAATTATTATCAATTAAAAAATTCCCCTTCGGTACATATATGAAAATATATCATTTGGGAGGTAAAGTAATTTGATATTAAAGGACATTTGTAGCTTGAATTGATTATATAAATGGATCACGGTTCGATGTGCTAATTATTCATAACAAAAGGCTACGTGCTGTCAAAAGCTCGAATTGGCTTAACTATGGTAGCGGGTTCCATATCGATTCTAATTACGAAAGCATCCAGATCGAGGGTGATTTGTATGGTCAGAATCGATATGAACTTATAGCGTCTCTGTTGGGCTGATTGGATAGCGTCACTGACTGTCCTGATTTCGTCCTCCGTCCCACTGGACGGTGGGGGGTTCGATCCACATGGGGGGACGAAATTATTATCAATTTAAAAAAATCCCCCTTCGGTACATATATGCAAAATATATCATTTGGGAGTAAAGTGAATTTAGATATTAAAGGACTTTTGTAGCTTGAATTGATATATATATATATATATATATATATATATAGATATATATATATATATATATATATATATGTATATATATATATATATATATATATATATCTATATATATATATATATATATATATATATATATATATATATATATATATATATATATATATATATATATATATATATATTATATATATATATATATATATATATATATATATATATAATATATATATATATATATATATAAATATATTATATATATGTATATATATACTATATATATATATATAATATATATATATACTATATATATATATATATATATATATATATATATATATATATATGTATATATATATATATATATATATATATACATATATATATATATATATATATATATATATATATATATATATATATATATATATATATATATATATATATATATGTGGTGTGTGTGTGTGTGTGTGTTTGTGTGTGTGTGTGGCGTGTGCATTTGGCGGATTGCTTTTTTGTTTCCTGTAAGCTATATAAACCGATTAATATTTGGATGTTTAAATAAAGTCTGAAGAAGGTGATTATGAAATGATGTGAATCCTGCCAAGTTTAGTGCCATATATTATTATATCTTATTACCACTTATAAGTTTGTAAGCATGATACCTGGCTTAGATTTTAAAAAATAAAGTAAATATATAGAAGATAGGTACGGGTGAATTCGTTTTGGTGAAAATGTACACATACTGGGAAAATAACATTTACGAGCATGAGACGGCAGATATAGTATACAACAGGTAAAAGCACCCAATAAATAAAATTAAGTGCAGAGAAACAAATCAAAGCCTTCGTTGCTGACTCCCCTATGTTTCGCGGTGCGTGATCACCCCTGATCTTGTTGTTGCTGGGGTGGGGTTATTGCCTTATGGATATATTGATTTAATTTTTTTTTCTCTTTTCTTTTGCGCTTTTATATTTTTGTTTTTGTTTCATAAGTAAGCTGTTTTTTTATTTTCTTTCTTAATACCTTTACTCTATTTTTTTATGTCAGTGTCTTCGCCGGGGCTTTTGCGTTGTTTCATTAAATTTTTTCCCTTTTACATATTCATTGACTTTTTCATTTTCTTCCTGAGATATAATTTTTTCAAAATATTACTTTTTTTACTTTCTAGTTGCCTTTCTATTTTGTTTCTCTAACTATTAATTTTTTAAAATTTTTCTTTTTCACTTATTCGTTGACTTTTTCATTTTTTTCTAAATTATAAAATTTTTCTATTTCCTCTTTTCACTTATTATTCGTTGATTTTTTATTTTGTTCTCAATTATTAAATTCTTACTTTTCCCCTTTACACATATTCGTTGATTTTTCATTTTTTCTCTGTTATTAAATTTTTACATTCCCCTTTTCACTTATTCGTTGATTTTTCATTTTATCTAATTGATTAAATTCTTGCATTTCCCCTTTTCACTTATTCGTTGATTTTTCATTTTATCTAATTGATTAAATTCTTGCATTTCCCTTTTCACTTATTCGTTGACTTTTTCATTTTGATCCTCAAATATTTAATTTTAACATTTTCCTTTTTCACCTATCAGATTGACTTCTTCATTGTGTTTTTGAAATATTAAATCGTTAAATATTCCATTTTCACTTTTTCGCTTATTCTTTCACTTTTTTCCTGAAATTTCATTTTCGTTTATTCTTTGATTTTTTCATATTTTCAAATATTTAATTTTAAAATATTCTTTTCACTATTGGATTTTCATTTTACTTCTCAAATATTAAATATTTCCAAATTCTTTATATTATTTTCCAAATATTAAATTTGAAAATTGTCTTTTTCAATTAATCGTTGACTTTAATTTTGTTCATCAAATATTAAATTTTAAAATTTTCCCTTTCCACAGTCTTTAACTTTTTCATTTTCTTTATCAAATATTAAATTTCGGAATGTTCTATTTTCACGTATTCATTCCCTTTTTCATTTTGTTTCTTAACTATTACAGTTTTTATTTGTATTTTTCATTTATTCGTTGACTTTCCTCATTTCGTTTCTCAAATATTAGGTTTCTTAAATTTCTTTCTCACTTATTCGGTGTCATTTTCATTTTGTTTCTGAAATATTCATTTTCTTTATTTTCCTTTTTCACTTCTTCTTAGTCGACTTTTTCATGATACTCAAATGTTGATTTTTTTTCTATTTTCCTTCGTATCAGCACAACCCTATGCACATCATGTGCTCTCGTCTTCACTTTTAATCATTTTTTTATACATCTTTAACCAGTTTTGGTTTATGTATACATTTACAGACAAATTCATGTATTCTTGTATTGGTTCTGTTACATATTTAATCATATACTTAAATGATTATTTTTATTTTTCGTTCGATCGATATGATTCATCCATTGCCTTTTAAGATATTTTTAAAGTTTTTCTTATTTCTTTTTAAATTTTTTTAATCTGCAAGTATTGATTAGTTTTTATAAAATGTGTTATATACGTAATTTTGAGTAACACTATAAATGAGGCTCGACTATGATTATTTCTTCCTGATAAATAATCAGAACTAAGAAGTGAAAATGAGGTCTAGCAAATCATTTTGTCCCTTTTACTCATTTTTTATTAATTGATTAATTTATTCTTGTTTCTATCCTAACTTTGGTGACACGTAAGTGCGCCCCCCCCCCCGCCCCCCCCCCGTCATATGGAGATAACAACCCTTATATCCATAATTACTGATTATTCGTAATTGTAGGATTACCATATACGGGCGTATTGATTCTTTCCATGTCACTATGTTATATCTTCGAATGCACTGAGGAAATACACATACGCTAATATATATACTACCTATATATATATATATATATATATATATATATTATATATATATATATATATACACCTTTGCCAGTATAACTTCTTTATCACAAGGAAGAGTAAATAACACCAGAAAAAAAATACTAATAAAGACGTAACACGTAACCTCGTAAGTGGTGGTAACGGGTAGCCTTGAGTCTCCTTGTTGTTCCAAATGGCGTTATCTGCAATTAATGATCCAGCCCCAGACATACTATAAATTAGCGCAACGGTGCTATTTAAGGCCACTTGTTGCATAGCGGAAGCCTAACCGGTGTCAAGTTCTCTCGACTTGTGTCCTTGAGACAGTAACGAAGGTGAGTTATTTGGAAAAATTAAGGTCTATAATGATCTTTGAAGAGAGCGAAAGCATCTGTTACTCATTAAATCGTTGTATATTCTCTTCTTCTTTTTTCGTCGTCTCAATGGACCTGAAACTAAATTTTCTCTTTTGCATCTATCTATGCTTGATTCCTTATATCTAAAACTTGATTCTTAATCTCATCATTATTTTAAGATTCAGAACCTGGCCCGCACAAGTGACGTTACTATCTCTCTTACCTTGTAATAAAATGCCTGTACCCATAATAAATTATAAATCTAGTTTCATGATATTTTTCATCATATTTTTTGTTGTAAAAGTCTGTAATCTCTCTCTCTCTCTCTCTCTCTCCTCTCTCACTCTCTCTCTACTCTCGCTCTCTCTCCCTCTCTCTCTTTCTCTCTCTCTCTCTACTCATCTAATGTAAATATATTTACTTTTTGTTATTTTCAAATGTTTATACATTAATAGCACTATCTTTTTCTTTTATTACTATGAAATGAAAATTCAAAGAGGTTTTATCGATTAACTATTATAACCTTTGCGTTGTCTCATCTCTTTTGAAAGACTTCAGTTATATATTAAATATTTTTTCTCTGTGACAGATTTATAAGAATGCAATTCAAGATGAACGTGAAGGTTATCTCCGTTTGTGTCGCATTCTTCGTTATCTTTGGTAAGTAATTTTGTTTTGAATAACGGTATTGTATATATAGATTTTTTTTCCCGTTGTGTGTCTGCTATGAATGAAGAAATCTCTTCTGTTTTATGCATTTCACGAAAGATTTATCTAGTATCTTTTTCAGCAGAGGAGTGTCTGTTATTACTTTTGTTGATTCTTCGCGTGTTTTACGACCTCCGCATCCCAGGGCCCACTATGTGGGGTCTTGCTATTTCCTAAAGTTTGAAGTACCCAATTTTCTGTCGGTATTTTTTTGAATACCAGTGTTAATTTTAATTGCGAAGCATTTTATTCATTTACCAGCTTGTCCTCATCGTATAAGGTTGCTATCACTTGGCTAACCTACTCTGTATTATCCTAGGCATATTAAAACCAATAGTTGTTAATTAATATACTTATTATTTGTATTTATCACTTCATTGATTATATCATCTTTTGGCATCTAGCACAGTGGTATTGTTCACTGTTTATCTTGCATGATCAAATTTTCACAGCTTTATTTTTGAATTAGGTTTATTGTTGTGTCCTGTATGTAAATCATTGATCATAGAATTTTCTTTACCATTTATGCCGTAAAGAAATATTACTTTTTAATCAAAGAACCCAGTGCAGTGATTAATCGTAATTTATCGCTTGCAGAATGCAAGGCAGATCCACTCTTTACTGTCGATCACGGCTCTGAAAGTGTAAGTAGTCCTCGTTCTGGAATGACCTATTTTGACCATTAAGAAGAAATTATTATTATTATTATTATTATTATTATTATTATTATTATTATTATTATTATTATTATTATTATTATTATTATTATTATTATATTAGCTGTTAGTATTCTTTTTGTTAATACTCATATTATATTTGCGTAAACATTACATTTAAACTCCAAAGAGTCACAAATGTTCAAAGTTCACAGACTAGCTGCTCAGGGGCCTAGAGTAACCGCCCTTCTTTTTCATCAGTTCACCCCTGAAGAACCCTGCTCCAGCCAGGGGGGAATGTGCGCTCTCGAGGACTTCTGCCCCGAGGAGGACAGGTTCCCCGAGAAGGGCCTCTGCCCCACACAACAAGGCCAGGGAGCCGAATGTTGCAGGAGAAGTGAGGAATTTATGTTGTCTGTAGCGAAGCTTGGAATACACGTAGACATTTTTGTTATTGCGAATTGTTGCATCCATCCACTTTTTTCATAGCTATATTTTTATTTATTTATACCTCTCTCTCTCTCTCTCTCTCTCTCTCTCTCCCTATATATATATATATATATATATATATATATATATATATATATATATATATATATATATATATATATATATATATATACAAATACATATATATATATATATATATATATATATATATATATACAAAGATATATATATATATATATATATATATATATATATATATATATATATATATATATATATATATATATATATGTATGTTGTATATATATATATATATATATATATATATATATATATATATATATCATACATACATACATACATACATACATACATATATGTATGTATATATATATACATGTGCTTGTTACCGTCACATAGGTATTTGGTAAAAAGTTATTATAAATACAAAATATATGCATATACACACATCGTTTATGTATATATATGTGTGTGTATTTGGGTAGGCATTTGTCTGAGAGAGAAAAAAACATGCAAGAATCAAGAATATAGAGTAATATTATATGCATTAAACCAATCAAGCAAATCACAGCAGTTCCATTAGAAGGAGGAGACTTTCTAAAACGTTCAGATTTCCTTGCTACGTGCATCCACAACAACTTGAACATTCATTGACGATAAAAAGTAAAATTCAGTTTTTTTTTTGTTTTTTTTAAACCCCCCCCCAAAAAAAGCAGGAACCAATGATAAATTGTAAATACAATATATGACCAGTAAAAAAAAAAAGAATGTTCGTATTCACCAGAATTATTCTCCCATTATAATACTCACTTTGTTATCCATTTTTTCTTTGAATTTAAAACTCGAACGTGAAATAAGCTTAAATGGCATCTCAAAGCCACCTGGAATGAACACTCACTCACCTCTCTGCTGAATTCTGTTGACATACAGTTGCATAATCCGTAGAAATATTGAGATATTCATGAAGATATTTTGTCTATAATGCCAACCGAAGCAAATATTCTCTTATAAGGAATGGTGTTACGTTAACGGCTCAAAGTGAATTATTTCTTAACAAGCATTAATTCCCGTGATATATCACTCTATCGCAATTTATGACACCCCATTGTATGAGTTCGTTCCGTCCCTTGGACTTTTTTCATATTTTAATCAACAATAAATAATTCGGAGGTTCATCGCAGTTCTTCTAAATGCAAGTATACTCATACATATATATTTCAGTAGAAAATTTGAAATCATTCTTTTTCTCCCCTTCTTTCGTCCGCGCAGTTCCCCAGAACGTCCGCGACTGTAAGAAGCGTGGAGGCTTCTGCATCGTGGAGGCTGACTGCAAGGCCAACGCTCAAGAGGCCTTCTTCGGTGTCTGCCCCGATCTCGATCACGTCTGCTGCATGCTGGGCGTATAACGCAAAGGAGTGAGTGAGTGCTTCGTTGACTAAAATGATGTTGACGCAGATCAAGAAGGAGGGGATTCACGAGCAAAATGTTTTTGTATGCTTTTTTTTTTATTCATCTACCTAACAGATGCTGTCAAAATGAGAATAAATTTCTGCTTAACCTGCTTGTTGGTATTTGTTATGATTCCTGCCAACCACAGTTCCAGTCCTGGCACGGATAGTGATCAATTTTAAGGAGCCCACAAATTCAGAGTCGTGGTTTTTAGTCGTAAATTTAGACACAAACTCTGTGAAATCGATAGTTGAGTCATTGCATGAGGTGGTTGCGCTGATAGTGTATAAAGAATATATTAATTTATGGTTTTCCGTTCGTGAGCGGAATTGTCAAGACACCGCTTACTGCCTACATGGTATCAGGTCGAATCTGTTCAAGACTAAAAACTTGTTTTGTTATAATTCACGAGAAAGATATATTTAGAACATTATAATTTAGGACATCAACACCTTACGTTAAAGAAAGGAAAATGGTAAAAGTTAAAAGATCGAGTGGATTTATCAAAAGAGTAATAGGAAGAAAATCCGAGGAATATTAAACTTGTGTGCAAGTTGCTGGAGGAGTATGCGACTGGAGAGACAACCTACACGTTTTCAGTTCATTGCAGCAATGATTTTGTTTTCATAAAACCTTTTGACAATCATATCCATATTATATTCAATGTTCGTTATCATGTATGCATCATTGTAAAAAAGATTGTTGATTTCTTTATCTGCGGCACATTTCCGCTCACATTGGCCTCCTAAATTCTGTTGCAATCATCTGAATTTCCTTGTTGTGTGTGGTGTATGTATGACACTTATTTCTATTTTGCTTTTTGTATATTTCGGAAGGAGACCCTCTTGTAGACGAGTTTTGTTAAAAATGATTGCTGCTTCAGCACTATTAATCTTGTTGTGAGTCTTCTCTATTTTTCTAATGACAGCTTTCTCTCTGTTGTTTAGACTGACGAGCAACGCACCAAAGGGCATGGTAAAATTATGTTGAGTCATTTTGGTGTTTATTATTGCTTATACAAATCTCTCTCTCTCTCTCTCTCTCTCTCTCTCTCCAACGTGGCGTTTCGTCCAGATCTACTGGACATTTTCCAGCGACGACTGCTGAGGGACTGAATTCCGGTGGCGAGCCCTTCTCTTTATATCATGTTGTTAGTCAACTTCCCAGGAACCAATGAAAACTCAACCTGGCCCAGGGGTTCTCCAGACCGTACTTGAGAGCCTGCAACAACAGGATATAAGGAGAATGACTCGCCATTGGAATACTACGGGCTGCTCGGTGAGCAAGAGCCCTTTGCTGATGCAAGGTCAGCTTAATCAAAAACAACAACCACTGGAATTCAGTCCCTCAGCAGTCAAAGATGGAAAATGTTCTGTAGATCTGGACGAAACGTCACGTTGGAGAGAGGAGAGAGAGAGAGAGAGAGAGAGAGAGAGAGAGAGAGAATGAATTGTATAAACAATAATACACACCAAAGTGACTCAACCGAATTTTACCATGCCCTTTGGTGCATTGCTCGCCAGTCTAAGCAACAGAGAGAAATCTGTCATAAAAAAAAATAGTGAAGAAAGCATCGCCTTTGTTTGTCCTAGGCAGCATCCTTGTCTATAGTCTAGTCAAAGTAGGCAACAACCCTAAAAAAATTGCAAGAAAGTGTTTTATGGTGCTGATTTATTCTTTTATGTGTGGACATTAATGCAACAAAAGTTTACCAAAATTGGGGTACCGGAAATGGGTCAAAATGGTGTCATACAAATATGGCAACTAATGCTTCATATCTCCATATTTCACATTTCCCCTTCATCATTTGATACTGAATCATGATGCATGTTGTAACAATGGCCATTTCGGCATTGACCACAAGTACGAGAACAGTCTAGCCCATTCTTTTGGCAAGTACAACGGTGTGTTACAAACTCCAGAACAGCTGCAACAAATCATTTTCAGGAGTGTTTATGGTGCAGATGCAGTGTCAGTCATCACTGGTGCTAGTTTGTTGGTTTGTAGGCTCCATCCCGATTTAGTGACGTCCATATCATCAGCCTTGCCCATCCATTGCATGACCTGGAGATAACTTCTCAGAGAATGATACTGTTGGAGGCAGTCATTCAGGTGTCACAAAGCTTTTTACTGGACTCACTTTTTTGCAAAGACAGTTATATCTGACAGCAGATAGGTTATCCCCACCATTGAACAGAAACACCATGAGTGCACACCCAGAATCTACAATAACATCCATGTCTAGTCCGGGTGTACTAAAGATCTTTGCACATATTTGCAGGATTGGATCATCTTTAATCAGCTCTTGCAGAACAGACTGCTTTCCAATTCCAAATATCCTGGAAGTGTTGTCGCATCCTGTGAATGCATGCAAAAACAGCAAACTTTGACAGATCTCATTACCAAGAACTTGCTTTATGACCTGTCATAAAGCTCTGAAGTAGAGCTTTTTACCATCACTGGGAGATGCGTAATGAAGCAGTAGCACTAACAAATCTGTGTCTTCGCCTATGAGCATGGTAGTTTTTTCACATGACATTGATACTGCTGTCCTCACAATGTCCAAGTCAGCATCTCCCATAGCATGTATCGCATGACATCCTCTGATTTTTATGCAATCAGCAATCATATGGATCAGTGTCTGTTTGTTCTCGTTATTAGAAGGGACATCCTCCATCTTTCCAGTGAATTTTGTTGCGTCGGTGATATGTACTGTCCTTTGAACCTGGACCACCACTGTAACCGTCGAAAATTACCGTAGCCCTGCCATAGCGTTTCACTGTGAATGCTGTATAGTCGTTGGTAATGGAGGTGTAGGTCCTTCCATCAGACCACTTCAACCAACGAAGAAGGGAACCTCCATCTAAGACATGGTGCTGCTTCAGGAGCAGTCTCCAGGGTTGCTTCATCCGAAAGGGCTGTGACATGGGCTTTAAGAACCTGCATCAGCAAAAGGAAAAAATGCTTGCAATTTGCATGCAATTTTCTCCAGGTCTTCATGATCTCTTTTCACCCTTGACAATGTAGCCTCCTTATGTTGCTCACTTGTGAGAAAGCCCTGGCCTGTAAAAATCTGCATTGCCTCACTGTACGTTGAAGACACTGGGACAGACATAGTCCACAGGGCTCTTTGATGGTCAGACATTCCACTTCCCCGTGTGAGTCGACCTGTAGTTTTGAGGGATCTCATAAGAGTTTGCTCGATTACCAGGTCACATCCAAGGCCAGCCCAGTACTGATCAGTATGCCTGATGACATGCAAGCCATTCATGAACCTATGGAAGACGGATGGGTGGTCCTCTTCCAGTTTGTGCATGGACTGGAGGTAAAGGTAGGCTGATTTTAAGTAATTTGCATGTCCAACTGTGGCAAATATGGGCAAACAGTCAGTGATGGCGTGGAGGTGCATAACCCAGGATCCTGTGTGATCAGCCTTGATAAGCTCCCTAACAATGCCTAACATTTGTTGATAACTGAGCCAGAGCTTGCTTGTTTTAGAATGAGTTGATAATTATTTTCTCTTAGTAGACAAGACTTGGTCAGTAGTAGTTAGACAAACAGATGAGATGAGCAAATCCATTGTTGTGTCTTTTGTCAGTGTTTGGATATAAAGTTCACAAGTTTTGCGAAATCAGGGTCGTCACAAATGATCTGGTCTACAATCTGTTGTGTGAGACACAGGCCAAGGAGCAGATGACCATGGAGAGCACACTGAACTGCTTTTTCTGACCAGATGTGCTGTACTGCATTCTCGCCATAGATGGTTCCCAGGATTTCGTTTATTTCACTGCCGCCCATCAGCGTTCCTATCGCACCCGAAGATTCATTAGTGTGGAAGCATCCCAACAGCAATACCACATCTTGAACCGGACTGTCTCCATGCACCTCTTGTTTGATTTGGGATGCTTTCCAATACAGTGGCTGATCAAGTGTCACAAATGCTGGGGACTTGTGATCATGTGTAATTTTGCAAAGTACTGCAGGGTAGAGAAGATGCACGAATTGTCCCCAGAATACATGTTAACGATTGGAAGAAATGAATGTTAGTAACATCTCAAAGCTGGAGTGGTTGAATGAAAGCAACTAAATGAGTGCATGTACCAACAAATTTGATCTCATTGCAGGATGACATCACAGCATTATGACTGCACCTATAAACTTCTTATAAACCTTGAATAATGGGGTAAACGTTATTTATACATTGTTAAGTCACTTGTTCATTGAAATTACCACTTATCAAAGTACAGAAGAGCTAACTGCCTTCCTAACCGGAATATTAGGTATTTCTAGTGGCAGACTCCATTTTGACCCATTATTGGTATCCCAATTTTGGTAAACTTTTTTTATATGGTTATTTACACATGAAACAACAAACTAATGTAATAAAACAATTTCTTGAAATTTTTTTGGGGGTGATGGGGGTTCAGGTCATATTTTGAGTGGACTACTAGCTGGTGAAATTCGCCAGACAACTCTTGGTTTCGGGATTAAAATTTCTTGATCGGCAGAAGCAGAGTCAAAGTACATCGGGTCTGCTCACGAGGCAGTACTAAAGCCTATCCCCCCCCCCCCCCCCCACCTTGTGAAACGTCATCATTTACAAAAGGGCCATATCTTTATGAAATACATTTATGATAACATTTTTATATAACTATTTTTACGATGAGATTTTCTATAAATTTTCATCTTATTACATGTTGCCGTATACTACGTTAAAGTAAAAAGAATGCCCTTTCAAATGATAAATGACATTACAATTACGATTACTTTCAAACCTACAAGCGTGTACAGAATAAATTATCTACGCACGCGAAAATGTGCAATTACTTCATCCTTCAACCTACATACATTCACGTTTCGTAGCGTATCTAATGGATGATGATAGAAAGAAACTGAAAAATAGGCTAGGAAGCTGATAAAATTTACTTTATAATGTATAAATAAAATTGATAGGTGTTCTCTGAAATTTTCGAGGAATTCTAGGTCAAAGACGGACCATAAATTTTTAAATTTTACAACTATATTTACAAAATTTTTCTTTTCATCTTATTATGCCATATAGCACGTAAAAGTACAAAGAATGCCCTTTCAACTGGTATATGACACATTACAATTACAATAAGCGCGCATAGAAAAATTATCTACGCACGCAAAAATTATAAAGATCATAAGCGTTCGTGGCAGAGCTGAAATCTAGCCCCGCCCCTTGTGAAACGTCCTCAGTTACATCCGGCCAAACTGCCACCAGATGAAAAATTTGCTGGAAATGTGTTTTCTGTATCATTGTCCTCATCATTTATTCCTTTGATACCTTACATCGCTATATGATGTAATTCTTTTGCTTTAATATTGTTTTCATTTTTGTGGTCAAGTCGTGCAAATGCAACTGCCATTTTTTTACACTGCCTGTATCCACATTTTCTATGTATTTATTGCATAACCATTAGCATTCATTATGAGATTTGGAAAATATAATTAATCTATCATTCTAACCTTTAGCATAAATAAAAAAATAAAATTGCTTTTCAAAGTGAGATATGAACACAGTGACAGAACTGAATACCTTTCTTATCAGTTATTTTTAATCATGATAATATTACTACCTGAGAGAGAGAGAGAGAGAGAGAGAGAGAGAGAGAGAGAGAGACCAAGTTGCCATATTATAAAAAATGGACTTGAAGAGAATACAGCAAACCAGTATATAGGTAAGCAAATAAATAAGTAAAGAATAAACATATGAAGAAAGGTGGAGTAGCTATGATGTGTTGGAACTGGTCTATTTTATGTGAATTAAAACAAGGCTTGGTGGCTAAATGAGAGAATGGGTATTTGAAAAACATCAAGTATTTTACCTCTTTACAGATTTTATCAAGATTTTATGAAAAACACCATGCGATATGGATTAAATGTATAAAAACTAAAGGTTTCTTTAAGTAATTCAATGGATAAGCGAGGGACGAGTTACGCTTGTGACGTCACAGTATTAGCTCCGCCCCCGTCTGCCGAGTTGCGCTGACCCGATATACTTTGACTCTGGGCAGAAGAAGCAAACATGTTTCCGGAGATGCGTCCTCTCCGTAACCCCTGGGCATGCGGTCTGGTGTGTCTCGCAGGATTGTCTTCCTCAGAGCATCAATCTGGAATTTGTTGCCCCAAACTTTCCTAGGATTAGTCTATGGTCCCTATTTTGAATTAAATTTTGATAAATTTTCGGAAATTTATTCTTTGATGAATCGAATTTCATTATCATCATCGTAGATATATATATATATATATATATATATATATATATATATATATATATATATATATATATATATATATATATATATATTAGATATATTATATATATATATATATATATATATATATATATATATATATATATGTATATATATATATATATATATATATATATATATATATATATATATATATAAACAGGGTGAGAATTACCAGATTTTTATTAGAAGTTAACCTAAATGAAGTGTGGGTTAATTGAATTTCTGGATTTTTTTCATTTTTGTTCATGTGATGCCGTAAGAAAATTTTTAAGGGGAGTTAAGTCTCTTTATATTAAAACTAGAGAACCTTCGCGTTAGAGTTTATTTCACGAAAATTTTTGGAATTTATTTCCCTTAATAATTATAGTATTCTAATCAGGAATAAAATTCCATTAGCAATAGAAGTTTTTTTCTTTCAAATGTATGGCTTCAATACTTAACTGTTGCTTAAAAAGATTCATTTAGGCACACTTGTGCTATCAAATTGAAGCAACAAAATACAGTTTAACCCTAAAAAAACTGCTACAAAAGGTTTCTCAACTGATTATGGTAGGTATTAGTGTACTTTATAATATACTACAAGTTTACCAAAGTAGGACCACCAGAAAAGTTTTTTTATAATATGGTGTCCAAGATGGCCACCAAAACCTCTTAATGATCATAACTATGCAATTATCAACTCAAAATTGAGGCTCCTGGTGTCTATTCCTAGGAGGGGAGGATGGGATGGAAAATCTGTTTGAGATCTGCCAATCAACAGTAGCTTCATCAGGATGCTGAATGATCTTGTTTTTCAGGCCAACAACCGTATCACTTGCATACACTAAAAGTAGCAGTGGGCTAAGAACGCTGACCTGTGGAACTCCAGACACAAAATATAGGTCTTGATTTGCTCAAGATTCCATTACCAGCAGCTTGTTGTTGTCTACCTGTAAGTAAATCTTGCAGTAACTAAAACGTATCCACCCACCCCAAGATTCCAAAGTTTGTAAATAAGTGCCTTGTGGTTTAATAAATCGAAAGCAGCACCAAAATAATTTAGAATTACTGTACACTCAAAACCCTCACCAAAGTTCTGTTACAAATGGCGTGTCAAATCTTAGAGCATCTCAGGCACCTAACTGCTTCCGATATACATATGAACTATTATCAAACAATTATTTAGATTCCACATATTTATGTATTGCTTATGAATTAATTTTTCTACTACTTTGGAGGTTACAAGTTGAATAGCAATTGGCCTGTAGTTACTGCAGTCTGCAGATGTACTATTCTTTCAAACAGGCACTTTATTGCTAAGCTTGCGCTCATCCACAAAGGTACTCTGTCGACATAAAATCCGTAGAATCTGCTAACCTTGGAAGACAACACACTAGAAACGTTTTAAAAAAACAAAAGGAAGAAACCATCAGGATCATCTCTACCCATGCTATTAAGATAAACCAGAATTTTCTCAACATCCTTAGAGCGAAATGCAAATTTTGTAAGGAAAGGTTCAGGATGACAGGTACCAGGGAGAGGGGCATCCCCAGCTGATTGCCTAGCCTCAAAAGCTTGATGAAGCAGTTCAGCTTTTTCCATAGGGCCAATAACCATTCTACCATCAGCTGTTAGTGGAGGAATGGCAGGTGAGCCAGACCCAAAGATAGATGATGCCAATTTGGTCCACCGTAGATGAGGCTGAGT
Organism: Macrobrachium nipponense; assembly: GCF_015104395.2. Taxonomy (NCBI): domain Eukaryota; kingdom Metazoa; phylum Arthropoda; class Malacostraca; order Decapoda; family Palaemonidae; genus Macrobrachium; species Macrobrachium nipponense. The sequence continues at coordinate 69,130,812 of NC_087208.1, read as the reverse complement.
AATTCTTTCAAGTTTCCTCTTTAACCTTTATCCTACCAACCTCAGAAAGAATTGTGGGATTTTCATGAAATTTGCGTATGAAAGTGCTGATATCAAAATTAAAACATAATATTTTAGCCTGTAGTGTGCATAGTAATAAAGTTAGTGTTTTCCATTATTTGGAACATTGGGGGTTAGTGACATGAAAACAGAAATTCATAAACATTTATTAAGAGATTTTACCAGTATGAGAAGTTAGTTTTGTTACTTTCTCAAACACATCTTAAGAGCTTTTAAGTAGAGAATAATCTACTTGAGCATACATTTCCATATTAGGAGCTATGATAATTTTAAAAACATTTTTTGCCTCTTTCAGCATGGAGCCATCCGTTAAATTTTTTGCACATGTTTTTTTGTGTTTTTCTTACACATTTTGTAACATCCTTGTGATGTAGAGGTCAGATCATTATTTATTCCATCAAACCGAACATCATTTGGAATTGCGTCGGCACCAGATAAAGGTTTTTGCTGTGGTATATACCTGTTTTACTATACCATCTGCAAGAAGTAAGCATATAGTGAATTGGCATAGGAATTTCAAATGGGAGACCATTTTCTGTTCAACAATACAATGCACTCACCATTCAGCAATGGTAGCTACACTGAGTATGTTTAGAAAATGATGGCTTCGAATCATTGGTCGATATGAGGATGAAAGTCTATCCATTAGATCAACACCACCCATATCTTCAAGGATTTGATCAGCTATGGTTGTGGGATGTCCTTTGTGTTACCCTTCACCCTCCTTTTCACATTATGGACTAGAATGTGTCTCAGTCGCTAGCAATAGCAACTGCTGAATTGTCATGACACTTGGTATTGCATACTTTGTCATCACTGCAATAATCAAATTAACCTGGCTAATGACACGTGCGCCAAGAGGTTGGATTGCTCTATTCTGCTCCTTCCCTTGATACAACTTCAAATGGTAGGGATAACCATCATTGCCACAAAAGCACCAAATCTTGTAACCCAATTTGATTGATTTTCCTTTAATGAACATCTTTGCACTGTGGCTAGTCCCATAATATGGAACTATTGACTCATCTACACTAGGCAGTTTGTGAAAGACACCAACCTCTATAAGATTTTCATTTAGCATATTATATATTGGAGAAAGCTTAGACATTTTGTTTCCTGTCTCAAGATTCTGGTTATCAGAAAGATGCATGTTTTTTAAACACAAAAATTTGTTCTTATTCACGTTGTGCACTGCTGATACACCAAAATCAGGATGGGTTGACTAATAATGGTGTTCTTCCGGTACAGTGTGATTGCATGAAAGCAATAAAATGCCTAAAAAGTTCCTTACATCTTTTTCAGTTTCAAACTTTGGGTTATTTCTTCACGGTTAGCATATAATTTGGTTTGCATCACAATCGTTTGCACCATATCATCAGAAATTAACATTATCCATATTTCATATGTAGCGCCTCAGTGGCGTGGTTGGTATGGTGTTGAAGTCCCACCTTGGTGGTCGCGGGTTCGATTCTCGGCCTTTCAATTGAGGAGTGAGAGATGTGTACTTCTGGTGATAGAAGTTCACTCTCGACGTGGTTCGGAAGTCACGTAAAGCCGTTGGCCCCGTTGCTGAATAACCACTGGTTCCATGCAACGTAAAAGCACCATACAAACAAAACGAACAAACATATTTCATATGGTGACAAGTCACCTTATTTGTGCAACTCGTCAGTTACTACATGTAGAACTATCATAATTAGCTTGTTGAGTTGTTTGAGTAACTCCCAGTTTCTACAACGTGAATTGCTATAACCCTCCATTATTCCTAAACGGAACATGAAATAAGTCAATGTAATTTCATATTTGTAAGGTTGGATAAATGTACACTAAGCCTATACATTCACATAGCCTATTAAATAAACTAAGAAATTGAGACAGAAAAACATGTATACCAAATATCATTTACTGATGATACAAGTATTTTCCAAAATATATTTTTTGGGGAAATTTTTGAGTAATTTCAAATATTCACTAAAATTCAACAATGGAAGGTGATATCATCTTTCATTTGGTAGATTTAGCAGTAATGTACCCCAAACTGGGAGAACTCACCTCTGGCCCAACTCATTGCCAGCCAACTCCCTCGACTAACGCTAAAAATAATAGTAATAATAACAGAGAACAATGGAATGATAAACATTATTTTAAACTGAAGCTGCCAGTAACGAAACGTTATTAATGACTAAAGTTATCGTTTAAGTTGACATAGCTGAATTGGT
>NC_087208.1:69068533-69123533 GCF_015104395.2 Macrobrachium nipponense | reverse complement strand
AAATTCATTGAGAAATTTCAACTAAACTTGGTTTACATATAACTTACTCTCTCAAAGAATACTGTGGAGGTATGACATCACTAGCACCAAAGGGCACAAAAATGGTTAGAGGCAGGAAGGGCTTCCCTGAAACGGCCCTGGTTCTTCCTGTAGACTTAATAGTAGCTAAATAAACTCAATAATACCTGTTTATCATAGCTTATTTTGGTATACATATGACTTACTATTTGGAAAAGAATACTGGGGGAGGGAGGTAAGACGAGGAGTCACAGGCACCAAAGGGGGTGGAGATGGGAAGAAGGTGACATGTGAAAATAAGCGAAAATGACGGATATTAGTGCTTTAACCATAGTTTTCTAAGTTGCTGAGGTGATTCGTGACACTTCCAATGTCCTTCAAGTCCATGTTCAGCCCCAACAAGAAGAGGGGGCAAGAAAGGGTGAAAATTATATTGTAAAAAATGACAGATATTAGTGTGAAATCCATAGTTTTCAAAGTCGCTGAGATGAATAATGACACTCCCAATGGCCTTTGAAGTCCAAGTTCCGCCCTGATAGGAAAGGGGTGGGGTGAGAAGGGGTGAAATATAAAGTGCAAAATTGTTGGGCAATATAATTGAAGCAACTATCTCAACTGGAAAAGGAGAGAGAGAGAGAGAGAGAGAGAGAGAGAGAGAGAGAGAGAGAGAGAGTTTATTGGTTGTCATTCAGAGTTCTTCTGACAGTGCTGTATTGATCAGGTAGTCTTCTATATAACTTCATTTCATCTTTGATGACAAGTTATTGATGACTAGTTGGTAGCCGTTCTTAGATTTCCTGAAGGCCATTGTCATTGGTGTTATGAACACAGGTCTGCAGTGCAGTTACTGATGCTGTTAGGGTTGTCTTCCAGTGCTGCGGTGTGTTGAGAGTATGGTTGCATAGTTGTCTACAGATACATGGATGTACAAGCATTCAATTGGCTCTGTGGTGATGCCCCATATTGAAGGTGTTCTTGTAGTCAGTCAATGTCATACATGAAATTGTCTTCCATTTCATAAGGTCCCTCAAAACCATCTTATCCATTAGGAGGTGTTCCTTAGGCCCTCTGTATATTATGTGGCATTCACTCTGTTCCCAACATATGGAAAGTTTGTTCCACCGGGCAGTTAACTGTATAGCTCCTCATTCATAACTCTTGTTAGTAATTTCCACAAACTTGCAGTTATTTTCCTTTCTTAGACTTTTAGTGATGTTCTGCCTGTTGTCATCCAGTGTGGTTCCTTTATTCTTCACATTTTGGTAGCTGCTGAAGAGTTATTATAATTGTTATTAAAAAGGATGGCTGTATCTTGTGAATTAATATTAAATTGGGTGTTCTCAATTGTTCTTGTGATTTGCTTCTCTTGCATGATAATACTGGATGAGAACTAGTTGGTGTTCATATTTTGGCAAACAAAAATATAAACAGCATTCATACAGCAGTTTTATTCTTTGTAAAAGTGCAGGGTACTGAAAAATGATGTGATAAACCCTAAAACTTGCCAGCATATCCTTTCAGAGTTTCTTCTGTTATTTTTCCCAGTAGATAGATTCTGGATACTTCGGTGTTTCTTTTGGGGTTTCTCTTGTCAACATGTTTCAACCAGACTGTTGATCTTCTTCTGGATGGGTGAGAAAAATCTATAGACAAGCAGGTCATGGTCTAGGCAGTGCTGAATTCTTATTGGTTTCTAGGCGAATATCGTTCCTGAGCGTAGCTGTCTCCCATGTGTGAGAGTTGGACTACGCGGGGGAGAGGTTAGTGGTGCTGGGAGGAATACTGCCCACAGCGATGCTGGTGGGTATTGCCCTTTGTGCCAGTGTCGCGAAGAAGGATTCCTGCGTGGTATTTAGACTGGGCTTCCCTCTCCCAATGTGTAAGGCTTTCAGGGTAATGTTGCCTGTTTTTACTCTTGAGTTATAGGCCGTCCTCGTGTGATTATGTATGGCACCCTCCTGAACATGGAGAAGTGCATGGTAGTCATACTAATGTAAGCACCGAGGTGTTCTCAAATGGGGCATTTGTATTGGTAAACCTCGGTTCTCTTCAAGAGATCCTGCATGGAGGGGGCCTTTGTTGCCAGGCTGCTGATTTCTCTATGTCTGTAAAATATAATGATCTTGATCTTTATCTTGAGGTTGGGTGGGCTGACATTACCCTCAATGATGAACTTGAGAGCCCAATTATCTATTTATATTCATTGTGTAACATTCCCTTATAGAAGAGTTTAATGCAGTTTTCCACATAAGATTTGTGTGCCCATTATTGATGATAACCTGGGCAACGAGTTCCAGCTCTACACGTGTCTTTCCAGGAGGAGCAGTGCAAAGTAGGTCTTCTTACGAAGGCACTGATGGCAGATTGTTTATATCTCTCGGGGCACTCCCTCTCTCTGTTCAGGCACAAGTCCAGGTTTGTGGGTTTCATGTACACCTTTGGGGTGAAGCGCTCCTTCCGTTGCTTGACGAGGACGTCATGGAAGAGGAAGTAACAATTGCAGCTGTATTCAATTGTAAAGTTGAGATAGCGGTAAGTGTGTAAGGTGTGTCTCAGTTGCCATATCTCTTCTTTCGTCTTAGGACTGATAAAGGTGATGTTGATGTGCTTTACATACATCTGCAGATTTTCTGTGCTGTTAAAGCCTTTTTGTTCGATGGTACTCATAGAGAAATAAGCAAAAAGGACTCTTAAGGGGAGAACTCATTGCTACCCCTCCTACTTGGGTGTATATATAGCACCTTATGGGTGGAGAAAGGGGCCTTTTTGCTACATATCTCCAGGAGGGCACGGAGGGCGACTTTGGGGACGTTTAGTGATGGAATAATTAGGTCCCTGTATAGTCGATATAAAATTATTCGGATTGTTTCGTCAATTGGCACTTTTATGAAGAGGGACTCTATGTCCATCGAAGCAGTGATTCTTCCGGGGTGTGTTGCTCTAAGGGCTTCCAGGAACTCCTCTGAGGACTTCAGGCAATGTTCACCAGGAACATACGAAGTGAGAATGGTGTTAAGCCTCTTGGAAAGCTGGTAAGTCGGGGCGGGGCTTTGGCTAATAATGGGGTGCAGAAGTTTGCCATTCTTGTGTGTTTTCGCTTTCCTGTAGATGTAGTTAAGATCATAATCGCCCACAATTGCTGTCAAGTGGTGTGAGCATCATACATGATTGCAGAGCACACGAATGTGACAAAGATTTTTGCAGAGAGCCAGTGAATCAGTTTTTATTATAAGTAGCAGGTATTTTATATGAAAATCATAAAATATTATTTTTATATTGCTATATAGTATAGACGTTTATTCGAATATACAGAGATCGTCGACCTAAAACTTCCCCTTTATGTTTTAAAGGATTAGAGGAGATGGCTCCAGCGGTATCCCAGTCAAATCTTTTGGGATAATATCCGTTGTGGCTGATAGGTACCGTGTCAAGTAGTTATGAGGTGCATAAATTTACTGTTTAGGTCATCAAAAAGCACAATGGATTTTTAAAGGGCCTATTGTTAGGTGTCATGCAATATATCTATAGAATAGAAATTCCAACACCCCTTGTTTAATGGAAAAACAATGAGAATAGCAACCCGACTGAAGAGAAGTCCCGCAATGCGGTTGTTCCGGAAGCTGTCCTTTAGTATGTTGACCAATGACAAGTGTTTGTCAGGGAAAAGTCAATCAAGCATTAGTTGCCCTTGGTCCACCAACCACTTTATGAAGTCCCCCCATACGTGTGGGTGGTGTTTGTGTGTGTGCGTGTGCGCGCGCTTGTGTCGAAGGTGGGAAACCTTGTATTGCGTTTTTTTTTTTCAAAATTTCGTCGACGTGAAATTCGATAGTTCATGCATTTCATTTTGTAAATCCACATTAATGTGCGAGTCTCCATTTATCTTGGGATGGAGGAAAACTAATGGGTTATCAGATTTTGGCATTACCGATTTTTTTTTTTGTCTTGATAGTCAGTGATAACATGATATGAAATTATTACATTGAATGCTTCATCCAAATTTTGACTCCCAACTCCATTTAAGTTAAAAATGTTCATATTGTTTGTGAGTTTATTCAGATGGCATTACAGGAATATTCTATAATGAATAGAATTTCGTATTATTGCATGAAAGTCATTATTCAACTTGTGTCCTTTTGTACATATATCAACGCTCATTTATTCGGAAAGAATAATTCGCAGTAAGTTAATTACCAACTCTTGACATTAAATCTAGTTTCAACTTTTTATCCGGCAAATTATTTAAATCGTATATTCATAGCCCCAGAATAGTATTCTCCAGTATCTGAATTCCGATTAATTACATAGAAAGAATCATTCACCTTTTCACGGGACTAATCGCAGAAATGAGACACTTGAATATTTTCATCGGGTATTGGAATGGCTTTGCAATGAAGTTCTAGCGAAGGCCATCGAACGAAGTGAATGCAATTATCCTCTAGGTGAATGGGCAACAGTATCGGGTTTCACCATCGCTAGGTGCGATTTTTAATCTGGTAGTGATGATGCCATTCGATAATTTTATTTATTTATTTTTCCCTGAGGGGCTTAGAGTGACCTCTTGCATGTTTGAAGTGGGTCATCGATTGCTGTTAATTTGTATTTTGACTCATGTGGTGTGACTTTTAATTGTTTAAATATTTAAATCAATCTACCTACCTACCATTCTATCTACTATCTATCTATCTACCTATATATATATATATATATATATATATATAATATAAGGATATATATAGATATATAAGATATATATAGATATATATATGATATTATATAATATATATATATATATAGGATATATATATATAGATAGATATATAATTATATATATAGATATATCTATAATATAGATATTGTATATATATATATATATATATATATATATATATATATATATATATATATATATGTATATATCTATATATGAATATATATATATATATATACTCTATATATACTCTATATATATATATATATATATATAGTATATATATCTATATATATATATCTATATATATATATATATATATATATTCATATAATATATATATATATATATATACTATATCTATATCTATATATAATCTATAATATATATATATATACTATATATATTATAGTATGATAGTATATATATATATATATCTATATATATGTATATATATATAGTAATATATATATATATATCTATATATATATATATATATATATATATATATATAATATATCATATATATATTATATATCTATATATATATATATATCTATATATATATATATCTTATATATTATCAGATATATATATCTATATATAATTATATATATATATATATAATATATATATATATATATATATAATATATACATAGTATATATATATATTATCTATTATACTATATATATATATATATATATATATAATAATATATATATATATCCATTTATAATATAGTCTTAAATTAAATCTGCAAATAACATGTTAATATCGAATTCACTTTATCTTGTAACTTAATTCTTGAAAGAATATAGGCGACCTGTAAAATATTGGCACCTGATGTGTTGAAAGTGCCGAATAGATAGAGAAGAGAAACTGGAAAGGTATGACTTAGATCAAGAGGCAGGTGAATGGGACATAGTGTGCAAGTTGTTCGACATGATGTTTATGGGCTTTCTGTATAAGTATGTGAAACGGCCGTCCTTCTGGAAGTTACCCGCATATATGCTTTATCTGCGACTCAGAAGTTAGTTTTATCTGGTGACATGAGAGATTAAAATGTGACATAAAAGAAACAGTTATTTCAGTTTTTATTCTTATAGTTCAAATTCAAACTAGAGAGTGGCACTAGGTATCGCTCATTGTTTCTTACTCAGTGCAAATGCTCTTAGCATAACCCTAGCCACCAAACCTAGATGACTGCCATACTGCCTGACAGAGTCCCATTTCCCAAGGCTATTCACCTGCCGGGTGTAAATACCAAACTAACTTCCAGTGTATTGCTCCTTAAGTATTTCTTCTCTCATTACTATTTGATGCATTATTTTCTTTATGAGCTGTGGCAACTATAACATTTCTGGGATAACCTTTACCTCGATCGACCAGTGGGATGGGAACTGCTACATTTTCCCTGTATTTACCAGAGGCATTATCTATATATCTACATTTTACTTCATGTTCAGCCTGTGCTAACTAACCAGTGGCTGCTCTTAACTGCTGCTGAAGCGCTATGTTTTCTTGGATCACATAAGGGATTTCCTGGAGAATTCTGGTCAAAGGGTAAAATACCTGGATATGTAGTATCCTCAAATGTACCACGTGAATAATAAAAATATTAATATGTTTTGTTAAAGAGAATGGCAGCATCAGTGGAATTGACTTTATATATGGTCTTTTCAATTCCTCTTATTATCTTCTCCCCTAGATTCTGACCCCTTGGCATGGGTAGGGGGCTTAGGGACCAACAGCTGGGTTCTGATGGCTGGTGGGGTTGCTTTCTCACTGGTCCTTGGGGCCCAGCTGCTGATCCAACTAAATTAGTCAGAACTTTTCCTTCTTTCTGCAATTTTTTTCATTCTTACTACATCCTTCTTCTTCAAGTAATTTTTTAGTGTTTGTTTTTGTTTTACTAGCATTTCGGATTAATTATGTGGAAATTTCCACCCTTGCTTAAATTTACTGGACCTGGTAAACAGAAAAGATATCATAGCTGGGACTGGGTTTTATATCTGAAGCTAAATAGTGGGAACTGTGGCAGGACCATCAACTGCCCGATAATGTTCGGACCTGAGTGATATCAGGCGGAACTATTTTGCAGGGCTGGACCACAGATTCCAGGGGCGGTCTAGATTTGCAGATAGGACTCTGCATTCTGTCCGGTTTGCCCATAATGTGATTAGGGTGGGGATGATTGTATTCTTGTAATACTCTCAGTCCTATCAAGCGGGTTTGGCTTACACTTGAGCCACTCTAATCATGTTGTGCCATCCCCTGTGGGGTAGGGTAGGGACGCACACATTTGGGAGTCGGTTCTCACTTGTGCCATTAGTGGAAGAATAAAATCCATGAAAGGCTAATGATATCTTTTTAAGGTTTTCAGGTTTATTTATCTTTTTTTTATTTTTATGACAGAAAGGAATATAGATTCAAGTACCCCTGGACCCTTTGATGGTAATGAATCGGCACAGTTGATAACTGCAGGAACCTCCCCTGACAACCTTCCTCTGGAAAAATCAGAAAATCCTTCCTGTGTAATTACACTGAAACCTTTTGCTCCAGTACTGAGCAAAGGGAAATTTGGTAAGAATAGTATAGTATCAGAAATAAGACCTGGAATGTTTGAAAATTCGTTCGATAAATATTTGACTTTTGATCTAGAAGACTAATTTTGATATTTTTTATGTATATAGGGATACTGTGAAATGTTGTGGCCGAGAGACTAAGATATCTTCTGAGGGGCGAGGAAAGCTGACAGTAGAATCTGCCTCGGCAAAAGAAAGTGATAAACTGAAAACATTATCGCATCTTGGAGGAGTTAAAGTGGAGTGTGCAGTACATGCTTCTTGGAATTACTCGAAGGGAATGATATATGCGCCGCTGCTTATGGCGTACTCTGAAGAAAAGCTAGTAGAAGAATTAAAAGATCAAGGCATAATAAGAATTGAAAGAATGAAGAAGATAAATGGAGTCCTTGTCCCGCTCCCCAATTTGATTGTTACATTCAATTCCACCCATTTGCCTAGTATAGTGAAAGCAGCCTGGTTATGTTTTAAGGTCAAACAATATGTACCAAGACCGAGGAGATGTTTTCATTGCCAAGAATTTGGACATATGTTGGGGTCTTGTAGACAGCAACTACAAGGCAAGCCTGCCACTTGTGTCAAATGTAGTGAACCAGAGCATGGCATATGTAATAAGCAAGCCAGATGTTTACATTATGGAGACAGTCATCCATCATCGTCACTTACTTGTGATGTATACATCATGGAAAAAGAAATTCAAACATTAAGGGTAACTGAACGTATTACATTTAGAGAGGCAAAAGAGAGAATGTTGAATCAGTACGTTAGACCAGGAATATCTTTTTAGCGTTGCTGGCAACCGAAGAAGGAATACCAATGTTACCAAAAACAATGTAAGTAAAAAACCTGTAACGACCTGTACTCATGCCTCTTTGGAGGCGGTGCCAGTTATTGCTGGTGCTCGTGCCTCTTTGGAGGCTGCACCAGTGATTTCTGGCGCTCCTGCCTCTTTGGAGGCTGCACTGGTGATTTCTGGCGCTCCTGCCTCTTCAGAGGCAGAGCCAGTTGATTCTGGCTCTCCCGCCTCTTTGGAGGCAGTGCCAGTTGGTTCTGGCACTCCCACCTCTTTGGAGGCAGTGCCAGTGATTTCTGGCACTCTTGCTTCTATGGAAGCAGAGCCAGTGATTTCTGGTACTCCTGCCTCTGTGGAGGCTGTGCCATGGGTACCTGGCACTCCCGCCTCTCTGGAGGCTGTACCACGTGTAAATGCTTTCGAGGATGAACCAATATCCAATTCTCACAGGAAACTCATAGAACTATGAGATCTGCCTTCACCAGATACCGCAGACGAAAATGTGAGTATAATCGTGTAGAATTTCGAAAAGCGAGAGCTCATTTTCGCATGGAAATAAAAAAAGCACGAAAAGAATTTTCGGACAATATTCATATCTTCACTAAATTTAAAAACTCCTCTGGCTCTAGTTTGGAAGAGAGTTAGAAAAATAGCAGGCAAGTTCACTCCTTGTCAACCTCCAGTTATCAAGGTCAATGGTTGGGAGGTAGCAGACCCCCAGTTAGTGGCAAATGAGTTTGCTAATCATTTTGCTAATGTTGCAAAGAAAAATGACGGATAATGGAATAGGTCGAAATTGATTTTAATACCTCAAGACATGAGCAGTACAATGCTCCTTTTACTATTAGAGAATTTGAATCATCCTTGAAATAAATGTAATGAATCAGCTCCTGAGCTGGATGATATAACATATTCAATGATTAAGCATACTCCTGAAAATACCAGACTTTTCATATTAAGCCTAATTAACAGAATTTACCGAGAACATATCTTCCCCAAGCTTTGGGAGAAGTTAAAACTACTGCCATTTGTGAAACCTGGAAAAGATTCGTTCAAGACAGAAAATTATCGTCCTACTGCATTGACATCGTGTTTGTGTAAGATCATTTAAAAAATGGTGAACACACAATTTATGTAGTAAATACCTTTCGCATGCTCAGTGTGGTTTTCGGAGTATGCACTCCACAACTGAGGTATTGATACGAATGGAATCTTCAATATGTGAAGCTTTTGCCAACAAACAGCATCACTTCACTGTTTTCTTTGATTTAGAGAAGGCTTATGATACAACATGCAGATATGGCATTTTAAGGGTCCTTTATGAATATAACCTTAGAGGCAATTTGCCCCTCTTTACTAAGGCTTTATTTTTTTTAAATAGGATATTTCAGGTTACAGGTTGGAGCAACATTGTCGGATGTGTTCAATCAAGAAGGAGGAGTACACAAGGAAGTGTTTTAAGTGTAACCTTGTTCGCCTTGGTAATCAATGGGGTTTCTAAAATAATTTCCCCAGATATAACATATACCCTATTTGTTGATGACCTGTCAATTTCCTTTGCAGCATCCAGGATGGCAGTGGCTGAACGCTGCATTGATGATATAGTAAAGTGGGCTGAGGTTAATGGTTTTAGATTTTCTGCCAGTAAAACGACAACTATGCACTTTTGTCGTATAAGGGGAATCCACCCTGATCCAGATCTGTTCATTCATAGGCAGAGAATTCCATATGTTGGTGAAGCAAGGTTTCTTGGTTTGATTTTTGATAGCAAGCTGACCTGGATTCCACATCTGAAATACATTAAGGCAAAATGCTTGAAAGCAATGAATTTCGCTGAAAGTCCTTTCTCACTTTCGTGGGGTGCAGATGAACTCAGATGTTGAGATTATATAAAGCCTTGGTCTTTCAAAATTAAGTTATGGGTGTGAGGTGTACACTTCTGCGAAGCCAAATAGCCTTAAAATGCTCAACTCAATTCATCATGGAGGAATACGGTTGTGTACAGGAGCATTTAAATCATCTCCCACTGAGAGCATGCTTGTAGATGCTGAAGAGGTGCCACTGGATCTTCATTACAAGCGTCTGCTGGTTCGGAGCTGGTATAGATTCCAGAGGCTACCTAAGTCTTTTAAACCAGCATTTGTATGAGAAATGAAGGCATTGGCAGTTTTATGAAAGTCACCCCAAGCAACCTCATCCATTCGCTTTTAGAGTAAATTTTATTGTCCGTGAATTAAATATGCCAAGAATCCAGATTTTACCAGCAAAATACTCAGTTAGTCCCCCCTGGAACTTTCCAGAGGTAAAATTTTGTAGATATTTTAATTTTACCAAGACAATTGTCCAGTGAGGCCATGCGGTCAATATTTTTAGAACACTCTTTGCAACATGATGACTCCACTGCAGTTTTCACGGATGGCTCAAATTCAGATGCTGGTGTGGGCTTTGGTGTAGCCATCCTGGATGTAGAGAGAAGCAGCAGGTTATCATATGTTGCAAATCGATTTTTTACAGCAGAATTATATGGAATTTTAAAGGCTTTAAAGGAAGTTTTAATTCGGAATGAAAAATAATTTATTATATATTGTGACTCAAGAAGTGTTGTTCTTCAGTCTCTGGAATCTTTTAACCCTTTAAACCCTCTGATTTTAGATATATTGGAATGGCTGCTTTTACTAAAGAAGAGGGAAAGAAATAAAGTTCTGTTGGGTTCCTTCCCATATTGGGGTGGCTGGGAATGAGAAAGCTGACCAACTTGCAGTCTGCGGTCAGCTCCCCAGAACCCACAAGATGCCTACAACCATATCGGGATTTGTATCCTCTAGTAGGTCAGAGAGTTAAAAAATGTTGGCAGTCCCAGTGGGAGGATCTTTTAACTAATAAAAAAATGCGTAGTATCACGTCATCAGTGTCTCCTTGGTCATATCCAAATATGCCAAGGAGACCAGAAACGATGTTGTACAGATTGAGGATTGGACATACAAGACTCACCCATGGGTTCTTGATGTCTCGTGAAAATCCTCCATTTTGCGATAACTGTACTGTGCCCTTGACTGTGAAACATTTGCTGATTGAATGTCAGACTTGGGAATTTGAGATATAGGTTCCTGTCTTGGGCTCGTGACAGAGTAGGTAATTTTATCCTAGCTACAATTCTTGGAAAGGATTGTAATATAGTTATATAAATTTATGGTGGAGGCGGGACTCCTCAACCAAATTTAAATTATACATAGATTGTCTATGTAAGAACTTATATATAAGAACAAAATTTTTATATAATATATTTTGTAGATATTTTTATATGAGATTTATCAAAAATTTTCTTTTTTCTATTTAATTTATTTTGGTGTCAGTTACCCAGATGTTGTGACCCCAGATATAATACAAAATCAATCAACCAATCAATCCTCCTCCTCTAAATTTTCCCCCTTCCCTCCTTTCATTGACGACCTTGGCGGGGTTTTGGACTATTGAATTGACCGCTCTTTTAACTTGATGGAGGGTGGAGTTGGACGGCATGCCACTCCACCTGTAAAACTAGAGTACCTGACGTGGTTGAGCTAGGGGAAATTTTTATGTCAAGCCATGCCCTCAGTGCTGGGTCCGATCTCATGGGACTGACGACCCTTAAGGCATTGTGGGTGTGGCGTATATCCAGGTGAGTGTCCCAGGGCAGTTACCACTGCTCCCCTCCCCCAGTTGGTCCTCCTGGTGAGAGGGAACCTCATCCTGGACGAAATTTACAACTTTTATTATATGGAAAATGTAAAAGTGTCCCCACAACTTCTGGGACGGATTTGGACCATTCTAAAGGAAGCTCAACTCACAAAGACCAGGTTGGTATTAAAACGTTAATACCATATACTAAACCTAGGAAACATCAGTACCGTCATGACCCAACTTGACTCACTTTGACTCCCTCTTTGGGAGTGGAAGTTGGTCAAGGTTTCTAACCATGGAAGCTGAACAAAATAATTCAGCCTTGAAATTAGAAATTTCTTTACTAAATAGACATCCAACGGCAGAAATGTCGTTCAGAAAAATAAAAGAGAAGACTTGACTTATAGAAGCCACAACAAAAAGCCAGTCAGAAGACTATTTGTCGTTAAAAATTATAGATCCCATTATTGCTAAAGTGGAAAAGTATGATAATATGAACAGCATTCAGGGTACCATTGTACTTCCTGACAATAATGACGAACCAATTAATAAGAAAATACTTTTAGACTCTCTCAAAAAGAGATACCCCAAGGTTGAGGATTGCGAGGTGTATGGATTGACAAGTAAGAGAGGCAGTAAACATGTAGTAAAAATAGCAAAAATAAAATTTGAGGGTTCAGATCTACCTCAAAAAATAAAAATTCTAGTGCAAAATAGAGAGTTAAAACCCTATATTCCGAAGATACTGCAGTGTCAAAACTGCAGTAAGTATGGACACACAAAGAGAAATTGTAGGAATGATCCGGTGTGCGCTTACTGCGGATTTACAGAACACACCACCAAATGGAAGTGCAGTGAACCTAAATGTGTAAACTGTGGTCAGAATCATCCTGCTAGATCCAAAGAATGCATGTTTTACATATACAATACGGAATTAAAAATGTTAAAAGAAAGAACAGGCATGTATATAGCAGAGGCTAAATTAGAATTGAAAGTGAGAGGAATTCAAGATCCTGCTAAGAAACGTACGTATTCTACTATAACTGGAACCAGTAATGAAACAAAAAACATACAGATAGAAGTAACAAGATGCAGCAAAGTAGGTCTCAAGAGGAAGTCAGTGATATACAGGATAAAACTAAGATAGTAAAGAATCAGGAAACAGGTGCCAATGAATTGGATAATATTCTATCAAATTCATTTGAAGTGTTAATGCATATAGAAGCACAAGAAGATACTAACACAGAGGTGGAAGGAGGAAGTTGTGATGTACCAGAAATGAAAAAAAATACCTTTAGAGAGAACACCACCCAAAACAAAGAAACCAACTATAATTAGAGAAACATCGGTAAAACCAAAAACCAAAGATATGAAGAAAGAACAAAAGCAAAATGAGAACATACCTATATCTCCAAAAATAATAATAAAACCTATAGATGCAAAGATCCAAAACACCAAAGAAGTGGAAGAGAACCATGGATGATTGTGACTGTCAAGGGCGATGAAATTACTCCATCACCAATGATTGCTTCATTGCTTGTGCAATAGTAACAAAAATATAACAAAAGATTGCTTAACAAACCATATAAGAAATTTTATGAAATATAGAAAGAGAGAGGCCACACCGATTTAAACACCCATGAAAAAGGATGTATGTGCATTGAGCGCTTAAAATATTATAAAGATAAACAATTGAATGTGGTAAATAAAATTTTAGAAAAAATTCAAGTTGATAATGATACAAAAAAAGAAAACAAAACACGACAGATATAGCATAATATTTTCGATAATTATATTATACAATGGAACGTAAATGGTCTACAGACCAGATTACACCTGGGAGAAGTACAAAGGTTATTAATGGAATATGAACCAATTATATTATGCTTACAACATGTCAATAATACAATACCAACAATAGGTAAATATACCTTAATAACAACATCACAAGAAGAAGAAGGAAATTTAGGTACAGCCATATATATACATAACAAAGTATGTTATGTTTTGACAAAGTACCTGTAAATATTGCTGACCTTCAAATGTCAGGTATTAAAATTCGAATGAAAAACGATAATTATATAATTTATAATTTATACAACCAACCAAATAAAAATTACGATATTGATAAACTTGGATAATTACTTAAAAATGCCAAACAACCTATATTAATAGTAGGGGATTTTAATGCTCACAAAATATGGGATTGTAACTGTCCAAACTCAAATAGAGCAGGAAGTAAAGTAGAAGAACTTATAGCTTCAAATAACATGTGTTGTATAAATGACGATGAAGTTAGCACATATTATTTAAAAACACATGGAACATTTTCCTCCGTAGACTTAACTCTATGCTCAACAAGAATAGTTGACAGATTGGATTGGAACACAAATGATGACTTGCACACCAGTGATCATTTCCCAATATTAATTTCCTTTTTACAAAATAATCCAGCAAAACATGTTCCTCACCATAACATTTATAAAGCAGATTGGGAGTAATATGAAATGCATACTAGAAGTATACCACCATTTGAATATCTAAAAGACCATAATGTAGCTAATAAGTTTCTTGTTAATTTCATCAAAAATGCTGCTGATAGAGCAATACCAAACTCAAAACCCCATCCAACAAAGCACAAAGTTCCATGGTGGTCCGATGAGGTAACAGAATTAATAAATATAAAACACTCAATAGGGAGATGATTGTATAATTTGAATAGAAAGTTCAGTAAAATAAATAAAACATTACCAATATTAGAAAGTACTTTACAAAAAATTACTATATTGTTGCTCGAAATTGAAGTGTTAAAGCCTCTATACAACAAAATATCTGCAAAATTTAAAAAGGAAGTAATTCAAGGAAGAATAATTTCATGGAGGAAATATGTATCAGATCTCTGTAATAATACTCTCATACAAAAAATATGGGAAAATTTCAGGAAAATAAATGGTACCCATGTGAAGCCACCCAGACATGCCATATTAAAAGCCGGAAAAAGAATACTCGATCCAAAAGAAATAAGTAATATAATAGGAGAAAACTTAGCTAATGTAAGTAGCGATAGAAATTTAGATGACCACTTCTGCACAAAGTAAAATAATATAAAACTAATAACAATAAATTTCGAAACAATAGAAGACATATTATAATAGAAAATTTAATATGGAAGAGTTGGAATATGCTCTCACTAACAGCAATAAATCTGCTCCTGGAAGTGAAAATATTTGTTTTGAGATGATCTGCCACTTAGGACCTCAAGCGAAGACATACTTGTTGCAATTTTATAATCATTTATGGCCTAGAAATTTATTTCCTGATGAATGGCGTAAAGCAATAATAATTCCTATCCCCAAACCTGGAAAAGATCCAAGTAATGCAAATAACTACAGACCAATTTCTCTAACAAGTTGCTTATGCAAGTTACTAGAAAAAATGGTAAATGCTCGATTAACATGGCATATTCGAGAAAATAAAATCTTGACTCCCACTCAATTCGGGTCATAGTGCAACAGATCTACGTTAGGTTCTCTCTCTAACCTTGAAGACCATATACGAAGAGGATTTGAGCAAAAACAAATAACTGTAGCAGTCTTTTTTGACATCGAAAAGGCTTATGATACTACCTGGAGGTACCCTATATTAAAAACTTTACAAAATAACAACATCCGTGGACATTTACCGAGGTTCATCCAAAACTGTTTAACAAATCGTAGTGTTCAAGTGAGGATTGATGATGTATTGTCGAGAACATTTCCACTTGAGAATGGTGTTCCACAGGGAAGTGTCCTTAGTGGCACACTGTTTACCCTAGCAATTAATGATATTAATAAAAATCTACCTATTGGAATTAAAAGCAACCTATACATGGATGATTTTGCCATATATTATTCAGCCTCTTGTATTAAACATGCAGAACGCATCATTAATAAGTGTGTAATAAAAATAAATGAATGGACCTCATCTGTAGGATTTAAATTATCCATAAATAAGACTCAAGGAGTAGTGTTTTATAAAGATAAAAGGTGGATGAATGGTGAAGTAATATATTTAAAAATCAGACATCATAGTATACCAATTAGAGAAACTGCAAAATTTTTAGGTTTAGTGTTTGATACTCACTTAAACTGGAAACCCCACATAACATACTTGAAATCAAAATGTAAGAAAGCATTAAATCTAATTAGAAAATTATCAAACACTACTTGGGGAGCCGATAGACAAACCCTTACATTACTGTATAAAAGCAACAGCTGTTTATCTTTGATTACGATAGCGAAATATATGGCTCGGCGTCAGACGCAGCACTGAAAACGTTGGACTCAGTTCGTAATGAGGGTCTTAGAATATGTTCAGGAGCCTTTAAATCATCACCAACCTCTTCTCTACAGGTTGAATGTGGTGAACTACCTCTCTCTCTCCATAGAGAGCTTGTAACAATGAAGAGTGCTCTGAGAATTAGGACAAGTGATTCTCCAACAAAAAAAATATTTGAACTCAGAGATATATTTATAAACAATCATCCACTCCCTTTTCCAATTAGAGCTAGAAGATTGTTTGAGTCACTAAATGTGAATATACAAATTCCTCAAGTAGTAAAATTACCTCCACCTTGGACAATGAATAAAATGAAAACTTGCACACAATCGAAATATCTATCAAAAAAATACTTATATACACCATCACACCATAGACAACATACAATAGAGCATATAAACCGAAAAGGTCCACATTATGCAATATACACAGATGGATCTAAATCGGAACATGGAGTGGGATATGCAGCAGTGTCCCAGGACGAATCATATCAATTCTCTCTAACCAATACAGCTTCAATATTCACAGCGGAGCTTTGCGCAATTGCCTCGGACATAAAAATAATTAAAGAAACATCACTAAATAATTTTGAGAAATTTAGTGACTGAAGAAGTGCTATAGAAACCATCCAGAGTTATAAACCAAAAAATAATATTGTACAACAAATTAAATTATCACTTCATAAATTAGATATTATTGGGAAAAATGTAGAAATATGTTGGATCCCTGCCCATGTAGGGATCAAGGGAAATGAAGAGGCTGACAAAGCAGCCAAAGAAGCAAATCATATGACAAGATCAAGTGTGCATCTCCCTATGAGTGATTATGTAACATACATAAAGATGGGTATTATAAGGAAATGGCAACATATTTGGAATGAAGAGTCAAAAAATAATAAATTAAAGCAAATAAAACTTGAAGTTGGAAAGTGGAGTTCATCATATCAAAGAGAGAGACATGAACAAGTAATTCTGACACGTCCGTATAGGCCATACCCGTCTGACACATGGACTTAATGAGCAGCCCATGTAGCTCAGCTCTTGAGTGCGCAGAATGCAGGGAGGTTATAACTGTCAAACATGTGTTATGCGAATGCCCAAAGTACAACCAGCAACGACTGTCGACACTTGGAAACAGATCTATGAAAGAAATCTTGTCAGAATCCTCTGCATTTTCAGTCATGCCTATTTTTATGTTCTTAAAGAAGTGTAATTTAGCTGATCAAATATAAACCTAAGTAAAATTTAAAAATACGAAAATTATTATACTAATAAATTTTGAAAAACAAAACTTAAATGTTACTTAACTTATTCTGATTTTATTTTTTATGAAAGTATGGATACATGAGTAAATGTATTTATAGTGTGCATGTGTTCCCGTGTGAGTGTGTGCCTTTGTGCAGTTTTTAGTTTAAATTTTCACTCATTTGTCATCACACCGAAAAAGCAATTCGGTTCCAGAGCTTTGCCTCTGGCCTAGACATGATTTTCTTTTATTTTAATCTAATCCTTCGGGCCAGCCCTATGAGAGCTGAGAGTCAGCTCAGTGGTCTGGTTAAACTGCTTTAATAATAATAATTTAGGATTTCTGTTCAAAGCGTTTATTATTCTACTTAACTGAGGGTCTTTCTGTTGTTCAGTCTGTACCAGTTCTTCGCACCACCCCATGTCTTCTGTGTTCTCAATTGCTTGGGTTAATGACTTCTCATTTTCAAACGCCCTTTTAACGGTTTGTATGGGTGTGGCAATATCTTCTAATTCAGCCAATGGTTCTGGATACATTGGTGCTGGGTTGCGTGATAACGCGTCAGCGATGATATTTGCTTTCCCGGGTAGGTATCCTATTTTCGCTGAAGTCCTTAATGATCATATGCCATCTCGTTCTTTTAGGGCTGTGGCTAAAGCCTTTGAAGAAGTCTGTGAGAGGCTCATGGTCAGTAAGGACCTTAACAGGATAACTGTAAATTATGAACTTGAAATGCACTAGCAAATTAACAATAGCTAGCCCTTCTTTGTCTATTGCTGTGTATTTACTTTCAGATGGCTTCAATTTTCGTGAGTGAAAAGCGATTGGGAAAAGCTTGTCGTCATATTGTTGAGGTACTACTCCTCCTACCCCCTGGTCTGAGGCATCAGTTGCAATAAAGAATTCCTTACTGAAATCGGGAAATTTTAAGATAGGAGAGGTGCTCAATTTCTCTTTTAATGTATTGAACGCCAATTGATGTCTTTCTTCCCAAATGAAATCTGCACCTTTCTTAGTTAGGTCAGTTGAAGGAGCGGCAATTAATGAGTAGTTATGCACAAACCGGCGATAATATCGGGATATGCCAAGAAACTGTTGCATGCCCTTAAAGTTGGTGGGTACAGGGAATTTGCTAATGGCTGAAACTTTATCATGGACTACTTTAAGACCTTAATGGGATACCATAAAGCCCAAATAGACTAGTTCAGTTTAAAAAACTTCACATTTAGAAATGTTGACTCTTAAATTATGCTGCTAATCTCTGAAGAACTAAATCGAGTTGAGCTAACTCGAGTTTATACAAGTGCTCTTGTATGGTATTGGAAAAAATTACAAGATCGTCCATATAGGCGTGGAGGGTTACACTTAGCAGGTCACCAAGCACTATATTAATCATTCTTGTGAAGGTGAAAGGGGTGCAGAGTAAACCAAAAGGCATACGTGAAAATTCATAATGTCCCCTTGTCATGCTAAAAGCGGTGTAAGGTGTACTTTCTTAATCTAAGTTTATCTGGTGAAAGCCATTAAGTAAGTCCAATGAAGTGGAATATTTATTCTGACCTAACAGGTATAAGATGTCATCACTACATGCCACTGGGAATCGATCGGGAATCGTTTCTTTGTTTAGACAATGGAAGTCTACACATATTCGCCAAGTCCGATCCTTTTTTGGCACAACAATTAAAGGAAAGTTATAATGGCTGTTGGACTTTTTAATAATTCCTTCGGCTAACATTTTATCTACTTCTTCATTGATTTCGTTCTGAAATTTCATAGGAAGGCGATACGAGAGTACATAGATAACCTTATTTTCATCCCTTAACCTGATGTGTTGTTCAATTACATCTGTTTTTCCTAGAGATCCCTCGCTAGTGGAAAAGACATCGTGACATTTGGACAGAAGCTCGAAAAATTTCTGTCTAATCCCTTTATCCTGGATATCAGCATTTATATTATTTTTGATTGATTGTAAAAGAAACTCGTCTACAGTGGGTTGCACTGGGTTAATTTCAGCGACGGTAAGAATTCGATACTTATATACTTTTATGTCTATGACATGTTGGTTCTCTTTGATTACTAAATCGGTATTCAGGTGGTTACAGACTTCAATATTGACTTGGTGATGGGAATCAACAGTGTTCAAAGCTTGTGTTATGGAAAGTTCATTAATTTCCAGAGAGTCCGGAAGGATTAAAATTTCTGACCATGGCAAAATTTTTCTAACGCATATCGAGAGATACGATGGTGTATTGGGGTTGAGTGACCACGAGTAGGTTGACAGTGCAGGTTTCCGAGAATTGTGTTGGGTGGCTTGAAGGAGATCTTCATTCATGAGACAGGTGATAGGTTCTTCAATGTATGTTACTTTTTGAATATCTGTCTCCCTTTGGTCCAAAATGGATTTTAATGTGTGGGAAGACCGGTAGAATTTTCCCTTGATAAACACACCATTCTTTGCCAGAGTTAGAACGACGTTTTGAATGGACATGGATGGATATCCTACAATTACAACTGGATACATATTTATTTGTTGGACTACAGCAAAAGTATCTGTGAGCATATGCTTTCCCACATGATACTGTACTTGAGTTGTACCCACTACGCGTAATTCATTATTTCCGATGCCCGATAAGCGAACTTCGGATTTCTCAATAGGGAATTTAGAAAACAGCAGGTGGTGTGTACGTAGATCCATGATGTTACATGAACTACCGGAGTCGAAAAATAACATAAAGGGTTGATGTTCTAAATTGACTGCATGCAAGGTAGGACGTAGCTCATCCAGACTAATGATAGCATGGATTCTGTGAAAATCTACGGGATCTTGCCCTGACTTCTTGGGTATGGTCGTGTCATTCACAGGAAAAATCTGGGTTACGCACACGTCTTCAAGGTAATTAAATTTGTTATCTAGTTAAAAAAATTATGATATAGATGACGCAACATCATTCTGTTCCCCGATGGAGTTACTTACGTGGTGCATGTTTTCCCTTGGACACTCGGAAAATTTGCTATACTTTGGTTGTTTTGAGCAGAAGGATTGGGAACTGAATTCCCAGAAGGACGATTTACCTGTGTTTGTTTCTGCGCAGCATTACGGTGAAGCGGTTTCTTCTTAATGTAGTTGGGGTGTTTCTTCTTATTTTCACTACCGACATTCTGTGTATTTTTACCATTACTGAGCATATGAATGGTTTATGGTATGATGAATGGAGCAAAAATGTGTGCGGCAGTCATTCACCATATGGCCCGTTCTAACTTCATTCACTTGTTGTGGTTTATTCTCTTATTTTGAAAAGGCCTGGACAAGATGGGTTGAATCTGCGCATTTTGACGAATGTCTCCTAACTTGTTTGTAGATGTCCAGTTCCTACTGTCGGAGTTAGCTTATCATCAAAACACTTGATTAAAGCTTCTGTTAACATTGCTGATATGAAGGTTAGGTAAATTAAGCTTACGAAGTTCTTGGCGTTAATATGGTTACTGTTAACCCAGTCCGAATGATTAAATTGATCCGTGCATTCGCTCAGTCAGTCTGCAATTAAAGCTACCCTATCAACCAAACTGAGATATTTCTTAATGCTAACACTTTATCCAGCACTTCCTCACTGCCATAGATTGAACATAATTTGACTTTTCAAATCTTCCCAGAAATATGGTCAGCCAAAAACCTTCAATTCCAATTCAAATGAAGAGGGTTTAAGGAAACAATCACTTATGAAGGAGAACTCTCCTCTCCACCCTAGGAACAGTACTTCTCCTCCAAGAAGTGGGAATTAGCACATTCTACCACCTTAACATTCATGTCGATATCCTTCAGTGGAACTGTAAAGGTCTCAGAGCCCGTATAGAGGACCTTAAAGTCTTAATTCATGAATTCAACCCAGGGATTATATGCCTGCAGGACTAAATTGGTGGTTGGGACCATATAGTTGCTGCAATTATTGTTAATAAATCTCTGCAGCACTCCATAATACAATTAAATACAACTGTACAAGCTGTTGCTATTTCAGGCATTTTTTAAAAGGCGATAACAATCTGCTTCTTATACCTTCCACCAGATCTTGCTTTTAACTGTGAAGATATTCAGTCTTTAATTAACCATCTTCCAGCTCCTTTACTTCTCATAGGAGATTTTAATGCCCACAACCCCTATGGGGAAGTCTGTTGCTAAACACTAATGGGAAATTAATAAATTGATAGGTATGATGTTACCTTATATAATAATGGGTCAATGACTTTCCACAGCATTCATGATAATAATTTTTCTGCACTGGACCTTAGTATTTCTTCAACATATATCCACCTTGATTTTAGTTGGTCTGTTAACGAGATTTTAAATGGCAGTGATCATTACCCAATCCATTTGAAATATGCTCTGAATAGTCCACCTGAAATTTTACCGAAATGGAAGGTAGAGGATGCAGACTGGGATAAATTCAGTAAGGGCGTCAATCTAGATAGGGAGTTTGAGTCATTTCATTCTCATCTAGATTCTTATGATTACTTTATTGAATCTACTCTGAAGAGTGCTGAAGGCTTGATTCCCAAAACAAAAGGTAAACCTCATAGACCTGCAGTTCCCTGGTGGAATAGGACTAGTGGTATTCTGAGGAGAGTGGCAAGGAGGTGCTACAGACATTACAAAACTATTGGCTCTCCTCAGTCTAAATTAATCTACAAATGTGCTTTAGCCAAGCAATGGTGCTTTTATAAGAAAGCCAAAAGAGAAAGTTGGCTTTACTATATTAATGGAATAAACTCAAAGACTCCACTGAAAGTGGTATGGTGAAAAATAAGGAAACTGAGTGGGAAATTTGTTGTCACCATTA
Source organism: Macrobrachium nipponense (assembly GCF_015104395.2). Taxonomy (NCBI): domain Eukaryota; kingdom Metazoa; phylum Arthropoda; class Malacostraca; order Decapoda; family Palaemonidae; genus Macrobrachium; species Macrobrachium nipponense. The sequence goes on along the minus strand of NC_087208.1, from coordinate 69,101,369 downwards.
CCCTCATTAAAAATAAACGACATTCTGATCACAGAGCCCACTGAAGTTGCCAATGAGCAACTTCAGTGGGTTCAGTGATCAGAATGTCGTTTATTTTTAATGAGGGTAATGGTGACAACAAATTTCCCACTCAGTTTCCTTATTTTGCGCCACACCACTTTCAGTGGAGTCTTTGAGTTTATTCCATTAATATAGTAAAGCCAACTTTCTCTTTCGAAAAATTATGAATTCTGAAATGACTGAAATTTGATTCAGGAAAATCTAAACCATACAACTACAAGTTTTCCTTAAGAGAATTATGCGAGGCGGTCTCCTCTAGTGAATCCACAACTCCAAGTGAGTATACAATCATATATAAAATGCTTAAACACCTCCCGGACAATGCCAAGAAATATTTACTCAAGATTATAAACAAAATATGGGAAACTGGAATTTTACCCAAGGACTGGAAAATAGCCATAGTTGTTCCTATTAAAAAGCGTAATAAAGAGGATTCCCTAGCCCACCAGCTATAGACCAATAGCTCTTACCAGCTGTGTATGTAAGCTGATGGAAAAATGATAAATACTAGATTAGTTTGGCGCCTAGAAACTAAAGCTGACCAACCAAATCCAGCAGGGATTCGCCAAACAATGTCATACCATTGGAGTATTTTTTGACCTCGAAAAAGTATATGGCACTGCCTGAAAAATTGGCATCACGGAAGAATGATCGGATTTATATATCCCTTTATAACAGACAGATTTTTTTAAAGGTAAAAGTGGGAAACTCCTTCTCCTAACCTTTTGTGCTGGAGGAAGAAGTTCCCCAAGGAAGCGTTTAAGTGTAACACTCTTTTCAGTGGCCCAAAATAGTGTTATTGAAAAAATTCTGCCTCCTGTTAAATGCTCACTTTTTGTTGATGAACTTGCAATTTACTGCACAGGATATGATTCATTGTCAGTATGTAAACATCAGCAAAGGTCTATTATGCAATTACAAAGTGGGCTGATGAGAATGGTTTTAAATTCTCCCCTTCCGAAACAGCTGCAGTAAGATTTACCAGGTGCCGGTGTGTGAAAGAGGTTCCCACACTTAGTTTAAAAGGATCTATCATTCCTTATGAAAATGAAGTAAAATTTCTGAGGATGGTTATTGACCACAAATTAACCTGAGCCAGCCACGTAAATGCTCTTTGAATCTTTTAAAGGTTGTTTCTGGATTTAGTTGAGGGACTGATATGAAAACCCTTTTGAGGCTATATGACTCGCCATGTCGCTCCAAGCTAGACTATGGCTGTCAGATCTATTCCTCAGCTTGTAAAGCCAAGCTAAAGGAATTGGATGTTGTACAGAACATGAGGTTGAGAATATGCTCAAGGGCTTTTAGAACTTCACCTGTTGAAAGCATATATGTTGATACAGATCATCTTCCCCTTGACATAAAAAGGCAAGAGCTAGGATTGTGATACGTAGCTAGAATGAAAAGGTCTCCCAAAAATCCCTCTTTTCAAGTACTCAAGAAAACAGACTCGGGGAATTTCTCTGGTACAAATGCTTCTAAACCATTCCAAATTCGACTGAATGAGGATGTTAGGGATAACCATCTCACATCTCAGAAAGTGCTGGAAGTAGAACATCCTGTAAATCCTTCATAGCTTATTCCAGAAGCATTAGTATGCAAGAAATCATTTAACAAAAAGGACTGCACTGAAGAAGAGATTAGGGGAAAATTCTTAGAACACGACGTTACTCATGCTACATGCTAATTATGTGAAGATCTTTACAGATGGATCAAAGTCGGATAGTGGTGTTGGGTGTGCTGAAATCCTTAGTGATACAGTATATATAGGTAAATTACCTGATTGTGCATCAATATTTACTACCGAATTAACAACTGAAGTCTTTGCCCTGGATTTAGTTTTTCAAAGTATTGACACTAATTTTGTCATATACTCAGATTCCAAAAGCACTTTAGAAGCTATTAAAAAAATTTAACAGTTCCATCCATTAATTTAAAAAGTTCAGAAGTCGCTTTTTCGTATATACTGTCTGCGTAAATCAGTCTTTTTCTGTTGGGTCCCTTCTCACGTGGGGATTCACAGTAAAGAGACTGCAGACAGGAAAGCGAAAAGCTGCTAGTGTTTTACCAGAAACAACTTTCAGAAAAGTGCCTCATACAGACCTGAAAGGTCCTATTAGGTCTTATGTATTAGGCAAATGACAAAAAAGGTGAACGTCTCTTTTTACCAATAATAATAAACTGCCGTGGAATTCGTCATTCCAGCTTGACAGACGAACAGAGCTTATTTTAGCGAGATGAAGGATTGGGCACTCATTTAAACCATCAGTTTATTTTAGAAGGAAGCAGCCTACCAGAGTGTGCTTACTGTGATGAGATACTAACAGTAGAACACATTCTGCTGGTTTGCCCCAGATATTTTAACGTAACAAAGATTTTTCCAGGGTAAATCCCTCTCGAATATCTTTGGAGATGAAGCAGATATTTCTGCTCTCATCTCCTTTTCAAAGCGTACACAAATTTTTAATAACATTTTGTCAATTCTTTATATATCATATCATACAGATTTTTAAAGACATTAAGCTAATTTTAATATATATTACACCATTCATTACACTTCATATTTTTTATTTAACTTATTGGTCACATCTAACTCTATTAATCATTTCATCACTAAGTCATTAATTCATATACCATAATTAAATTTATTTAACTTTCATTACGGCGTTAAATGGCCTACATGACTCCAGTGCCTGGGCTTTAGCCCTAAATATTATACATCCATCTACCCATTGCCTCCAATACTTCTGGAAGTGTAGTTGATCGTAGGCTTACTCAAAGCTCAACACCAAAGGGTGCTTTATTTGGGGAGTGTTTGTTGTTCTTTTGAAACTGCACAAACCTGAGTCCTGTGGATTAGTTGCTAGTATAATTGTCACCCAACATGAAATAAGCATGTCGTTTACATCATAGTCGTTCAACTGATACCTGAATGTATGGATGCCATGGTTTAACATGAACTGTTCTGAAATTACCTGTGCTCTACTACCATTTTTACTGAAGAATTTGAGGTGCTCCAAACATTAAAAGTATGTCCGTCAATTGGAATGTACCTCAGTGACCTTTTTGGTGTTAAGGGATGCAGCATGCAATAATTTGTTACGTGATCTTGGTACACCATTATTCACTTATATTTTCCTTTGGTATAGGACTGCATAACAGCAAGACCAACCTGAGCTCTTGAGCCATAGTCTTTTGACAGAATCAGATGACCATATCACCTTTGGGGGTAATTCTTATTTGCTTCTTGTGACTGCGAGTGCAAAAAAGCTTGAATTAGTTACACAGTATCTCTAGTAACATATGAACAGCTTGGCAAAGCTAGAACCATTTTGTATCAGCCACCATGTCCTGTAGTAATGTGACCATGTTTTCTGTCAAACAAATCCTCAGTGCAAACAAAGTAAACTCATCCCTTTTTTTTAATCAGCTATTCAACTTTGGCACATTGGCAGATTTCATAATGGCCAAGGATTTAATACTCCCACACACTGATTTTAAAGTAATTATCCATATTTATATAAGTAAGAAGTGGCGAGTTAGCTGAGATAACATACTGCTATAGATAACATGAAGTTGGAGGCCATCGACCTTCGGTAAAGAGATGGCAGTCATCAGATCATCCAGATTGGAGGACTAACATTATTTCAACAGGGCTGCATATAGGATATATGCATGCTACACATAGATACTTCATGCAAAGTGGAGAAGGGAGATAGGCCCCAAACTGCTGCTCATTTGAGAAGTTTTAATGGCAAAGCATTTTTTAAATTCATTGCCCAGTTTTACCTAAGAAAAAGAAAGCAACCTTGCATAATGTCTTCATTACATTTTCGAGGGCTGTACAAAATAGATGATATAAATTACAAGAAGACTATGAATTTAAAATTTAAAAATGAAAAATAGAAAGAAAATAATAAAAAAAAAAACATTCAAAGGTTAAGCAAAGCTGGACCAACCTATTCAGCAGCAATGTCAAGACTGGAGAGAAAAGTAAAAAACTAAGAGAGGTACAGCGTGCCAGCAGAGGTTTGGCTGTTCAACAAAGGTACGAGGTCTATGCGTACCTTCAGAAGCCTCCTGGTGGATCCAATATAAGTTCTATTATTACATTTAGGACATACAAGGGCACAAACGATCTTTGAACTTAAATAATGACCCAATGGTAAAAGGATTAATGGGTATCAAGTGAACCTTAATAGCTCCAAACTTATTTTGGATATGTTGTGAGAAGGTTTTTCTACGTCATCAAATAAAATTTTTATGCTAAGTTTCCTTTTTTAATTAGATTTCAAGTGTTGAATGGTCTTAGTTGCCACAGTACTTCTCATGCATGCCTAAAATCTATAGATCTATCTATCAATTACCAATCTTCAAGTGCCTCTCTCCACTTTTTATTATTTTTTTTATTTTTTATTTTATTTTATTTTTTTTAGCAACCACTGAGTGTCAACCATGAATCCTTCCCTTGGTCTTCTTTGCTCTCCAACACTCTTGTGGCTTCTTCCGCCTGCCTTAGGCTGGTAATGCAGCTATGACATTCAATCCTGGTGGTGCCTCTCGATGTTCAATTTGTATATCTCCACCGACATGGCTGAGATGTTCAGTTTGAGCGGCCAGTCGGGAACGTCATCCAGGCCAACCCCGCCGGGTATCCTAGGTCACGTTCCCTCCCCCCAACATGCCCATGTAATTGCTGCATATGGTGCACCCGTTGTTCAGGGTTTTTATGGATATGATTTCCAAGTAATTGGTGTCCAGGCCCAGCCCTCGGCATACTAGGGAGGTTTGGTGGGATAGTATTCCTCGCCAGTTGACGGTGTTTCCCGGTAAGGGTTTCTGCATATCGCTTTATAGCTGGTTTATTATACTTGTTTATTTTTTCCTGGTGGAATAGTTCTATATTATTTACGTTGGCATCTGCCGTTACTTGAACATCTAGTATTGCCGACCTTTCGTTGTTCCACACCAGGAGATCAGGTTTCCTGAGTCCCTCTGGTGTGGTGATATGCAGCTCATTAATGGTGTTATACCCCTTTTCGTTTAGTTTCTTCCTTATATATTCCTTGATGTTGTCGTGTCTTTTGATCCTCCATGGTTGGACGGCTGGGCACACTTGGAGGATGTGATGTAATGTGCCTGGGAAGGGGCAGCCCAGATTGCATCAGGCACTAGTGTCCCTTCCTCTGGCTGAACGGGCTGGGGTAGTTAGAATTCCTAGTCTCATTTTGATGGCGTTAATGATGCTTCCTCCCTTCATAATTTTAGTTCCAGCATCGATCCATTTGGGTTTGGGCCCGCTAGGGGCATCTTGCAGTTCTATAGAATTCCGTGTTGTTTATGCTGAACTCCCTATCATCTGAGTACCACATCCACCTCCTCTTGTCGTCTTTTATGGCCATGGTGGCACACTGGCTTATGCCGGGTGATAGACCGACTTCTTTGGGGCTCTTTATTAGTGCTTTGATGGCTAGTTGGAGTCCCATCCTTGACTCAGCGGTGAGGACGATGTCGTCCGCGAACGCGAGGTACTTAATGAGCTCCCCGCCAAGCTTCACCCCCTACTCCTGGCGGGAGCTTAGACAGGGCCTTGTCCAGGCAAGCTTGAAGAGGAGTGGCGATAGCGGGTCTCCCTGCATCACTCCCTTCCCAATGCTTGCCCCAGTTCCGAGGATTTCAGTGGAGATCTTCTCATAAAAGCTAGTCAGATATTCTAGTGAGTCACTGCTAAAACTGGCCTCATCCAGGGCTTCTATCAGTTGAGGATGTCCTACTGAATCGAATGCCTTTTTAAAATCTATATACGCCAAGTATACAGTATTAAATTTTTCTTTTGCCTCCTTTATTATATCTTTTAACAGCATGATATTTGCGCTGATCCCCTCTTCCGCCTTGAACCCTTTTTGTCTTGTTGATGAGGGGAACAGCTCTGCCACACGTCTCTCCAAGATTTTGTCCAGGCCCCGAGTCATGACAGATGTAACTGTAATCAGCTTGTAGTCCCTGGGCTCACAGGGATTGTCAACTTTCGGTAAAAGGCTTGTGCGGCCGCTCGCCTAGTCGGTCGTGGCAGTTCTTTTCGCCAGAATAAAGTTATACAGTTCTATGAGGAGTGGAGACTCTGCATTCCTTAGATCGGAGGGGCAAATTCCATCTGGGCCAGGAGCCGAGTTTAGCTTCGTTCGTCGTTTCCTCCACTCCACTTTGGCATTTGTCACGGGTTCTATAATGGAGGTCCTATTTATAGCTGTCGGTTCACGGTGAGGGTTGGTAGGCGGGCTAGGAGTTTCGAAAAGAGACACCCAAAACTCAGTAGTACCTGGCGGATAGCATGTCCTGACTAAGGGGTCTCTGCCCATCAAGGCGTTTTGCACCACTCTTCCACAGTTCTTTGTCCATCCTCTTTGAGTGACTGCATATTGACGTCTCCTCAGTACTCTCCGGGGTGCTTCTTGATGGTTCGCACATCTTCGGATGTTATCTACGGCTCTGGCTGTCCTTTAGCTATACTTATTCCAGTCAATTTGTTGTTCTATATTTGCAGTCTCCTTACTGCTAAAGCTTCTGGATTCTGATGAATTGCTGGACGTTGAAGACGGGTCACTGTTTGGATGTCCTGGTGCTTGCCTACGCCACTCATCAAAACAATCATTCATCCCATCCTCAGGTGTTGTTGGGGTTCCTTTGTTAGGTTCAAGTTCAGTAAGGTGGTCTTCGCTTGGTTTCCTCGGTTGCTCCCATGAAGTTTCGTCTTCTTCCTTGGCTGACTTCTTCACATTGGTCCAGTCAGTGGTCATCGTTTGTCTCCTTGAACTCCTTCTTATTGCTCCTGATTCCTGAATGCTGTTTACAGATCCTCGATGATTACTGTAGTAGGCCTGGATTTCTTTTTCAGCTTAATTTTCACACTCTTCATTGATGGTACCTCATTTTCCTCGTAGATGGTCATCCTTTCGTCTGTGGTGTTCTCTCCTCTTCCTTTGGTTACTATTTGTAGGTGGGTGGCCATCCTTTTCCTGTGTGCTGCAGTATTCCGTGTGTTACGGATACTGTCGATTGACCGCCATGAGAGCACATCTTGATGGATTAGAGTATTTATCCGAGGGTGAGTGGTCCTGGTCTCTTCATATTTCAGCATTCTGGTTATTTCTTCATCGGTCCACTCTTTGCGTCCTTGAATGATGTTCATTGTCATCGCCGGTGCTTCTATTTCCGCTTCTGATGGTCTGGATTTTAGTTTGGCTAGGATGAGCCGGTATTCCGGTGACTTCCTTTTCCCGCTGATGCTGTTGGTTGTTCTTTCCGGGAATAGTATCTCTAGGATCCTCTTGTTGATGTAGACATCGCTGCTGTTCTGTGACTCATAGGCGGCCATCAGGTGGAGCTCCTCTCTACCCTTCACCTTGTTACGCTGTTCTTCAAGGCGGCGAATATTCTCTTGGTGGAATGCTTCGGGGTGCATTCGCCTTTGATGTAGCCTACGTCCATTGAAGCTTTTGAAATTCTTTCCACATTCTGGGCATATCGAGGAAATGGCAGAGCGTTCCCCGGCGTCATTACTCCTGCTGCTTGGACTTACAGATCCCCCGTTGATGACGCAGGTGGATATTTCAACAGGGGGGACTGTGTCTGTGCTGCTTTCACAGTCTGCACTGCTTCCACAGGTGGTTCCATCAGTTTTAAGGGCTGAAGTTGTGCTGCTTGCACAGGCTGTGCTGCTTGCACAGCTTCCTATATTAGGTCCAGCCTGAATTTGACTGGGACCAGTGGCAAGGGTTTGACCGGTAGGATTACTTACATTCCCCGGGGGGAAGGGGCAATTGGTCGGCATTTCTGCCTCACAAGTAACCATCAGGCATTTCTGCCTCACAAGTAACCATCAATCACCCTCTACTTTTCAGCAGTGATGAGCTGAAGTTTAGCCTTACTGCACCGAGGCACAGCAAGTTACCAGCGGGAACCACGTGGAGGTATTGAGCTCTGTAACTATAACGAGTCATAGTAACTCCCACCAGCTTATCCTCTCTAGTCCTGTCTTTCAACACTATGCCATCAACGAATAGATCTCTCCACAATATATCAATTACTTCCTCTCCCAATTTGAAACCTTTACACACCACTACTGGTATATCATAAGGTTGCGCTGCTTTTTCTCTCTTCATTTTACCAAGTGCCCTCTTTATTCCATATCTATTGATATTCGTAACTACTCTTACTTGTGGGTTGCCATCTCTGCTATTCTTCTAGGGTTTTCTTCATTTAATAACTTTTCAAACTATTCTTTCCATCTGGCTCTTATACTTTCCTCCTGTAATAGAACTCCTCCATATTTATCTTTGATTTGCTCGATGTGCGTCAGGTCTTTTGCCCTTCTGGTGTTTTCATTTGTTCATACAACTCGTGTAGCCAAAGATACCAACTTTCTTAGTTCCTTCTTTGCTTTTTTCCAAAGTAATGGATCCTCCCCAGGATCATATCCATCATAAGCTTTCTTCACCGCCTTTTTCCTCTACGTCTTTTCCTACGTGTCATGATTCCACCACTAGCTTTCCTTTTCATTGGGCGGACCTCTACCAGATGTCTTTCCAAATAGTTCTTCGGCAAATTTATACCCACCAATTGCTTGTGACCACTCCTCATCTGACCCTACCGGGTATGAGTTCCTTAAATATTTCCCTTTTCTCCTGGTCCTATACCTCTACCATTTCATCATGGGTTGCACTGTCCCCCCCCCCCCCCCCCCACCCCCCCAAACTCATCTTATGAACAAGTCTGACACCACTAATCTATGTTAAATACTAATATTCTCCACTTATATTACCTTGCAATTTTCACTTCTGTTAGATTATATCTTCTATACTTCAGAAAATCTATCTTTATCTGTCATTTTTAAAGAAAGTGTTGTTGATAGCCATATCAAAGGCTACTGCAAAAGCTACTATTTGTACTTCATCAAACATTTTTCCCTACTATGTCCACAATGGATCCTACTGATATTTTCACGATTACACCCAATTTGTCTGTCTAAATTTGTTGATGCAATAATTTCATCCATCCCTCTCCAGAATGCATCCTTTTCTTCCTTGTCACATCTCACTTGTGGGCCATAAGCGCTTATTATATTCATAACATGTTCCCCCGCAGAGGAACTCTATTTTCATTACTCGAAAATTTTTCTTTTCTGCCTCTGCAACATTTTTTTTCATTCTGTTACTTAGAACAACTCCCACCCCACTCATTGGCGTCACTATAAAATACCTTATTACCACTGTTAACCTCCTTGCTTTGTTTCCCTGCTTTTCTTTCCATACCATCTGCCACCTCCCTGCTTTGGCGTACACAGTCCGATCCTCAAGACTTGAACTTTCTTCTGTAATGGCGCTCTTCCTTGACGTGGTAGCCCTTGTCCAATGCCCATAGCGCCACGGGAACAGAGTACGCCCTGGTCTTCTGATTATAACTGTTCCTGGCCAATATTCAAAGGTTCGGCAGTAGGGGTTTTATTGCTGGATGCCTTTCCTGCCACCATGCCTCATGATTTACTCAGGCTTATGACCGACCTAGAGTACTGCTGGCTTGTATAGTATATATATAATAATATATATTCATAGTTTTGTATTACCCTCATGTGTATTAAATTCAGTTAGTGTCGAAAGGATGAATCAGTATTTGGATTATTGAAACCCTTTTATGTCTAAGGAATGCCACGTATGGATAACCTGTTTTAAAAGTTTGAAATCGAAGATCCTCGAAATGAGTCTCATCAACAAGTCGCCTGCCATTGGTGGGCTCCATTCAGTGTGAGTGACCTCGATCAGGAAGCTGAGTAACATATTAAGACTACCGCGAGACAGCGAGACAAATCCGAAATAGCTGGAGGTAAAAGAGAGGTAATTGGAAATAGAATAGAGTGGAGAGACGAATATGCTGAAAAGCGAAGAAGGCGTATAGCTAAAGAGTAGTTAACAACAACCAAATATAAAAATGATTAAGCACCTCAACGGGAAAGAGAAACCAGTAATATTCACCGTATTCTACAAAATCCGTATCCGACAGAAATAATAATAATAAAAAAAAAAAAATTACAAAAATGGATGACATGATGAGAGTCCTATTTCTTACGATAAATACAATTTACAGAACACGAAAACTCGAGCTTAAACAGAAATGTAAACGTTTATAGTGACTATAAGTTTGTTGCATAATTTGTATATCCTTTTATGTAGTGATATATATTTTATTTTTTACGGGCTTCAACAGGAGAATAAAAAGAAGTATTTATTGATGTTTATGGTTATACAAATGAGGAAAGCGATAGGAAGAACCATTGAATTGAAATTGAAACGTAAATTAACGTGAAATATCAAATAAAATGGAAAAGAGTATCTTTACAACGACGGACCTATTAATCCGACTATTTCCATATTGCTTTCCGTGCGACGGAAATTAGCCTTTCCTTGATTGACGAATTGTTTCCGGCTTCCGAATTGGATAACGGGCAGTCTGAATCCCCATCGGCTTTTCCAACATCTGGGACGTTGGACTGGATTGTGGTCGCTTAGATTACAGTGTTCGTTTACAAATATTTCGGTTATTCGAATTTTGTCTGCCTTCGCTTTAGCACGACAGTCAGAGTTAAGCTGACGATTAATATTGGTTACAGCATTTATTGGATGAATCTCTCTCTCTCTCTCTCTCTCTCTCTCTCTCTCTCTCTCTAAAAAAATAACTTCTGACGAGGCAGTCCTCACTCCAATGGGATGAACTTATTCGTTTCTCTCTCTCTCTCTCTCTCTCTCTCTCTCTCTCTCTCTCTCGAATACACAATGAAAAATGTTTTCCGTCTTCTCTAGGAGAGTAAACGATGAAAAATAGTATCCTCTACAAAATGAATAAAAAAATTCTCTCTCTCTCTCTCTCTCTCTCTCTCTCTCTCTCTCTCTCATTTTCTGTCCCACGTGGTACAGTGGACACACTTTCGGTTCATGACAGATTTCAGTGAAGAAGCTGGAGGACCTCGGCGAGGTAATCCTCACTCCAACGAGATGAACTCATTAGTTTCTCTCTCTCTCTCTCTCTCTCTCTCTCTCTCTCTCTCTCTGGATGAAAATAATGGGCTTCGTTTAAATTTCTGTTTAAGCTCAACTTTTCGTGTCCTGGAAATTGTAATTATCCTAAGAAATAGGACTCTCATCATGTCATCCATTTTTTTAATTTTTTTTTATTCTGTCGGATACGGAATTTGTAGATAAGGTGAATATTACTGGTTCCTTTTTCCATTGAAGTGCTTTATCATGTTTTTATTTGCCTCTCCTGTTAACTATTTTCTCTTCATTTACGATTATGTGAAGACTCGGTAACGACTAATTTTTTTTTTTTTTTTTTTTTATAAAATCCAGGATTAAAGATGGAGAAAACAGATGAGTCCAACTAAAAGGCAGTGGAAGATTTCTGAAGTGAGACTATTATAAAATTATAAAATTGAGGCTAGGCCAGTAGTAGTGATAAAGATACGCAGTTTGTTGGAAGAAGGAAAGAAACTCATCTTCCGAATGCATATACAAAAAATAGCAGTTTCCAGTTTGCAAATGTAGTTTGGGGTGGGTTTCCGAAAGTAACTTGGTTAGAAGGTGGTCCATGAATATGTCTAGTAGTGATAGATGATTGATTGATTGTGGGTTTTCTGGCGTCACAACTACCAGGGTCACCGACGCCGAATGTCTAGTAGTGAACTGATGCCAGTATTCTAATCTGTGGATGCTTGCTTAGCATGTAATGGCCAATTTTTGGCTAGAAAATAATCATAAATAATGATAACTAAGCATTAGTCGGTTGCTGTACGATGTCTCCTCAGGGAGGAGGATATTCAACCCAAGAGAAGCTGAAAACGGCTTTCCATTCAACCTGGCCGCCCCTTCCCTTTCAGCCACGTCTTGGCCAACAGCTCGAGTACCGGTCGCTAACCTGTTTGATCAAAGCATGAACTCCTCCTGTTTCGTTTTATTCAAAGGTCATCGAACCAAAACAAGGTTAGTTCGTAAAGGAGGTTGCTGTCGTGGAATGAAGCCCCTGAACAAAGTAATGTTCAGGTAGATTGCTAACGCAATGAGGCAACTGATATATTGGGTCGACATGAAGTTGCCGATGGCGAGTGAGGTTGCAATGTAAACATGACAGCTCAGTGGTCTGATAAAACTACTTTTATAATAATAATAATAGTGTAAAAATGAAAATAAGTGAAGTCACCTGCGGTTAGGCTGCTTACTGACTCAAAATGAGTTCACTTGTGAAATTAGGTCACTGACCCTGATTGAGGTCAACATGAAATTGGTTACTGATTCACAATTAGGTCACAGGTGCAAAATCAGGTCACTTATTCAGAATGGGGTCGTCATTTTGAGCCTCGTCGTTACTCTAAGGGTCGGTTGCCATTATTCTTATGAAAAGCAACTTCCCCCGCTGAACCCTCCACATCCGAATCCTTCTTCACTTTGTCACGCCATCTAATCCTTTGCCTCCATTTCGACTCTGTACCTGTATACTATCGCAGTCTCGACTCTCTTATCATATCAGTAACCGTTACCACTCCTGCACTTCAATTAATTTCTTCGTTTTCCAGCCTCTCGTAAAGCGAGATCCTCAAAATCCTCTGCTTGCTCATTTCTGGTTACTCTAGCTTCAAATCATCCTTCGTAATGCCATCTTTCTAGACCATATATCACCACTGGTCTGATTACAGTACTATAGATCTTTTGTTCTCGGTTTATATAGCATTCTTTCATTACCCATTACCCCTGCTTCTCCCTCCATTTTCCCCTAGCTCTTTTTATACCACTTTCACCCTCAGACTCCTGGGTGAAAGTAGATCCAAGTACTTGAAATTCTCTACTTGTTTCACTTCTAGGCCTCTGCCGGCTTGAATAAACAACTTATACCTTCAATTCAAGCAATTCCTTCCAATCTCTTAACCTTCAATTCAAGCAATTCCTTGCAAACTCTTATCCTTTTTTGCAGATAATCACCAGATCATCTACGTTCAACAGTTCACAAAGAATTTTTTTCCTAATTCCTTCTCTTAATACATCCATAATGTAAATTAACTCTTAACTTCAAACCACAGGCTGTTATTACTGTTGTCCGTGTTATTTTAGACATCATTGCAACAGCACGACCAACTTTTCTGGCACTTTCCCCTTTCTTAGACATCGAAACACTACCTCCCTTGGGATTTGATAAAATACCTTTTCTGTGTTTTTTAATGCACAGTTGAGCTTCTGATTACTTCTCGGCACCTTTTCCTATAAATGTTACAAAAATAGCATCAACCATACCTCACCTTCTAATGAATTTGTACTTCTGTTAACCAATCTTGGCAACTGCTCGTAATCTCTAAGAATATCTCTGACTTCAAATTGATTTAGGGTCCTGAAATTATGTTACTGACCTTGAAAAAGGTCATTGACATAACCATGTCCACTTAAGTTTGATCGTTAATATTAAACTGCGCTTTCAAGTGGTCAAGCAGTCATTAATTGGACTATCAGCGAGAAGTGGTGTTTATTGATGCTTGAGGATACCAATATCCCGCGCACTTATGTAAAATATTGCGACCAATAATACTCAAAGATGTTAGTGTCAAGTGCGCATTAAAGAATGGGCCATGCGTATAAGGGAGGCCTTGATCAAAGTGATTTATAAACTTGTTAATTTCTGTTGTTATTGGCCATGAAGAAACTTAATATTCCCCGTAGGAAACAGTGGCGTCAGTGCACCTCATTCGGTGCAATGTAGGCATTACTTAATGTTCTTTGCAACGTCCATTCGGCCCCTAGCTGCAACTACTTTCATTCCTTTTACTGTACCTCCGTTCATATTCTCTTTCTCCATCTTACTGTCCACCCTCTCCTAACAATTGTTTCATAGTGCAACCTTTTACTGCCAATTTCCGTTTCAGCGCTGAATGGCCTTAGTTGCCAAAAACCTATGTCAATCAAATCAAATCAAGAAACATTTATAGATATGTGTAACTATTATTATTATTTTTCTTATTGGAGAAACAAATCCACATTTATGTAATTGTAAGAGTTTTATCTTTAAAACATGTCAAATTACATAACTGTGGATTTGTTTATCATTTTAAGACTCATGCTACTACTACTACTACTACTACTACTACTACTACAACTACTACTACTTTTATTATTATTATTATTATTATTATTATTATTATTATTATTATTATTGTTGTTGTTGTTGTGTCTAGCCACGTACCAAATGAATAGATTCCTGCATGAAAAGCCAGAAGGAACGGTTGAGAAATAGAAAGCAAAACATTGCAACTGGGGCACAAGGAGGGAAAGGGCAAATAAACTTTATTAATGCATTTAGAACTTTTTCTTTATTGTAGAACTGAAGCATCTCGACGAAAAGTAGTTTATACATGTTGCAGAGGCAGGCAAGACCATAGCTGCTCAAAATAAGCTCTGTTCTGAGGAGAGAGCGAACGCACATTATTGGTCAGAGGAGGCATATCAGGTGGTCCAGGGCACACATAGGAAGAAAGAGAACTCCAAAGACTAGAATTTAAAGGCTCGAAGTGTTGGTCGGACTGGTTCAATCTTGCGCTCACGAGCTCCACGGCTCACATGTTGATGTTATTCCTTTCATTTCTCCTCGTCTCGATATACTCTTCACATTGAAATCTATTGTGATAAGACTGAACAACGAGATTTCTAGAAGAGTTTATTTTCAATGTTTGGTAGTAAACAATACGTAGAAGCATAATAATGACAACTGTAGGTAATCACACACACTGGTATAATGAATTGAGCTTTTTATAATGACTCATGAGTCCAATTCAAAAGATAACCTGCATCTGGGGTTAGTCACCGTTGGTTTTTCCACCAAACTTCTTTTTTCCATGAGGCATGACGCTTATTTCCCTGCTATGACTCATAAGAAACTCCATAAGAATGTGAAACAATCACCATTCGTGAGAATAGTCTTTGGCATCCCAGCTTGTTTACATTTCTCTCACTGACTCCGTGGCCTCATTGTTGTGCAATCGTCGCTTAACAAGACCAGCAAGATTTGTGGGAAGATTCAGGAGTGATTTTCCCCGCAATGTGAAGGATGCAGCTCTCAATTCATTATTATTGGTAGGGGCTTTAATCTTGAGGAGTGACTGTCGGTGGCACCAATACAAGAAACTTGCAGGTAGCTGTTGATTTTAATTTTTTTTCTTTTGAGCCGCCACTCTGAGGCGTTAGCAAAGTAAATCTTTCAAGACATGATGAAGGAAAGAGGAAATCCTTCCTGCTCTATATATCACCTCCTAATATTACATCGTATATTATACGTCTCGTGGAGTCGCAGTTGCTGGGCCAATTTCATTTCGGAGATCCGTGACTTCAGCTAAAATTACTTTTCACGAAGAGATTCCCTAAGCAAATCAGAATCATATACACACACACACACACACACACACACCACACACATATATATATATATATATATATATATATATATATATATATATATATATATATATATATATATATATATATATATATATATATGATTCTGATTTGCTTAGGGAATATATATATATATATATATATATATATATATATATATATATATATATATATATATATATATATATATATATATGTTTGTTAAAAGCAATTGCTTTAGTGGACATCAATAGTTTCTTGCAGGTATCTTCATACCGACGAAGTTTTTTTCCGATTCTCGTTCGTCAATTTCTGGTGAAAAATACGCAGACTTCCTTCTTCCATTTATTGAATTTTGTCGCGACAGCTGTTTCGCCTTATGGCATTATCAAGCGACTACTGACTTACAATCTGACCTTTCGGCCTATTTATTTCATCGTGTGGGAGGTATGACCTTGAGGTATGGGTACTGGTTAGTCTAGGGATTAACAGCTTAAGAGCGTTGTTTTGAATACAAAGAACTAAGGACATATGTACTGTGACAATAAAAGTGAAAGTTTAAACTGTGGTTAAATAAAGATATTCAAAATACAATGCCATGTGCTAGAGTTTCCTTAAATGTAATGTTCAAAATTTAATATGTTACATGTTGGTTTCAGATAAAAATTACAAAATTACATACAGGAATGAAAATGAATATAGAAATCTAAATACAGGAATAAAAATATATGTATATATTTTATAGCATGCATAAAGGTACAAGAGATAATTTCTGTTTATACATAAATGTGTATGATTTAAATTTGAGTGAGTGGGCGTGTGTGTGTGTGTGTGTGCATCCAAATGGTCTACGTTGGTTAACGGCTGCTGATTCGTGTTGGGCGGGGTCTCAGCGACCTGAGCAAGGATGTTACTTGACTTTCGCTGACGCTGGTCTTCTCTTGTCTTCCAAGGGGCGTGATGTTCTCGGTGGATTGGGGCACGCTGTCTGGTCCCTGTTGGCTTGCGTATTCCTTCTATTGCTGGAGGGGAGTATATGGTCCGATTCTTGTTGGACATTCAAGGTCGGCTTCTGAATAGCGATGCTCACCGCTTCCATTATTAAGAGGTGACCGTAGTTGTCTTCTCTGTGCACGACCTGGGTGCCTTCTATGAGCTCTTGTAGAGATGGCTTCCTGTCGTGAACATCTATGTAATGTGATGAATGCCCCTTGATTTCTATGAGCCAGCAGACGTCCTCCGAAAGGTCGTTGTAGTGTGCCCAATGTAGTTTTGGCTGTGAGGTTTACACACCTCCTCTGGACAAGTAAATTTGTAAACTACATTCGTGCACATCTCCTTCGGTCCCCCCAGAGCGGTGCTGTTCTTCATTATTAAGGCTGCTACAAGGTTGAGCTTTTTTTTTACTATATATCCTGAGGCTTATTTTATGGTAAGGGGCTTTTGGGGTTACGCCTCTGTTTATTATCCCGCGTAGTGTGCAGCATTCCTCCTTGTATGCAGACCCATAATGTACACGATGGTAAATAATCAAGTTCTCCTCGTTTTCGCCATGGTGTTGGGTTGGTAAAATTCGTCCATTTTCTTTTTTATTGCTGCTTCGATAATTTGATCTGCATACCCGTTGTTTGTCAGCAGCTGGCGAATTCGGTCGAGTTCGTTTATGTATATCTTTCCATGATGAGCTGTGTGTGAAGGTTCTGTTGACATACGCACTCACGACAGACTTTTTGTATGCGTCTGGGCATTCCCGTGTGCGTTTCAAGCAACGGCCAGCGTTTGTTGCTTTCGTATAAACGGTCGTCTTAAACTGTCCTTCTTGTTGTTTTACCTGGACATCAAGAAATGGCAAAGTCTTCTGCTGGCTGTGCTCTGTGGTGAAGTTGAGCACTGAGTTTCTTTTCAGAGCATCTGCTAGATTTCTGGCATCGTCAGGTTCTTTTATTGTGACGAATATGTCGTCGATGTACCGCCATAAATCCTAGGTTTTTGATGTTCTCTAAAGGTCCTTTCTTCGACGGTGGCCATGTACATATTTGCAAAGAGGACTCCTAGTGGGGATCCCATGGCGACTCTGTCTACTTGTCGAAATAATTCACCCTGATGAGAGAGGAAAGGGGCTTCTGTAGTACTAGCTATTATCTCGGAGGACATCTTCGGAAATGGGCAGCGGGTTCTTCTTGACCTGTATACACGATCAAGAATGATGTCGATCGCTTCTTCGACGGGAACATTCGTAAACAAACTCTCAACGTCGAGTGAGGCAATGTCGTCTTCTGGTCCTTTTTCCTGTAGGAGATCAATAAACTCCACTGCTGATTTCAGTGAATATGCACCGGGTATGTAAGGTACCAGCAAAATCATTTCAGGACCTTCGCTATCCTATAGGTTGGGGATGTCATCTGAGTGATGATGGGCCTTAGGGGGTTGCCTGCCTTGTGCGTTTTCACTGTTCCGTAGCAGTAACTGGGCCCATAGTCTCTTTTTACCTTAGGGAATTTTACGACGTCTTGCTGATTGTTGGCCCTAGTCACAAGCCTCGACACTTTCTTTCTGAGGTCCTCGGTGGGGTCTTTTGTTAAACGTTGGAATTTGGAAGTGTCCAGGAGGATCCTATCCATCTTTTCAAATAATCACTTTTCTTCATCACTACGTACACATGATGATTTGTCACCTTTCCGTATGACATCATCATACGGAAAGGTGACAACGAGGAACTATATATATATATATACAATATATATATATATATATATATATATATATATATATATATATATATATATATATGTGTGTGTGTGTGTGTGTGTATATATATATGTATGTATGTATGATTATTTATGGTCCTGTAGACCTAGAGTGTGTTGTGGTCCAACGAGGCCATTACAAGTGGCGACCTTTTTGCCAGGATTGATCGTATCCTGTGGTGTTCTTTTTGCAGTGCAAGGGTAATTCTTGGGGCGTTGTTAGTGTTAGGTGGCATGGTTACACCTCCTCAGTGTTTGGTTGGCTGGCATTATTTTAAGTGAAATAATTTTGTTATAGGTAAAGTGTTTGTAATTATTCATAATCAAAATGGAGGATATGAATGTCGTAGAGTTTTGCTTGATGGAGAGGGATGGCAGGATAGGTTGGCCGAATTAAACAAAGAGGAGTTAGAAAGTGTGGCAGATTTTTTCGAAGTGGAGAGAACGGTAACAATGAAGAAGGGTATACTATTGCTAAAGGTTTTATGAGTGTGTTAAGGAGACTAAGACAGGAGCCAAACCCAAGGTTAGGAAAGAAAGAGGGTCTTGTCGGTAGAAATTTTGATAGACAGATTAGTCTAAAACAAATGGAAATAGACCAGCAAAAAATGGTGTTTGAAGATGGAGAGAGGGAGGGAAAGGAAGCATGAGTTAGCTAAGATGGCTTTGCAAACGCCAGGGTCACCAGGGTCTCCTTCTCGTGTTGAGGCTTCCTCCTCCTTCTCAAATTTAGCTCAGGCTTTGAAGTTTGTCCCGAACTTCCAGGAAGATAATGTTGCGGAGTTCTTTATGTCATTCGAAAGAATTGCTAATAAGTTAGAATGGCCTATTGGATTATGGACTACCCTTATCCAGAGTAAATTGATTGGGAAAGCCCAAAAGGTATATGTAACTTTGGAAGAAAATCTCTCCTCGGATTATGAAAGTGTGAAGGCGATAGTGTTAAAGGCATATGAGCTCGTGCCGGAGGCCTATCGGCAAAGGTTCCGGAATTTGAGGAAAAATGAAAATCAGACTTTCGTAGAATTTGCAAGGAGTAAAGAGCAATTTGCTACTGATTGGTTGAAATCTAAAGAGGTGGACGATTTTGATAAGTTAAAGCAGTTGCTGTTGGTTGAAGGTTTAAAAGTTGTACTCCTGATCGTTTGAAGGTTCATTTGGAGGAGTTGAAATTAGATTCCCTTCAGAAGGTTGCTGTGGCATCAGATGAGTACTGTTTGTCTCATAAAGATACTATGAAAGAGACGTATCTAAGGAAAGATCACGTTTTGGGTTATTCTGGGAGAGCTGGTAAATTTTTAATAACCGAAAGAATGTTTCTCAGAATGTTCAATCAAGTAAGGGTTCTCAGAATGTTCAATCAGATAAGGTTTCTCCGAATGGTCAATCAAAGGTGTGGAACTCGCAAAATAACAGACTTGGGGAGTCGGGTGTTTATGATCCACAAAAGCTTAGGTATTTGACGTGCTTTTTGTTTTTTTTTCTGTAATAAGCGGGGGTCATATCAAAAGAATGTTGTAATGGATACTTTGGAAAAAGGTACGTAACAGTAAAAGTTAATTCCGATGATGGCTGTTGAGAAAAGTGTTAGTCAGGTTGGATCTCTGCCCGCTCCAACTCATGACTAAGAAAGTCAGAGACTGGTAGTTCCTTCGGTGATTTTCTGGCCGTGGGTGAAGTCTCACTGGATGGTGAAGGCCAAGGGAGGAAAGTGAATATTTTACGTGATACCGGAGCAGCACAATCATTAATTCTTAGAGATTCGGTCCCGAATGATTTTGTGTATGAGAATCGGGAGTTTGTTATTTTGAGTGGTTTTCCGGACACGGTAAAATCGTATCCAATTGGTCTATTTCATCTTAGTTGTCCTTATTTTTCGGGGAATATCCGTTTGGCTATTGTTGATAAATTTCCGATTAAAAAGGTGGACGTGGTTCTCGGAAATGAGATTGTGTATGAGAATAAGTACGTGCCAATTGTGATTAATCCGGATGTGGAAGTAGCGGTAGTCACTCGTGCTAAAGCAAAGGCTGTTGACGCTGCAGAGTCAACAGTCGACGTTGATTTGAGTAGTTTAGGACGTAGTGATGTAGCTGTAGATAGTAGTAGTGTTAGATTAAAACCCAATTGGACTGTTAAAGAACTTGTTTCGGCTCAGAAAAAGGAGTTTGGTAATTTCCCTATTGAGTCTGGTGAGATAGCGAACGTGACAGTTCCTATGTTTTAAGGTAATTAATAGCATATTATATAGAGTAAGTAGACCAACGCATGCCTCGGGGAGGATTACGAAATTATTAGACAGATTTGTGGTTTCCTTGCAAATGGGTTACCGTCATGAGTTGATGTCATTAGCTCACGAGAATGTGATGGCGGGACATTTTGGTATTCACAAAACTGTCGGTAGGTTATTGAATAATTTCTTTTGGCCTAAGTTGAAAGGTGATGTAAAAAAATTTGTTAATGTTTGTGAAGTTTGTCAGAGAGTCGCAAACCTATCTACCTATTCCAAAGGCTCCATTAATACCTATTCCTGTTGTGTCTGAACCTTTTCGTGAAGTGTTAATTGATGTTGTTGTCCTCTTCCAAAGTCAAAGAGTGGAAATGAGTATATTTTCACTATTATGGATCGTATGTCTCGGTACCCCGAGGCAATCCCCTTGCGGTCATAAGGAGTGAAAAGATTGTAGAGGCATTAATAGTTTCTTTTCAAAATTTGGTCTCCCGAAGGTAGTTCAGTCTGACTGCGGTACTAATTTCACGAGTCCGTTATTTTTAAGCAGAAAATGACTGAATTGGGCATTAAACATGTAACGTCCTCGCCTTATCATCCAGAGTCACAGGGTGCTTTGGAACGTTTTCACCAAACTATGAAAAGTATGTTAAAGAAATATTGTATTGTGAATGGGGCTGAATGGGATAAAAACCTTCCCTTCCTCTTATTCGCTTTCCGCTCTATTCCTGGTCAATCTCTCGGTCTCTCTCCTTTTAATTTGATTTTTGGACATTCTGTAAGGGGTCCGCTGATATGGTGAGAGAGGCTTGGGAGGGAGATGCCCCAGATTTGAATCTGTTTGATACCTTAATAATTTGAATGCTAAATTAACCAGAGCTTGGTCTTTTGCAGGTGAGAATTTGTTGAAAAGTCAGAAGAAAATGAAATTTTATTTTGACAGAAAGACTGTGACCCGGACTTCGACGTAGGACAGAAGGTACTGGTTCTGTTACCTATCCCCAGTAATTCTCTAAAGCTACCTTCCAGGGACCATGGAAGGTATTGAAGAAGGTAAAATAATGTTAACTTCTAGGTGGAAACCCCGATAGGAGAAGGCCTCATCAATTAGTACATTAAATATGATGAAAGCTTCCATGAAAGAGAGAAGGTTAGGCCAATTGCGGCTCTTCGTGACAATAGAATGACTTTGTCGGTAATAATGCTTCTTTTTCAGATGAGCATAATAATGATTCCTTTTCAGAGGACAGGGATGTTTACTTGAAAGATAGTGGAATGGCTGGCAGGTAATGTCGAGGCTTTAGAAAATTTACCTCAGATGTTTGAGTCACTTGGGTAAGGATGAGCAACAATCCTTGAGAAATTTGGTTTTAAAATATAAGGACTTGTTTTCTAATGTGCCCGGCAAGACCACGATCTTGCAGCATGACGTGGACGTGGACGTAGGGGACGCCACGCCCGTGAAGCAGGCTCCTTATAGGTTGAACCCAAAAAAGAATGAAATTGTTGCTAGAGAGGTTGAGTATATGCTCAAGCATAATTTAATTGAGCAGAGTTGCAGTCCTTGGTCATCTCCGGTTGTGTTGGTAAAGAATCGGACGGAGACTATCGTCTTTGTATTGATTACAGGAAGCTTAATGAGGTGACCAAGGCTGATAGTTTTCCATTGCCTCGAGTGGAAGATTGCATCGATCGTATGGGTCGTGCTAAGTATATTACGAAATTTGACTTATTAAAAGGATATTGTCAGGTGCCTCTGTCGGAAAGGGCCAGAAGTGTTTCGGCTTTCGTAACACAACAGGGGTTAGGTTTTCAGTGTAAAGTAACTGCCCTTTGGCATGAAAAAATGCTGCTGCCACCTTTCAGAGACTTATGAATTCGTTGGTTAGTGGTCTAGAGGGTGTGTGGTGTATATTGATGACTTGGTTATTTTTAGCGACGACTGGCAGTTCGCATCTGAAGAGAATTGAAGCCTTATTCAAAGTACTTAGGAAAGCAGGCTGGTTATTAATTTAAGAAAGCGGATTTCGCAAAAGCAAAGGTGGTATATCTTGGACATGAGATAGGAGCAGGTATGGTAGCTCCTAAGGAGGCTAACATTGAAGCCATTCGTAAGGTAGAGGTTCCTAAATGTCGGAAAGATTTGCGAAGGGTATTGGGGATGGCAAGCTATTATCGTAGATTCATTCGCAATTTTTCAGACATTGCGGACTCTTACTGCTTTGTTGAGAAAAATGTTACCTTCGTTTGGAGTAAGGAGGCTCAGGAGGCATTAGACAAGATAAAACTGATCCTCATTAGTCGGCCTTTGTTAACTGCTCCCAATTTTGACACTCCATTCCAGCTTACCACTGATGCGAGTGATGTGGGGGTTTGGTGCGGTATTGAGTCAGGCTGACGGAAATGGTATCGTCCACCCGGTGGCGTATTTTTCTAAAAAGCTCACTTTGCCTCACAAAGAAAATATTCCACAATCGAGAAGGAGACGTTGGCCTTGATCTTAGCATTAACTCATTTTAATATCTATCTCTCCTCCTCAGGTGTGCCCATTAAAGTTTGTACGGACCATAACCCTTAACGTTCTTGAATCGGTACAAGAATAAAATCAGAGA
The DNA here is from genome assembly GCF_015104395.2 of Macrobrachium nipponense. Taxonomy (NCBI): domain Eukaryota; kingdom Metazoa; phylum Arthropoda; class Malacostraca; order Decapoda; family Palaemonidae; genus Macrobrachium; species Macrobrachium nipponense. The sequence continues at coordinate 69,078,265 of NC_087208.1, read as the reverse complement.
TTGATGCGCTGGAGATTTTGGTCCAAGAATTCGATCTACAGTTTAAGCATATCCCAGGTAAAGAGAATATGGTGGCCGATGCATTGTCCCGGCTGGCAGAGTAAGTGCGACGAGGTAATTATAAGGGTTTTTCTTTACCTGTTGGTAAGTTTCCTGTCACTCGTATTTCCTAGTTGAGTATTAATCGTTATTTTTATATGGTTTCTTTTATTTTAGTGTGATGGTTGAACAAATTATGATTTAATATAACATTCCAATGTTGGATATAATAACGGTTGATTATATTATTGGATATGATAGATGGATGTTGACCATCTGTAAGATAATTGTTAGTGATGGATTCAACTGTTATGCTATAGGTAATTTATGCCTTTAATTGCTTTTGGAGGTGGTGAAGTTTATAATGAACTGGTGTTATTTCTGTGATTGAATTATGCTTAAAACTGAGGTTGCATAAAAATTAGCTGGTTATGTGTGGTGGCTTAGGTATTTATGAATGACCCTATATTGGACTCGTGTTTTAGGCGATGGTATTTATTACGTTAGTTGGGTATGTTAATTAGGTTTAAGATTTTTTTTTTTTTTTTTTTTTTTTTTTGTTTTTTTTGTGACAAACTGATTTGTTTATACACCCCTTTGTCAGGAGAGTGTGGACTCCAAATTATTGTTAATAGTGCTTAAAAGAAAAGTGCTGTGTTAGTGCTGTAACATGTTATGTGTTCAAGACACTTGGTTGCAAGGTTAATGTACAGGTGTTATAATGGTGTAAGGTCAATGTACGTGTGCTATGAAGGTTGTGGCTGTGAAAAAATACAGCTAAGGTGTATGATTATTTTTGGGACATTTAATCATTATACCTTCGCGGCTTTGAACAATTCACAAGGAAAGAGGAACCTTTCCCTTCACATAACTTGTCTTCTGGTGTGAACAGCAGAATGGTGTACTATTTATATTTGACGAAGGATGTGGTGTATATTTAAGGTAGCCTATGAGGCATTAAGGATGTCGCATATTAGTTTAAGTATTTACAAGTTACCCAAGTAACGAATCCTTTATTTGGACACTATTTTGTTGGTGATTAGTGTATGACAATTTGGTTTTATAGTATATAAATTTTTCTTAGTTGCCACTCCCTCTCCTCTTGCAACCTAGGTGATCCCATATGGTGATAATCCAATTATTGATACAGGTTGTTTTATGATTTTAGTCCTAGGTGAAGGACTTGGTGCAATTATTAGTGTATGGTGTTAAAGTGACTTTTCATTTGTTAACATTTGTAATTCCTTTGTTAATTGTTTATATATATTCAAGTGTGTATATTGGATACCTAATTCCTAACTTAACGAAAACTTTTGCATATGTGTTTTAACTTTTGCAATTTTGTCTGGCAAAAAAAAATATTTTTTTTTCTCTCTGGGTGAGGATGGTGTAAGTAAGCCTTAGGATTTTTATAATGTATTAGCTTACTTAGGTTAGCTTTTAAGTTCCTCTTTCATTTCTGAAGGCTGTAAAGTACATTGTTAATTCGCCTTCTTGTTAGTAGGGGTCTCCTCACTCCAGTGGTATTTTTGTAGTCTTGTTGTTTGACTAATCCTCCCTGTTTCTCCCCTCCATATTTTGGCTTTGCTGAGTTGACTTGAGACCTGATTTCCAAGCTGCAGGCAGTTTGTATCTGCACCCGACTTGTGAGCCTGCTATCTCTCTCGATTTACAGCAAGTCTCAGAAAATATATCTTCAGCTGGCAGTTTCTCCACATCTCTGCATTTTATTATTGCCTCTGGTGCACGTACTTGCCAGAGGGGCCTCGCTTGGCGACCCGGTAATTAAGGCGTGTCTCCATTTATTATAAAAAGTATTGACCAAGATTACTGGGATCACGGCGTCCCATGATTATGAACAAGATGACTAGGATCACGGCTGCACTGCAGTAGTCAGATGAATTTTCTGATAGAGCTCTATAGTAACTGTATTGTGATTTGCCGTCCTCTGCCTTTATTGGAGTGCTTATGGGAGGAGACCTTCATCGTCTCATCATCATCCTTTAGAGTGTAAAATTCAGGTTATTCCTTTCTTTTGGTTATTTTTCTATTCCTCTCTGGGCCCCCTTTCCTCCTTCAGAGGTTTGAAATGCGTTGCCTATGCATTTGGGTACATGTTGTGTAAGTGATTTTGTGATTTAATGTTAATGAAGAGGCCTAGTTATAACTTTCCTTTATTTTATTGAATTATAATATATATTGATTTTTTTTTTCATTGTTTTGCTATCCCCCTTGAGTTATTCTTGTGCTGCATTTACCTGGGCTTGCTTCCACCTTAGTGGATTGCTCCCTTTGAACACCTAAGTTTGTGGTATTTTGATTATTTATGGTCCTGTAGACCTAGAGTGTGTTGTGGTCCAACGAGGCCATTGACAAATATATATATAATATATAATATATATATATATATATATAATCTATATATATATATATATATATATATATATATATAGATATATATATACTTATATATATATATATAATTATATATATTATATATATATATATAGTATAATATATATATATATATATATATATATATATATATATATATATATGTATATATACTATAGTGTGTGTATAATACTAATTGTATGTATGTATATATATACTATATATACATATATATCTATATAGTATATATATCTATATATATATATATATATATATATATATGTGTGTGTGTGTGTGTGTGTTGTGTGTGTATAAACATAGTGGTTCAGAGAAAAAGATAACAGCAGTCATTGTCCTATTCATTCTTTAATTGCTGATTTGTGGATAATCTCCTGTTCAAAGAACTTCTTAAACAGAAGGCTCATCAACAGCCTGTCGAAATACCTACCTCCCCTTCCTACAAACACACACGCACACACTCTTGTGTTATACACTCTTGTTTTGCAGGCACTCTGTGCTTGCTGGATATGAAGTTCCTCCCTTTTCTAATATTTTATTTTGTACTCTCTCTCTCTCTCTCTCTCTCTCTCTCTCTCTCTCTCTCAAGAAACGCCCACTGTACTACACAAACATTCATCATTGCTCTCGTTAGTTGTAAAAACCCTTGACTTTACATAGCCGTGTTTCAAGTCCCTCACTTAATTAACTTGTTTATGAGGGGTAAATCACAGCGCACTGTATGGTGCTTCCAGCAACCCTTTCCGAACTCTGTTGCACCTCGATTTTTATTTACAACGCCCCCCCCCCACCCCTCAACCCCCCCCCCCCCCCCCACCCTACTCTGTCCTGCTTCTCCAGATCTTTGACCTCCCCATCCTCAATGTCACTTCCCCATTTCTATATACCTCCCCCCCTCCTCATCCTTCCTTCTACCACTTTCCCAAAAACACCAATTCACGGATGCTTGTCGTGTCGATTCATTGTCATTTCATTTTAGATAATGATAACTCTCTCTCTCTCTCTCTGTCTCTCTCTCTTATACATTATTGCTTAAGAAAGGATTTCTTGTAAGAAATCTCTGATGTTTAATTTGGTTTTCTGTTTGCTTTGGACTTTCTTAGTAAGGAGCACAGAACACTCTTGAGAATCCTTTCTCTGTCTTTGTTTTCTTAAGGGTAGGCTCCACTTTGGGGGGTGCCGATCGTAAAAAATATTTGCCAAAAATACACTAATCAAGACAGGCTAATGAAAATTTTCAGGCATTATTAGCACTATAATAATGCATATTCCCTGTGAGTTTTTTATCATCCTACAGGAAAAATTAATGATTTTATGAAAAAAAATGTGAAAAAACGGAAATTTCCGGACCCCTCGTACTGAAGGTTATTTGGTGATTGGTGAGAAATACTACAGTCTTGAATAGAAATTCGGTCTGACAAAATGTTGGTATATCCACCTGACATGCACAAAAAAAATTATCAAAATAGAACAGTAAAATAAGCACGTAATAACAAAAAAAAGAGCAACAACTTTGTAAGTTCAGCAAAAGCCCGCCGAAATATCAGACTATAGCTAGGAAGAAATATTCAGGAAAAATTCAAATCTCGATTTAGGGACAAAACCTTTGAGAGTTTGTAGTTATTATGTCACTTGATAGCCTAAAACATCTAAAAATTATATTATTTAGGAGAATCAAAGAAAAAACACCCCCACCTTTTTTTTTTTTTTTTTTTTTTTTTTTTTGTTTTTTTTTTTTTTTTTTTTTTTTTTTGGAGGTGGGTTTTCTTTGATTGTCCTAAATAATATAATTTTTAGATGTTTTAGGCTATCAGTGACATAATAACTACAAACTCTCAAAAGGTTTTGTCCCTAAAACGAGATTTGAATTTTTCCTGAATATTTCTTCTAGCTATAGTCTGATTTTTTCGGCAGGCTTTCGCTGAACTTACGAAGTTGTTGCTCTTTTTTTGTTATTACGGGTCTTATTTACTGTTTCTATTTTGATAATTTTTTTTGTGCATGTTCCCCAGGGGTGGATATACCAACATTCTGTCAGACCGAATTTCTGTTCAAGACTGTAGTTTCTCACCAATCACCAATAAACTTCAGTACGAGGGTCTGGAAATTTCCGTTTTTTCACATTTTTTTTCATAAAATCATTAATTTTCCATGTAGGATGATAAAACTCACAGGAAATATTGCATTATTATAGTGCTAATAACATGCCAGAAAATTTCATTAGCCTGTCTTGATTAGTGTATTTTTGGCAAATATTTTTACGATCGGCACCCCCCAAAGTGGAGCCTACCCTTAAGTAATTTTTGTTTTGTTCTTAGCAGTATTTGCATTAGTTTTTTTGCATGTGCCTTTATCATGTGTATATATACATATAGTGGATATATATATAGCAGACCCCGGGTTACGACGGTCTCGGCTTACGACGCTTTTCCATTATATTCATCAGAAATTATTTCCAGGGTTACGACGTATGTTCCAGGGTTACGACGCATGTTCCAGAGTTACGACGCCTACAAACGCTGATCTGGTAGATGGAATAGACACCAAAAAATGCAAAATAATCAATATTTAAAGTTTTTTTATGAAAAATGCAATAAGAATGCAGTTTACATAGTTTTGAATGCACCTAAGCATTAAAGTAAGGTTTTCTTAGGATTTTGGACAATGTTCCCGCTTACGATGATTTTCGGCTTACGACACGTCTCAAGAACGGAACCCCAGTTGTAACCTGGACTGCCTGTGTGTATATATATATATATATATATATATATATATATATATATATATATATATATATTATATATGTGTGTGTGTGTGTGGTGTGTGTGTGTATATATACACTATATATATATACATATATATGTATATATATATATATATTTATATATATATATATATATATATATATATATATAATATATAATATATATTCATGTAAGGGCCTGGATGCACTTATGTTATACACAGGCCTCGGTGTGTATTTTTGGTGAGAGTCCTCTCTCTTTCTCTCTCTCTTCTATCTGTCTGTCTCTCTCTCTCTCGATCTACAGGCAGGAAGATATATCCTGAACTCTTACTTCATATTTCTTAGGTTGATTGAAGGTATGTTGTGGAAACACCAGAATTAGTAAAAATAGTTATATATTCTCTAAAACGTTACATTGTGAGATAGGTTGCAGAGAAGAGATTGATGTCTACGACAGATGGAGGGAGAAACAGAAGTGATTTACAATGCGGTAGGTTAGCAAACCTAACAAAAGATTCGTGTGTACGAACGAACACCGCTTTTTAGGTTAATAGGACTCATCATTTTAGAGTTCTCATGAGAGCCAAAGTAGGTTCCCATGCAAGAAGGTTGACGTTCGTATGTTTACTATTTAAGCTGATCTAGCCTTTACACGCATCCTGTGACTGTGGTTTTTAGCATATTTTCCTTGTCGACCCCTGACCTGATTAGGAGCTATGCGTTACTTCTAAGGAATGTCTTACATTACTTTTATCATGCTATTGAATATTACATTTATATATATATATATATATATATATATATATATATATATATATATATATATATATATATATATATAATATATCCGGATTGGTAGTCTTTTAATGTAACATTACAGTCCCCTCAATCAGTAAATTGCCTGTGAACAGACTTCACTGTAATCTAATTTTAATGATTAGCTTTGCATATCAAGAAAGTAGTGTAAATGTCACGGAATTGTTGAATCAGGTGTCAGGACTAGGCCTATGCTGAAATGAGTGATAATGACAGTATTCATGATGACGAGGGAATGCAGGTAGGAGGGTTACTGCACTTTGAACAACGTCAGCTTTTTTACCCCTTTCAATTACGGCGTGAATATATGTAGTACCTTTTTCAAGACTGAAGAAAGAGAATTTTCCCTCATGTTTTCTTTTTCGTCTGACAGAACGAAAGCATTTTCTTAAGTGTGTTTTGCCCTTCAAGTGGTGTATGATGAATACTTTTGATGGAGAACGAGAGATTTTTTACAATACCTTTTAAATCGTTGACCGATGATCAATGAATAGGCCTGTCTCTGATGGAAGAGGGATTCCATTAAACTTGCTTTTCTTTCCTTTCCTTTATAGGATTCCAGCGATTACCATTGGCGGAGAGGGAGAAGGTTGCAATGATACTTGCATTTACCCCTGTTGTTCAGTATCTAAAGAATACATTTGATATGGAGGTAATTTTATTCGCATCGGCCTTATCGCCGAATTCCACTTTTTATAACAGTTGCAGAAACCATAACTAAACATTATACCTGTATATTCCACATTACTGGAACGGTAAGGCATTGTCTCCAGTTTCTTGCTCACAAAATAAATAAGGATTAAAAAATCTGACACTTGTAACCCGAATACGCTCTTGCCAGAAAAAACAAGGCTGTTTTATAGTATCAAGTGACGTGATCAGCTCCTCCCCCCCCCCCCAGTCCCCCACCACCCCCCCCCACCCCCCCCCCTCTTAAGTTGAGACTGCCTTGAACGGGTGAGTTACCGGCATTTCCCCAACCTATGGTTAAACTGCTGCGTAGCCTGCAAGCGGGTTTCGAACTGGGAGAATTATCTTCTAGTTTGAATCTAAATGTCTCAATTTGTTTCTCTTACTTGATCATCTCCAATCTCTTACTTTCTCTTGGCTCAGTTGCTCCCCTAGCTGTCCTCCTTCTGTTCACTAAGACCTTCATGCAGGTTAGGTAGGAGCTGGGTATCTGAACTTAGGTTTTACCGTGATCCAAATGACAGGGACCATAGCGGTTTGGTCCGCCGCTCGAATATATTTGAACCCTGAGGATATTGATGTGTTTCTACATCAATATTTATTGGGGCGGACTACATGTGCGGACTTGCCTAAGGAATCCGGCAATTTAATCCGGATTGCCCTCTAAAATAACATGAGTGGGGATGATTGCATACTAGCTATGCCCTCGGTCCTATCAAGCGGGTTTTGCTTACACTTGAGCCAATCATGTTATGATAGAGCCATCCCTTCGGGGTAGGGTAGGGTAGGGGAGTGGACATATGGGAGTTGGTCTCTGCTATGTGTCTTTGGTGAGGGGGAAGTCTTTGAAGAGGAGACCAGTTTTTTCCATGACTCGCAGTTGGTTTTTTCTGTAATTTCAAAAAAAAAAAAAAAAAAAAAAAAAAAAAAAAAATGGGGGGGGGGGAATGGAAATTGACTATGGAACTCAGTCCCCCGGAAAATGTGACCCCAAGACACTAAATTCCCATTTGACCCTGGAAACGAACAAGGACACCCTTTTGGACACTTCAAACCCAAAATATAGCAACCATGGAGCCTTTTAACCCTCTTACGCCGGAGCCCTAAAAAAATCAAAACGTCTCCCGTATGCCGGGCCTCCTGGTTTTGGATGTGAGCGCGGAGTGGAAAAAAAAAAATAATTTTTTTCAAAAATTACAGCGCGCGTACTTTTGAAGATTAAGAGTTCATTTTTGGCTCCTTTTTTGTCATTGCCTGAAGTTTAGAATGCAACCATCAGAATGAAAAATAATATCATTATCATATGTAAATAATGCGATATATGGTAGCGAAAAAAAAATTCATACATAATTGTATTCAAATCACGCTGTGCAGAAAACGGTCAAAGCTAACCAGTTACTTTTTTTTGCGTTGTATTGTACACTAAATTGCAATCATTTTGATATATAATACATTGTAAAACAATAAAAAGCAACACCGGAAAAATATTATCACAAAATGATGTACGAATTCGTAACGAGCGGACGTAAAAAAATGTTATTTTCAAAAATTCACCGTAATTCTAAATAATGTTCTAGAGACTTCCAATTTGTTTCAAAATTAAGACAAATGATTGAATATTACGATACTGTAAGAGTTTTAGATTAGAATTGCAGATTTCGACCATTTCGGACGAGTTAAATTTGACCGAATGTCGAAATTTTAATATATATATTTTTATATGGACATATTTCGAAGATGGAAAAAGCTACAACCTTCAATTATTTTTTATTGTATTTCTCATGAATTTGCGCACATTTTGATATATGAAACTCTATAAAAAGGCTAATATGAAAAGGAGCAAATATTAGGATAATGCCATGTACGTATTTCGGAGACTTGCGGCCGCGAATCGGCACGACGGAGGAGTGAAAGGTAAATATATTTTTCAAAAATTCACCATAAATCACAATATTGTTTTAGAGACTTCAAATTTGTTTCAAAATTAAGAAAAATGACAGAATATTACTAGGCCGTAAGAGTTTTAGCTTACAATTGCGTTTTTCAACTATTTCGTGTAGAGTCAAATTTGACCGAACGAAGGTGTGGTTTTTTTTTCTATTTATCGTGATTTATATGCAAATATTTCGAAAAAAAGAGAAAAGCTACAACCTTCAATCATTTTTAGTTGTATTCTACATGAAATTACGCACATTTTCATATATAAAACTTTATGTAACAGCTAATTTTGGAAAATGGTGCAAACATTTCGACAATCGCACAAAAAAATTCTGATTTTTCGGAAGTACCGCGCGAACGAAAAACGTAATGTTTTTTTTTTTTTTCATAAATTCACCATAAATCGAAATATTGTGGCTTAGAGACTTCCAAGTCGTTGCAAAATAAAAGAAGGTAAATGATTGAATATTACTAGAATATAAGATTTTAGCTTACAATTGCGTTTTTCGAAAACCATTTCGGTAGAGTCAGAATTGACCGAAAGTTGAAATTTTTGCACTTAACGTTATTTATATGAAAATATTTCAAAACTGTTGGGTTTGCAATGACACAACGTCCTGGAGACTGGACTTTATTACAGGATACTCGGGAGCCAACTGACTCGCAACAGCGTATACAGAATTGCCAATAACGGATGCATGCTCGCAGCGCATGGCCGAAGAACATATCGTACATCCCCCCCTCAAGAATATACTTATACATGGCAAAAATAAAAAGGGGAAAAATACAAAACATATCGTACATCCCCCCCCACCCCCCCAAGAACATTCTTATCATGACAAAAAAACTAAAAGGGAAAAATGCCCTTAGATCAATGAGACAAGAGAAGAAACAAAAAATTAAAGCTAACTTCTCGATGCATACACAAAAACGAAATAAAATACATAAATTCTCTGAAAAGAAATATCAATTCCTGATGCAATTGCATACAAAAGGTAATAACATCACTCTACAAAGTCTTTGAGCCATTTGGGTTTACCAGCGGCTCTTCTGGGCCTATCAACGACGTTGGGCTCCTGTGTGGTGCGTGT